>NW_024080706.1:2940984-3395652 GCF_003009895.1 Hyaena hyaena
ACGATTACATTCACGTCTGTCATAAATCATGAGATCTTTAATGTTTGTATACAAGACAGAAAAATACCAACAGCATATTGAGCACCTTCACTATTTGAAGAGCTCTGTCATTCTCTGGAAACTCAAAAATAAACAAGACATGACTCCTACTCTCAGGATGCCATCACAGGAAACAAGAATTCGCATTTAAAATGCAAAGTGACAAGTGACATAGTAAAAGAGGACAGAAAACGGAGCCGCCTGGATGGCTCACTCGGTTAGTGTAGGACTCTTGATTTTGGCTCAGATCATGCTCTCATGGCTGTGGGATAGAGCCCCATGTTGGGCTCAATGCTTGGGATGGAGCCTGCTTAAGATAATCACTCTCGGGGCGCCTGAGTGGCTCAGTCGGCTAAGCGTCGGACTTCGGCTCAGGTCATGATGTCATGGTTCGTGGGTTCGAGCCTCATGTCGGGCTCTGTGCTGACTGCCAGCTCAGAGCCTGGAGCCTGTTTCAGTCTGTGACTCCCTCTCTCTCTGACCCTCCCCTGTTCATGCTGTTTCTCTCTCTCTCTCTCTCTCCTAGAAATAAAAAAAAAAAATTTAAAAAAAAATTTCATTTTAGAGGTCTATCACTTTTTGTAAAAAAGAAAACCCACAAAAGACTCAACAAAATTAGATGGCAAAATTTTCATTGTTCATTGTAGCACTATCGGTAATAAAAGAACAAATGTTTGTGTCTCTTTATTGGAAGATCCTTCTCGTATTTTATTTGGAAAGATGAGCAAGGTCTCCTTCCTTCATTTTACTTCCCCTTCTGGTTTTGAAAGGCAGTTTCGCCAAGCCTAATGCAAGAATGTCTGCCTGATTAGCAGAAAACTATCGTCACAATCTCTGGATGGTTTCCAGGGATGTGTTATTATTGAGCTTCATCTTTCCAGAAAGAGCGAAACACTGTCCAGTCTTTGTTATGACTTTATAATAACTGTGTGCTTTTTAAAATTTTTTGGACATACATAAAGGTATGTATGTACATGTCATATATATGACCTCTCTTTTGGAAAACATTGCCCTGCTTGACCCCACTTTTAGGAGGTGTGCCTGGATGCAATACATGAAAATAGGACTTCCTGGCACTGCTGGTCACAAGACTTTGTTGCCCTGTGCACTAAAGGGCCAGATTTTCGGGAGCCAAGGACATCCATGCCAAGTAAATACGACAGGACATAAAGAAGTGAATGGAGACAATTCACTCTGGCTGTTGGAGCAGCAGCAATTCATAGGAAGAGAAAAAAGGATCAATCTTTTATTTTCTGATCACATAAAACTTCTTTTTGTAATAAAAAAGGAAGGTCTCCTCAAAAAAAAATAATTAAAAATAAAGGTCTATCATTTTTGAAAGGTCTGTAAGAAATGTAATATAAACATCACATTCTATCATAGATTTAGCCCACTGGCAATAAATGCCAACCCTCCCAGCCAATGAAGGATCCTTTTTGTTTGATAAAAACAACTTTATTCTATTATGAAGTCCAATCAGATGCATCTTTAGACTAGATAAAACCATATTCCTTTAGAGGCAACATCTGCCATGATAAAAATGTCTTCCATTCTTAAGTACCTGTTATATGCCTGACAGCAGACTCTTTCTTTCTTTTCTTCCTTCCTTCCTTCCTTCCATCCTTCCTTCCTTCCTTCCTTCCTTCCTTCCTTCCTTCCTTCCTTCCTTCCTTCTTTTCCTTCCTTCCTTCCTTTTTTCTTTCTCTCTCTCTCTTTCTTTCTTTCTTTCTTTCTTTCTTTCTTTCTTTCTTTCTTTCTCTTTCTTTCTTTCTTTTTTTCTTTCTTTCTTTCATATTAACCCAATCTGATCTATCATTTCTTCACAATGTCTGGTTTAATCCATTTTAATCTTTACTGTATTCATTCATCATAAACCTCTACTAAGCACCTACTACGTGCCAAAACTGTGGTCACTGAGGCTATGGAGATGAGTAAGACAAAACCCATGTCCTCAAGGCCCTTAGGTTCTAGCAGTTGAGAAATAAAATTATAAAACAATTACTTATGCCATAGGTAAAAATGACATAAGGAAAGAGAGATGAATCTCTTCCTGAGTCCAGGGAGGTTGACAGAGGAGGTGACACTTGAGGTTTGACAGAACAAGCAGATAAGAGGGGGGCAAGAGACAGGGCATTTGAGCCATGCAATAGTGTGGAGTTATAAATCAATAGGTACCTTCTGTAAAGACCAAGTAGTTGATATGGCTGTTTAGCATGAGGAGAAAAGCAATGAGACTACTGGTAAGTCAGAAAACGAATATAGAAAGAATTTAACAATCTCTTGGGAGATTTAGACATTATCCTGAAAGTGATAGTCAAGATTTTAAAGCAGGCAAGCGTCCATTGGCAATTCCAGGGTTTCCACATGAGGAGCTTTGGGGAAACTGGTCAAAGACTTGCCTTGAAACCGAATTTTCTAGGCAGAACTCTATTTTCACTTAGATTATGTGTTTAATTGCCCCAGGCATCTCCTTGTCATCTCCTCTGCTACCATCTTAATTGGAATTGAATTCTGGTAAGACCATCTGGCAAGTAATAAGAAGGTTGGTTGGAGTTGGGAGTGGGGGTGGATGGGAGGCAAGGAAGTCAGACCAGAGCACTAGTTTAGACAAATTCCTAAGCTGAACCAAGACAGCACAGTGGGGCTGGTGAAGAGGAGACAAGAATGACGTTGAAGTGGGTCTGACTGGGGTCACGTGATAGGAGGAGGAAGAATTGAGGACAACTTGCAGTTTGGGGCTTGGGGTGAATGAGGATGCCATTCTCCAAGATCTGGGAATAGAGAAAAGGGGGTTTGAGGGATAAGGCAAACAAAAGCTAGAAAGGGCATCTGGGTAGAGACGTCTATGAGGCCCAAGCTTCGCATAGTATAACGTGTATGTGGATATGTAGTCCTCGTCAAAATGAAGATTCTGATGAAGCCTGAGGTCACCTGACTCTGCTTTTCTAAAAAGCTCCTAAGTGATGCTGATCCTGATGGATAGGCCATACTTGAAGTAACAAGACATTAGGCCAATAAATATAGGGCTTTTTCCTGGGTTTTTCTCATCTCAAGAACTGAATTTTTTAAAAAATCAAATATCTGAGCTTTGGTAGTTTTTGAGAAGCTATTCCTGTCTCCTCACAAGGAGAGACAAAAACTAGGTTTGTGTCTCTTCTTCAGTCCTCTTCAGATTATACCTCCCCACCCATTGCTGTGTGACTTCCAGTATCTTTTTGTCTTGGTTCTTTTTCCCTCGCCATTGATATTGGACATGCCCATGTGACCTTTTGGGCTAATGGAATATGACAGTAGTGACAGGGTACCAGTTCCATTAGTGAACTTTGAGAACCACTGCAAGGTCTAACTCTGCATCTTTCCCTCCTCCATTAGGACATTATGTCCAATATTTATTACCCCTTCAGACCAGATACAAAAATGAAGAAAACCCATGGGCTGTACGTGGGTCATAGCCAGGAGCAAAGCTGCCACCAACCTGGGACCAATATACAATGAGAGCAAGAGATAAGTCTGTGTTGTTTTTAGCTACTGAGATTTGGGGGTCATTTGTTACTGCAGAATAACCTACCAAAAACTCACTAACAGATTATAACCTACCAAAAACTCACTAATAGATTCTCTCAGCTATTAATGAAAGAAAGAAGGCTAGGAAGGAATTAGAAGAACTAAATGTTGCATTCTTTTAAAATTATTAAATACTCTAATGTATCCTCTTTCTGGATATGAAGAAGACGTAGAATGAGGCTGTAGGCTTATAGTAACTCTTGAGATTATTAGAATGAAAGTTATCAGAAGAGTTTAAAGCATATCAGCCCTGGAATGATAGCTCTGGCTATGCCATTCTGCCTGTGAGTTTGAACAAGTCACAGCCCTCTGGTGTTAAGCATACATGAGGGAAGTGGAAGTACTGAATGCCTTCTGGAATTCTGTAGTGATGCGCAGGAGCTGGCTTGCACCAGCTTATTAGAATCAACTGTTAGTGGCACCTGGGTGGCTCAGATGCTTAAGTGTTCAACTTCAGCTCAAGTCATGATCTCAAGGTTTGTGAGTTCAAGCCCCACGTCGGACTCTGTGCTGACAGCTCAGAGCCTGGAGCCTGCTTCTGATTCTGTGTCTCCCTCTCTCTACCCCTCCCCTGCTCACTCTCGCTTTCTCTTTCTCTCTCTCTCCAAAATAAATAAACGTTAAAAAAAATTTTTTTAAAGAACCAATTGTTAAATTTGCAAGAATTTTGTAAACCAGTTGTCTAAACACACTCATTATTAGGGGCGCCTGTGTGGCTCAGTTGGTTAAACGTCTTACTTCAGCTCAGGTCATGATCTCGCGGTTCACGAGTTCGAGCCCTGCGTCAGGCTCTATGCTGACAGCTCAGAGTCTGGAGCCTGCTTCGGATTCTGTGTCTCCCTCTCTCTGCCCTTCCCCCCCCACACACATTTCTCTGCCCCCTCACACACGTGTGTGTCTATCTCTCCCAGGAATAAGTAAGTTAAACACACTCATTATTAAAAATTGAATTGCACATAGCTACAGTTAAACTGTATTAAAAACAAAAGTAATAAATACAAGCAGCCCTTACTTTACATGATTCCAATATGCATGAATTTCAGTTACCACACTTTAGTTAAATAACACCAGTCTGCCACCAACATGGTTCAGATTTTACTAACCACAGTATATTTGCTATGAGTGATTATATAGAGTTTGCACTTTGCTGTTGGCTCTCCAGTCCATAAATCAGCATGTAAATAATGGATGTGCTTCATGATCAGTGACCGGTCACATCATGTCTTTCAAAGACTGTTGGTGATTGATCACTGCTCATCTGTTCATCAGTTCATGCAGCCAACAAAGCGTGTAGTTGTGTGATCTACTTGTCTTCTAGTGACAAACCCATGAGGCCTTTTACAAACATGGATAGTGAAAAGCGGGAACTGCCCAACAAAGATGTTAGTGCAGCAAAGAAATAAAAACTGATAGTGCTGGAAGTCAAGTTTGAATCAAAGGTGAAGGGACTCATAGAAGAAATGGCTGGTTGTGGGAATACAGACAGGCTGCTATTTGAAAGACTGTACAGATAAAGCCAGAGGAAATTAATGAAGGCAAACTCATCGACATAAATGAGCAAAGTGTTCATGACAAAAAGGATGAAGAGGTCCACAGAAGAAGGGATATTGGCGGGGCGCCTGGGTGGCTCAGTCGGTTAAGCGTCCGACTTCAGCTCAGGTCATGATCTCACGGTTCATGGGTTCGAGCCCCGCGTCGGGCTCTGTGCTGACAGCTAGCTCAGAGCCTGGAGCCTGTTTCAGATTCTGTATCTCCCTCTCTCTCTGGCCCTCCCCTGCTCATGCTCTCTCTCTCTCTCTCAGAAATAAATAAAACATTAAAAATAAATACATAAAATTAAAAAAAAAGAAGGGATATTGGCAAAAATAATAAATAAATAAAAATAAAATAATTCACATTAGAAGAATTCTCAGGGATATTTCTTCATGACACTCGGAGCACAAAGGATGAAATGTCAGAAGCTGGTCCAAAGTTAGAAAGGAGCATGACAATTCATCACAGTGTAGAAAAGATGCATTGTGGGGCGCCTGGGTGGCTCAGTCGGTTAAGCGTCCGACTTCGGCTCAGGTCATGATCTCACTGCTCGTGGGCTCCAGCCCTGCGTCGGGCTCTGTGCTGACAGCCAGCTCAGAGCCTGGAGCCTGTTTCGGATTCTGTGTCTCCCTCTCTCTCTGACCCTCCCCTGTTCACGCTGTCTCTCTCTCTCTCAGAAATAAATAAAAAACGTTAAAAAGATAAAGATATACAATGAGAAGAATACAAGCACCATTAAGCCTTAATTCTCAATGTTTCTAATGTCTTAAATTAATGTGCCATATAAATATTAATCTATTTTTTTCATTTCCCCATATACATTTATAACCAATAGTACAAAAGTTTACTTTTATACTATTGAAGTAATTATTGAAGAAAAGATTGAAGGTCATGGAACAATTGTAGTTTTTTCCTATTGATTATTAAGATCAATTAGCAAGGTTTCAGCTTTCACAGTAATCTTTATGGTCCCACACTACTGTGAAGACTGCTTGTTTGCAAAGCTTACCACTTCCTATTTTAATACATTTTATTATTATCTGTGCTCCTAAAGTTGTTTCTGTCTATTGCATCTATATAGTGGAAATACTGCATAATGGTACACAGCTCTTCCCAACTTTATATTCAGTGACATCATGTAAGTAGCTTCAAACTGTCTATGGTGGGAGCATTCACACCATGGGAATTGGAAATACTACAAACCAGAGTTTGGTTTATTGCTTTATTGATTTTCTAGACTTCAGTGATGGAGAAAATGTTAATGCAAGTTAAAAGTGTATCATGTCTGCAGCTGTCCACTGTAAAGAGCACAAAAAATTGAAAAGAGGCATGTTTTCCAATATTTGAAAACTATCATTAAATTGAGCAAAGAATTCACTCATGTCATCGGCAGCAAGTTCCAAGGTCTGTCTTTGCTCTTTCACTTTGGTCTTAAGTGTAACAGAAAATAACAATCAACATTCAGCTCAGAACTACCTTTGTTCACCAATAACATAAGCAACTTCTTTGCTAATTGACATAGTAATCAAGTATTTATTCATAGCCTGATTTTGTCAAGTTGTGATTTAACTAGAACCATAGGTTAGCTATAGATATAAGAACTTGGCAAGAGTCAACGAATGCATTCTGTGAGACTTAATTAGCTATCACTCATAAAATATATTTTATTATCACTTGTGTGCTACATTCTTTATATTAATGTATTATATAAGAAACAAAATTAATGTATTCTTTATAACAAACTTACAAACTTATGTGGGTACATATGCACGCAGCACTCATCTCCTGCCTCCTACCTCAGCTAGTTGTTGAACATTTACCAGTGCTGGGTTTAGAGAATGTGGTCAGGTGGAATTTCCACAATCCTTGGAGTCAACTGGGACCTTGCCTTTCAGCAATGTTTCTTTCTGTGTTACCTGGAGTAAATTATTAAGGCTCACTAAGTCTTTTCTCTCTTCCACAAAAAAAAAAAATAATAATAATTTTGGCACAGGAAGGGGTTATTGTGAGGAAGATGCCATTTCCCTCCCCTACCAATGGTCAAATTCTCTTAAATTTGATCTCCTTTGCTGGAAATGAAAAGAGCCACACATTTTTGGACTACATGGCAGGTCCAAATGGCAGCAAAGGAATGGATGGATGAATGAATGATTCCTTTGATTCCATGATAAACCAACTAGTTTGAGGAATTTAAGGATTCACTAAGGCTTGGAATCCTCTCTCACTTTTTCAAAATCTATCTACAAAAGTTAGAAACTTCTCATATTGTATTATCAATGTTCACAGGACATAGCCAACCCTGCCCCTATTTCTGCTTTGTTATTTTCATTATAGTTATGGGACCAAACTGGAGAGGAAAATTAGAGAACATTTTCTCCCCCTGCTGGCCATACCACAATATAGCAACATTGTAATGGATAGAATTACTCCATAACAGAAAGGAAACTCAAGGAATATTCCAGCAGACTAGTTACACACAAACCTACCTGGCCTACAGACCATTTGTATTTAAAATTTTTTAACTTTTAATTCGTTGCCAGTATTTCATCGACATTCATCCATTTTCTCAAAAAAACGAAGTTGGTACACGTTGGGTCTGCCATCTTGCATGTATTTCCCACTCCCTCTGGACAGAGCTTGACTCACCACTGTGCCACAGTCCCCTCTCTGTCTAATTCACATACTTGGGTCATCCGCCCAACTCTTGCTGTTTTAGTTTACACCCTTGCAACTGGCACAGGAACGGGTTACACTTCACACTCCTGCCCTTTCAGTTTAAACTCATGCAATTTACCAGTGAATAAAATGACGCCCAAGCTTGTTCAAATTCATACCACCTAATGAGTACCAAGGCATATGATAAAATTTGAGCCTCCTAAATTCTATTCAACAAATATTTGTTGATTTCATTCATTCATTTTGCAAATGCTTTAGTGCTTACTATGGCCAGGCACATCATAAGTACCAAAGATACAGAGTATACAAGATAAAAATGGTCTTTGGCATTCAGAGTTTTGTTACAGGGAATAGCAGACAAGAAATTATAAGAAATATGATGACAAAAGCCAAGTATAAGGGACTGTGGTGATGAGGCAGCATCATTCCTGCTTTTGCTTCACCTCCTGGTTCAAGTCAGTCAGCATGGTGAGCACAAGGCAAATATTACTAAGATTTACTAATAATGCCCTCAAACCCTAGGGTCCACACTTATTCCACCTTCATTGGTGCAGGTGCTAACTATTGGGGAAACCCCTATAAACACGGCATTTATTAGATGAATTCTTCTTTCATGCATGCCCTCTAAAATTGTCACTCATTCTTCTCATTCATCCTGGCTCTGAATTACCATCTGCAATCACGGCACAAGGCCAGAAGGAAGTTGCGATCAGGAATAGTCACAAGACAGCTAAAGGAGGTGGGCATCTCTCTGCAGAAAGAAGAGTGTGAAAGCTAAACTACGAATAGAAACTAATCTTGGTCAGCAATACCCATGGTACCATATATGGACAGCACTCCAAAACAGAAAGGAATTACCTATGTGTAGGACATAAACATTATTCAGGCTGGGTCATTTGAAACCCAGGCTTTTTCGAGAAATGGCCAATTCCAGATTCAAGGTAGGAAAAATATAAAGTGACCCTAAGATACCTTATTGGGCCAGAGAACAAAGAAACGTGGAGACTGGTGCAGTGATGTCAAAGGGATTCAGTAAATTAAAGCTTAATTTACTGAATTAAGCAAAATCCATGAATCCATAATGATGGGAGGGGGGCAGGGAGAGTGCAAACAAGCTCATGGAGAAAGCCAGAAAGCCTTTCTTTACAGAATGATGAATAAGGCCAGATAATGAATGTGGAAGGAATGACAGAATTAAAAATCACCATTTGCAACCCTCAATACAATAACTGATTCAGACAACAAACATCAATGGATGCTAAAGCCACTCAGGAAAATGTTGCTATACTGCCACAGTACCACCCCATAGATGACAGTGGAGAGATGTGATACCAACCTCTTGATCCCAGTGTCATTACTGATAGTGGACAAACTGAAATTATGTGCTTCCTGACAAGATGCAATAGGACATATCTCCTATAATTCTTGCAAATGAACAAACATTGAAACTAATCAAGCCATTAGACCGAACTTGTACCTTACAGAAAATATAGAGAGAGGAACCAGTCAGCATGAAGAAACAGTCAGACAAATTTAGAACGTGGGACATTCTAGCCTAAATTCTTCAAAGATGTCATTTAAAACGGGTAAGGGACTGTTCTGAATTAAAAGTAGTCAAAGATACATGTCATAACCAAATGCAACGGGTGAATCTTGATTGGTTCCTGGAGTTGAGGGGAGAGGGGAATAGCTATAAAAGACATTCTTGAAATAAATGGGCAAATCTGAATATGGAATAGAATTAGATGCTATAGAGGTGCCTGGGTGGCTCAGTTGGTTAAGCATCTGACTTCAGCTCAGGTCATGATCTCACAGTTCGCAGGTCTGAGCCCCGCATTGGGCTCTGTGCTGACATCTCAGAGCCTGGAGCCTACTTTGGATTCTGTGTCGTCTTCTCTCTCTGCCCCTCTCCTGCTCATGATCTGTCTCTCAAAAATAAATATTCAAAAAAAATTTTTAAAGAAATTAGATGCTATAAAGTTGTTAATTTTGCTGGATGTTATAAAGCTTGTGATTAGTTGAAAACCTGTTTCTCTGCATTTACCAAGTATAATAATGTATTGATTATTCTTATGATGGAAAAATATGAAACATAACATCTTATTTTTTCTATCTGAAATGACCATACTTCTAATTAGAGAAATACATAGGTTCTCAATAGGATAAAATAAGGCCAATGAAAATAAAAAATCACAAAAATTAACATGAAATGAATTACAGACCTAACAAAACAAAACAATAAAACTTTGGGCAGAAACAAAGAAGAAGAAAGGTCTTTGCAACTTTAGGATAGGTAAAAGTTTCTTAAGACACAAAAGCACAAACCGTGAAAGAATATACTGGTTAAGTGTCACTTTATCAACAGTCGAAAGCTTTGCTCTTTCAAACACCCTGTGAAGAAATTAAAAGACAAGTCACAACATGGGAGAAAACATTTGTAATACAAAGGTCTTGATAAAGGACTGGTATCTATCATCTTTCATCTGAACTATTTCAACAGCCTCCTGCCTGGTCTTCCAGCTTCTACTCTGTCCCTGCAGGTCTGCCTGCTGAAAATCCCTCCAGGGCATCCCATAATGTATGACATTAAATCTAGACTCCTTTGTTTGGCAAAGGCCTTCATGCCCACTCCTCTAGTTAGATCTTTTAGCTTCTGTTCCCAGCCACATACTTATTCTCTAGCCCTGCAGGTCACTGTTTTGTTTTGCCCATAGTAAAAGCTCATTTCTGATTTAGGGCCTTTGCACTTGCCGCTCCCTCCACCAGGTACTTACTCTTCCCCTTCGCAGCTGACTAGCATCCTCCCTTTCACAACCCAAATGTCATCTTCTCACTGAGGCGTTCCGACATTCCCCCTCCACAGTACACCCTGTTTTCTTTATCCCTCTTACCCTATCTGAACTTACTTTAAATCTTTCCCTCGCACAAAAAGGAAAGATTGGGAAGAGCAAAAGAACCTTCTGTCCACGGATATATGCCTAGTACAGTGCTTGAAACATGGTAGATGCTTCATAAATATTATTGAAGGACTCTGATCTGCTACATGTGAAGCACTGACTGTTTTATTCATGTCGCTCAAAGATCTTTTCTCATCTCTTCAGAAAACAATTTTTACATCACTTGATCCATTTTAAATGGCTGAGTACTCCTTACTTCAGGTATCCCCCATTTTTTAAACGTTTACATTATGCCACTGCACTTTTAAGGCTAACCAAATGTGAAGAGGATTTCAATTTTCAGAGGCAAAAAGCAAAAACAGCGTTCAGCAGGGTTTGTTTTGCCGCAAACCATTATAGAGGGCAGGCAGCACACGCCCAGCAAGGAGTGGCCCCACAAAGCTCCTTCCTGCAGAACTACACTCAGCATCTCAGCATCAAGCAGCCAAAGCCTTGGACTAGGTCTGGAATCATTTGTGCTTTAGCTCCATTCATTTTGTATATGTGTGTCCTAAGGTATCAGAAAAAACCTGAGAGGTTATTTTTTGGATCTGGGTAAGCTCAAATTTTTGCATAAAAATGAATGGCAATTGCTTCTTCACACCATTTTGGCTTATGAAAGGTTTCATAGGAATGCTCTACTTTCAGACAGTGGGGAAACTTGTGTTCTCAAGAAGCCCATTTACTCTACTTTCACATTAATTGCAAAATCTGTATCTCAGGATACAGGATCAGTGCTTTGGGCTAAGTGAAAATCTTCACATTACTCTGAACAACTCATACTCACAAGCATGACTAAAATGAAAGAAAAAATGTATGAGGACATAATGTAACTGGACCTCTCATATTACTGCTATTGAGTGTAAATTAACCACTTTGGAATATTGTTTGCAGTATCTAATAATGTGGAACATACATACACCCCATGACTCAGCTCCACACCCACATATATACCAATGAAAATGCAATCATGTGTTTTCCAAAAGACATGAACAAAAACATCAAATTGCTGTATATGCATACAAAAGCATATTATACAGCAATGAGAATACAGGAGCCACTGCTGCCCATATAATATGGATGTATCTTTACAAATAAAATGTTGCACAGGGGCGCCTGGGTGGCTCAATTGGTTAAGTATCTGACTCTTTGGTTCGGCTCAGGTCATGATCTCACAGTTTGTGAGTTTGCATTGGGCTCCACACCATCAGCTTGGGATGCTCTTCCTCCCTCCCCTGCTCGCTTTCTCTCTCAAAATAAATAAACTTAAAAACAATTTTCATTAATGTCAAGACAAAAACAAACAAAAAACCCAGACACCAAATCCATACATGTTCTACTTCAATTAAAAGTTTGTTGAAAGACTGAGAATATGTATTCTCAGAGTGTTCTGGTAGAATGCTCCCCACAAACCTCTCCTACTCATGTTCTTCTGAAGTTTAATCCTTACAGTATAAGACAGTATTTGAGGACATAATGTAAAGTGGCCTACTACAACTATGTTCTTCTGAAGTCTCATGTTCTCCATCTTAGAAATATATGTGAATTCCCTGTTCTTCACCCACACATATTAAACAGAAATATTTACCTCAGAAAATATTCAAAGAAACACTATTCAAGGGAAATGGGTCACGGTTATACTTGTCGGTGCAGTAATTCTGGCACACTGCCTCCGACATCAGTTTAAAAAGAGCTGACAGAAAATAGATTAGTTACGGTTAGACAGCCTGGTTCATGTATCAGCTTCATCACTCAGCAGTGGGGCTCTGGACAACTTACCTAGATATTTTGAACCTATTTCTTCATTTATATAATAGTGAAGATAATAATACCTATCTCACGGTGGTTCTGAGAATTGAAATGAGATGATGTAGGTTAGGTACTAAGCACTACTAACCTTATCCTTACCTCCCCCTGTAAAGCAGTACTGGGGTGGAAAAAAAAAAGTCAACAAGCTGTTTGCTGCAATATATATATTTTAATTCAAAGTGAATCGACAGTAATACACCATAAATTCTTATTTTGACACTCACCAAAATAGTCACCTGGAAAACCCGCTTTTTGTGACAAAGTACAGAAGGCTTGGTCACATTTAAATCACTGAGAACTAGAGAGAAATACTAGCGCAAACCGTAATAGACATTACATCCATAAAAATTTTCCCAGTCCTTATTGTAATATTGCACAGTGCAATTGCTACATGGCAAACTAGTGTAGCATAGAAGTAAAAGCCAAAACAAAACCAAAGAAAGAAAGCCACAAGTCTAAAATTGTTAAACAGTTAACAGTTCAAACTTCGTAATTAAATCTGTATCATTGGATTCATTAAAACAAATCTTCCTACACCTTGCAGTGTATGATTTAACTTTTACTTAAGAAAAACCAAGATAAAAATTAGTAGTAGAGATTAAAGTGAAAAGGCTTTGCTACTACAGTAAAATATTTAAACACCCTGAAGGAAAAGAAAACTAAATTATCAGGGTATTTGGTAAAAAAATAATAATAATTAGCAAATTAAAATAGTATGCAAATATGCAACTTGGAAGTCATGCAGTGTTTTATTTAAGAAAGCAGTAAAACCAAAGAAAACTGGTAAAATGGTTTTAAAGAGGGCATAAATCCAAATTCTTTTGTCGGTTTGTTGAATTTAGACATTGGCAGGATTTTGAAATTTTTAATCTTAAACACTTTAAAAAACCCATGATTAGATTCAGTTAAGAACTGGGGGGTATGCCGTTACCAAACCTTACTATTACATTATGAAAATATTTACTGTTTATTTAACAAGACCATCGGAGTCTTGGAACTGAAAATACAGAAAATCCGACGCTTCAGAGTAGTAAACGTGGCCCTGAATGAAACTAAAACTGCGCCAGTTTTGTACCTATGGTACAAACATAAATTGATCCTTTGCACTCGGGGTTTCTGAAACATACGCTGCCAGCACGGATTCTTTTCCAAGAAGTGAGCAGATACCAGTGACCTGCCGGACCGTATAAATAAAATTAATAAGCTGTGGAGGGCAGCAAGTTTACTTAAATAGTGACTCCATAAATTTGCCATCTGTAAATAATCTTTTAAATTAATCTTAGGCTACTCCTTTTTTTATGCGTAATATATATATGTATATATATTTCTATTTATATAAAATGCATAGAATTGATTACTAAAAACACTGAAACTTGTGGGGAAAATTAAGTCCTTCATTTTCAGTGTGACTAAAAATGTACTGCTGGTTTTTATTTTATGATCTAATACTGTAATTATTAAAATCAATTTTAGGCACATTTACTTCATTGATGATTATTAAATAAAACACTGCTTGTGTTAATGGAGTAAAGAAAAGTTTATCCATTATTAGCTTATTGTCAATGCTGTATTAGAGCTGTACTAGTGGTATGCAATTCATTCATCAAAGAAATGCTGTAAATCCAAAACATTTGGAGAGTTTTACACTCAAATGCTTTGTACTGTTTATTCCAGTAAATGCTGTAAGATTATATTCCAGATTTTTAAGGAAAAAAAGTTAAGTCAAGCCTGCAAGATACAGCTTTCTCAAGTGTCTACAATGCCAGTATGAAAATAAAAAATTAAGTTACACTGATACATCCAAGTTTTTATATGCAGTGATGAGCACAAACATTAATAGAGATAAAATACTGATGCAAATAACACACCCCAAAATAACATATGCAATTATTTTCCATCATTTACAATACAGTAGTTACAATGACACTCCAAACAGAAAAGCAAAGTAAAAAATCAAAACCCCAACTTCTATTTCATGTAATTAGACTTATACAGAAATTAGAAGACTAAGTAACAACTAGTTAATCACCTAATTTCACAGCTATCTGAAGTGGCAATCGTTATATAGCAGCTTATCTATGATACATTCAAGATAAATGATACAATTTATTACTTGCCCATAAGCTAAAACACAGCCTGTTTAATACCTTTCCTTAAATTC
Source organism: Hyaena hyaena (assembly GCF_003009895.1). Classification (NCBI taxonomy): domain Eukaryota; kingdom Metazoa; phylum Chordata; class Mammalia; order Carnivora; family Hyaenidae; genus Hyaena; species Hyaena hyaena. The sequence goes on from NW_024080706.1 coordinate 2,955,703, forward strand.
CACCTCTATACTACAATATACTTGAGGTCTATGCAAAAAAGTAGCTACCTTTTATATAGGAAATGGATGATTAAGTCTTTGGTGCTGTAAAAGCAACTTCATTTTAACATAACCACCACCACCACCAAAAAAGAAGGAAAAAAAAAAGTAAAGAAAATAATAAGGGAAAAACCCAAGACACACTTCCTAGGGGGGGAAAAAAGCATGTAATTTCTGTCCCTGACGGAATGTATTAAATAAGCAAACACCACCAACAAGCAAAACAAGTACTACAATGTAAAAAAAAAAAAAAAAAAAAACAACCCTCTCACATGCATAAATGAAAGATTGCACACAAAGAACTCACATCTTTTCAAGCTTCAATAGTAAATATTCTGCTACTATGTATTAAATACTGCATGGTTTGCCCAAGCTAAGATGAAACCACATCATGAATCAATAAGCATTTTGCATTTTCTTTCATTATCTACTCAAAGTCATGCCTACTGCACCTCTAAACATTTCATTAAATCCAATTATACAGCAAACACTTCCAAAATAAACTTAGATTGTATTGCAGTTTCACTTAACAGTATATAAAATGCTGTGTTGTGACAGATATCAACTATCCATTAGATACTGAATCAATTTTTCTTAAGCACTACTAACTGCTTGCTTTTCTTGAAGCTAGATCATTCTGAAAAATCAGACAGCAGAATTCAACTATAGCAAACATGCTGCCTTCTTGGTAAGGAAAAAACAGCTACGACCTGAAATCATACCACACAAAACCAAAAATGAACATTACTCTATCAAAAGGAAACTAAAGAGTAGATCTGAATTTAAGTGCTGCAGTCCTCAACATTTATATATAGGTAATAACATCAACAACCTCAAATATTTAAGGCACTATGTGTGGGAACGGTTTACAATGCAGCTGAGATTATTAGAACAACATTTAAGAGCAAAGTCTAGGCAACATTTTGCCCATGCAAAGACACATGCAAATGTAAAGAACAATAGCTCAATTTCTTAGGTAAGTGACCCAACATTTATACACTAAGACACAGATAATACAATTCACTTGTATGCTGTAATTCTGACATATGTGCATCTGTTGCTCTAAGTCTGTACACAGAATGGCTTCCCAAATGTGGATGTGTCTTGCACTAGTTAGAAGGCAATTTTATAAAAAATAGCAGGAGCAAAACTGGACTTCTGCTCCCATAAGTCACCTGTCTAGAGTTACTACATAAGAAGATAACATGACCAAAGACAAGTTATACCAAATGTGCAAAACACATTAAAAGTGAGTTTTTTTTTAAAGCTCAAAGTTGTTTAAATTGCACCCAAGTCTACATGATTCAAAAATAATTTTCTTGTGCCATGGCTAATATTTATTAAATACCATGTTTTTATTTTTAATCAAATGTTTATATCATTGAGCTTCCTCAATATACTCTTTTGGAGTTTTCACATATATGGATACTGGCTGAGTTTTGTTGGACTCAATGGAAATCCAGTATATGCAGGTGATGCTGCAATGTAAGAATGTGGTGGGAAGATTGGTTTGTACTGAGTCTGATGAATGGTTGGGGATGGTAACAGACGGGGATTTATGCCCACTGGGACTTGGTGAACTATGCCACTGGGATGAGAGATATTGTAAGTTGGATGCTGTAACATAGGTCTTGAGGTACATGGAGAGGCTAAAAGGTGGGCCACCGGTGCAGCACTACTGAGGGTTGCTGATGATGGGTATGGAAGTAGAGTAGGCTGTCCTCCAAGATGCGCACTTCCAGCCAGATGGGCATGCACGGCTGTGTGATTGGGACTTCCATGAGAAAGAGTGAATGGATTACTGGTAACGCTAGTAGGGATATAAGCTTGCTGCCTTCGATGTCCAAAGTTTCCATTCCACTCCTGATGCCCAGATCCAAAGTGCTGAACCTATTCAAAAACACAACAAAAAAATACTGAACATGTATTTTTTAAGTTAAAAAGGAAGGAATAAAGGGAAATTACAATATACTCTGTAGCTGATAATCCAGAGGATCCTGCAGATCTCCACTTCTACTAAGCATAGGGAAAGGTAAAATATCAATTTTATATATATTAATATTAAACGTTTTAATATTTGTTACTGCATATTATGATAACATTACAGTGCTATTACCAGTGCAAGCAGCGTCACTATCCCCCCGCATCGCTACTAAGAGCTACCATCTGTGGAGCACTTATTTTATGTAAAGCTAACATCTTGCATACATGACAGTATTTCATTCCAAAACAACCCTACAATATAGCTATTGTGCCCATTAACTCTGTGGTCCAGATTTGTTGAAGAGACCTGGCCAAGGTAATATATGTAGATATTTGGCAAAGCCAGGATTTGAATGCAGGTCTGACTCCAATACCTGTAATGTTATCTTTTCTTTCCAAAAGTGAAACATGACTGCCGAGCACAGTACTGAACAGATGGAAAGGCATCACTATTCCTCAACGACTAACACAACAAATGCAGCCATCAATCCATTAGTGTGCATTCTGAGTTAAAAGGTCTAAGACAACAAATACACTAAAAAATTATTTAAGAGAACCTAAAAGCCTAATCTTTCTGAAAATTCAGGTTCTATGGATAATCTGGTTCATTACCCTATTACTAGGCCTTAGTCACTTGGGATAATGAAAAGGGATACATTTTTCAAGACTGAGAAAGAAAGAATTTTTCTTCTCTCCAAATGAAAAACTGCTGAATTTGAATCCTAAAGACTCTTACAAATTCATAAACATACCTGACTGAAATTCAAATGCTGTTGCTGGAATGCGGATGTCAGTTTCTGCTGGCGATTACCCATTGTGGAAGGCTGGTTCAATCTTCCAGGAGCCGATCGTCCCTTTACTAATGGCTGGCATGTAGAATCTGGCAACGAGCAAAATATTAGACAGTTGATGCTTTTTTCTGCTCATATAAAAATGAGAAAGGTCTTTAGATATTTTACACAGTAGTGATTTCTAAGGTCTGACAACCTTAGAGAAGAGAGAAGTCATCTCAGGATTTCTAGTATTGAATGATATCAGGAAAGATTTCCTTCCTACAAGGATCAAGTTGGAAATTCAGAGATAATTTTTGGCAATGTCGTTCTCTGATGTTCCCAAATTAAGGCTTTTTAAAGGGATAATCAGAGAAATAGGGAAGACTCAGTTTACCTGTGTTTGCCATATGCTCATCAGCATTTAATCCATTCTCTAGTCCCACTGGAGGCACCACAACAGTACAAACAGCTGGTTTGGTTTCTGTGCTGGCAGAGGTTACCAGTTCTGGGTTTTGATGAGCGTCCTCCACAAAGCTCCTCTCTGCAAATGGACTGTCATGTCCCGAAGAGTCTGATGTTGGAGAGCCATCCACAGTATCACAACCACTTTCCTGTTCTTCATCTGACATACTACAAGAAAGTCTTTTTATGAATAATATGTTTTCAACATTAAATCTTAAGTTAAATACTATCCAGGCTCCAGGAAATTGATGGAATCTTATTATTTCATATCTAATTAAACTTTCTTCTTTGTCCAATACCAATTTTTTAAGATTATCTAGACCCTAACATTAATTCTCTCCTCAGACTGTTAACCCTAATTCTATCCATTTTAGGTACATCCTCTCCTTTCCCTTCCCAATTGATTCTTAGTAGTAGTTCAAAAAATTCCACTTTATAAACTCCAGGAAATCTCATCAAAACACTACAAAAGAAGCAATATTCTGGATAATTTAAACGAAATGTAAAAAACATATAATAATATAATCATGTGACCTGGATAGTTCAGAGTAAATTCTGTTAGGAGTCATACCTGTAGTGGTAATCTGGGTCCTTTTAACTAACCAGTATCTGAGAGATCTTCTCCACCTCTCCAAAAGCCTAGCCAGAATCCCATATTTCTCTTCCTGGCCCTGCTGAGCCATGACAATCTCTCTCCCTTTGGAATTACTACAGTATTTATGGTCTATTTTAATCATTCATTTCATATGTAGCAATTTGAAGCATCTTTTTTATACATGCATTTTTAGTTATATATCTTATTTGTACATTGACACATACAATTTTTATATGGATGTATTTACAGATATATATGTATGTATCAACTGCCAAATCATATTATAAGCAATCCATAAGAAGATGTGTTCAAATTACTTTACATCTTCTAAAGTATTCACTATCATACTTCCTGACAAAGGAAAAAAGAGAAAACAGGTGTATAAAATTAAGACCTAAAGAGTTTTCAGAGTTTATTTCCACTAAAAAAAGAATTTCTGCAAGTTGAAATCAAATGTATTTCACTGAGATTTTTATGGTTTCTCTCTTAATGTGTTAGTGTACCATGCTGGCTAGGAGAACCTCACCACTTTAGTGGCAATGCATGTCCCTGGCCAAAAAAAGACTAGGAAAGCAAATATGGGTAAAGCCACACAGATCGATCACCAATGAGCACCGCCCCCCAAAAAAAATCATAATGGATACTCTACTGACAGTGGGTTATTACTTTATTATGCAAAAAATTCCTTTTTCATTTTGCTAAAATGTTTATTTTGCTATATGTTCTTACTCTGAATTTAAGTAATAACTGTTACCAATGGAGCTGAAGTTGAGGACATGGCTTTTTGCTCTTTCAAAAACAAATGATTCTTTAAAAATCACTTACTAGAACTTCAATTTTTCATTTAGATGTGTTCTACAACAATAAAGAAAATTATCACTTAAAACCCAAGTGATCTGGTTAAAAAATTATGTCCAAGAGAGAAGCCACTGTGGTAAATCAATAGGTACGTTATTAACATAAACAACAAAAGAAATCACAGGCGTTTTGGTAGACCCAATATCTATGGTATACGCACCCCCCCGAATTCCTTTACCTGTTCGGTCTCTTGCACGGGGATGGGCTGGACTGCCCCGAGGAGCTGGTGCTCAGAGTACTATCAGGGCTACTTAGTGAACACATCCGATCGATATTCAAAGTGCTCTGGCAAGCTTCACAATCTACACTATCTTTACATCTAGTGAAGAGGGACAGAAAACACATGGGTCAAAAGTGAGAAGTAGCCAAAATTTACATGAATTAAGGATATAAATCAGTCAAGTGTGACCTACATCAACAAAAATCTAAAGCCATAAATACGAGAGAAATGCTATAATAATCCTGTTAGTTACTATTAAGGATGTACACTCCCAAGGACACTGACAGAGAGGGGTGAGGTCCCAGAATGTTTTTTTCTTCCACCACACCAGAGGGCGCCACCGCTATGTAAGGTTGCAGCATAAACACAAGAGACTGCTTTTGGCACTTACTCTCTGAGTGAGTGTCTCTGCGATGTCTCCTCCTCGTCAGTGTCACTGCTAATAGTAATCACACTCACTGCAGGGCTTGGAGAGTCAGCAATGATGATGGTTTGCCGCTGCCTGTCTGAAGCCGATGAATCAGAGTCTTGCCTGACGGATGTGTCACAACAATCTCTTGCCTCTCCTTCTGAGTTATGATTGTCCTGTGTTTCTATACAACGTACTTCCTCAACGTCTTTCCCACTTACTATCTTTGGAGAAATAAATGTTGAATGTGGGACATTCGTATTCTGCAATGAATTACTCCTGCAATCAAAGGAATAATGTGTCATTTCTAGAATCAAAATACGTACATGCCATTTTTCTAGGATATCTTGTTAAACAACATTCAAGATCATGTATATAACATACTAACATATAGACTGTTTTGTAAATATAAAGTATTATCTCTAGAAATATCAGCATAGATTGCATTTACATGTTAAAATGGTCATTTTTTGGTAAATGTGATATCTGAGTGTCTAAAATTGTCTAAAATTATATGCAGGTAATAAATCAAAAGGGCAATAAAGACAATCTTACCAACTGAAAGCATTTATTTCCTCTCTTCCTGGCTCCCATTCCATTAGTTTTACCAAAATACCTCTGAGAAATTGAGAAGGGAGCTGGCTTAGTGTTTGTAACAAAGCTATCAAAGAGGTCATTTTGAATAAAACAGAGTGACCCTTTAGTGTACATGCAAAATTTATTTTAAAGCTTAATTTTCAAAATGCAGAGGAAAGTTAAATATCAGTACCAACCTGTTCTGGCACAGTTTATTTTTCTTTGCAGTGGCAGGCTGAGGCCAGACAACATGTGCAATGCCCACACTAATTGGCTGCGGGGCCGATAAAGTTATCTGATTGGTTAGAAGAGGCTGTGGCATCACTGAGTTATAATGATTACTGTGTGAAATCATTTTCCTAGGGAGAAAGTTTAGAAAACTTGAATCCCTTCTATACCATTACCTATTTTACAAACTTCACAAGAAAAGTATTTTTGTTTTAACTTACCCCCAGTCTCCAAGCCGCTGTGAGCCAGCCACACCCTCAGAAGTTAATGCAGTAGTAGCCGCAGCCATGGGTGTTACCTGCTGCCAGGCAGGTACCAGCATCTGCTGTGTTCTGCCAGACCACGTCTGCTGTGTCGGAAAGTAAGTTACAAGTAATTCATCATTACTACATCTTAAAATCAAAAATATATTAAGGCAACAATTATTAATAATATGTAAAAGCCAGTAACTACAAAAGATCAAATTCCCGTCCGGATCATCTTTAATGTTTCTCAACAGCACAGGCTGACATACTGCAAGTGGATCACTGCCCTTATTTGTGCATAATGAGGACAGCACATATGCAAAAATAATAAATTATTACCGACCTGAGAAAGAACTCCTGGTCGGATCTGTAGTGGCTGTACAGCTGGGGCCTGAGTTACAAGTGGAACTGTATTATCTACTCTTATTGAGTAACTAGTGGGTTTACCATGTGTTGCAGGAATACCTGTGAAATGGAAGGAAAAAAAAAAAAAAAACATTTCTCAAATCAAAAACGGTATCCCTTTAGTTAACTTACAAAACTCTTTTAAATTCAAAGAACTGCTAAAATTCTGATTAGCGTTATAAAATCATCCCTTACATAAAATATTCATAACACTAAACAAAACCATCTATTGGGAAAGTGATAACAAAACCATCTACATTGTGGTACATCATTCCAAAAATTGATATAAAGCTACTCCTTCTACTGCTTTAAAATGCATACAACCAAGTTGAATCATTTTTTTCTTGAAACTTCCCATTCCTTTTAAAGTTTGCTATTATAGCTTTATTTCCTTTTCAAATAGTTCTGCCGCTATGACAAAGGACATGAATTTAACTCAACATCCTGAACCTCTAGCAGGTAAACGTTCATCTTTTCATACAAACTTAGCTCTGCCGAGAATTCTCTTCTTTAAAACCTGTAAAGGATCTCTTTTAGCACCAAAGGGGGAATGTATCACAACCTCACACTGCAAAGGCCATGATGGTTTACACGATTCAAGAAAATTCAGGGATGACACACTCATTCCAACGTCCAAAGGAAAAGCAAAAATAGCCTTTCATGCCTAATATGATGATATAGCTAAGCTTTGACCAATACGGCTTCATCAACTAGTAGCTGCTGGAACTCCAGGACAAACATGTTCGTTCCACTTTGCTTACCCACTAGGAAAATTAGAAAGCAAGATCACCAGCCATGTTAATCCTGTTATGTTAATGTTTGTGTCATATATTGCAAAAGGACCATGCAGATAAATACTGTCTTATATTAAACTTTTAGACAGTGAAGTATTTTATCCCCAATTGAGAGCTTTGACTAAAAAGGTTTTAGGGACATCCCCCAAGCTCAAAAAGCGTGGTTATGATGACGAATTCAGTACTTCACAATTTCCAGCCTCTTGCAGCCATTACTTTCAGTACAGGCTGGCAGAAAAAGCAGCCATCTTGAAGGTGTAAGAGAAAAATACTATAACTGTTTTCTTTTACTACTGAAAAATAACCTCATAATTTTATTGCACAAATGCACTGTAGGTGTTAATACTGTTAATTCTGTTGTGCTTAATTTTTCTTCAAAGGGGCTTTTACCCTCCTCCCACGGTGTTCTAGACCCTGAGCTCCACTGAAAAAACTAGGTAGGGATTAAGTTTAACAAAGATCTACAGGGTTTTGTTTTGTTTTTTTTTTAAACTGACCTTCTTAGCCCTTCCAAAAAGCATGTCTTGATGGCAAATGCTCCAAGAAATGGAATCTAAGCGCACCCAGGCAGTGTAGATGTGTGGCAGCAATAGACAGTCTCATCAGAGAAAAGAGCAGAATTCACTTTGACAAGGGGTAAAGGACAGAGCGAATTCTCATATCCCAACAAAAATCATGTTGCCCTTAAATTCTCCTCATAATTAATTAATGCCTTATGATGAAAGAATTCTATTATCTTCTCTCCTCACGAAATCTGATTCATTTTTTATCAAATTCAACAGTGATTAAGATGCCAATTTTCTACACAGTTCTTAGGTTAGCTAAAACTTTATCTTTGAGTAGATTTCCTTTCACAGCTGCACAGCAAAGCACAAAAGCTTAAAAGATTGTGCTAGTACAGCAAGAGAATTCTGCTGGAATGCATTTGATTCTAAAATAACAGTTCTAGCTTTTCAGATTGCCAAATAATGTTAAATGCTTGTTTAATATATACTAAAATTTGTTAAATAAAAGCTTGGCTAAGTCTTTGTTAACTTGAAAAATGTAATAATAATATTTTGGATATAGTACTTATATATCTCTAACCTACATATATATCTATAACATGGAGAATATATGACAAACCTAGACACTACAGTCCCAAGGTACACAATGTAAAATGAATTGGAACAGACATAAAATGTATTTAAAAATACAAACTACAATGGTGCCAGAACTCCTACCCAACAGCTGCCCAAAAACCATTTAAAACATTCTCCAAAATGGATTGGTGGCACATTATGAGGGAAAGTGGTAAGAAGACCAGTACTGGGATTTTCTACAGAGATACTCAAGTGGATTGGATGGGAAGCTTTCATTTCTAAGTAGCCAATACTCTAAGACAAAAAACAATGAAACAATGTATTTATAGAGCCTGCTTGTCCTGCTACAAATGCACCCATTACATAAGCTAACAAGTATTTTGCTCTCTTACTGGTAATTCTAATTCAAAAATATTGTTCTTGACATTTAAAGGGTTTATGAGTCTGAGGGTATCTCCTTTTCTTTTTATCCTTATTATGAACCATTCATATAGCTGTTAGCATATGTACAGAAAGGTCACTAGTCTTTCATCAATCATAAGGCACATTCAAAATAAAAGATTTATCAGACCTCACTGATTGTTTTAAAAATGACACTCAACTGTGTTTAGAAATGTGTCTCACAAGCTTCTCAAATGTTTGCTACAAACAGAAGGTAGGCTCTGAAAAAAAAAAGCTATTCTAAATCTTGATGAAGTATGACTTTGGTACATGGGGGACGATTGTTAGAACTTAAAAACTTATTTGTTAGTACAGAGTAAAAACTCATCCAGCTGAAAATGCATTTATGGAGATACCACTTACATGATAACTGATTAAAAAACAAAGCGTCAATCTTCCATGCTCGAGTACTTAGAAGGAAAATGTCTACCCACCACTTACTATCAAACGGTATGTGTATGCTGACATAGACTGACGGCAAATATGGCAAAACGTTAACACTTGTTGAATCTAGGGTAAAAGGCATTGTATTATTCTTGGAATTTTTCTGTAGGTTTGAAACTTTAATTAACAATTGAGGAAAAACAAAAGAAATAAACACAACAGCATCTTTAAGAACACTGACATCACGACGATATGGGTATTTTACTACCCTTAGCCATGGGTTGGGTCACTGTCACAGATATTTACAGACCATGTTGGTCCACAATTTCACCTTAAAAAAAATCAACCATCTAAGTAGTTGTTTTTTATCTTTAGTGCTACAAATCTTTCTCTCAATGAAACCTTATATGAAAACCCTATACACATAAAAGATGAAAATAAAGTTCCCCTGGAAGAACAAAAATGGCTAATGAATTGAGATGTTTTCACATCTCTTATTACCAGTCAGTCAAGTCAACAAACATATCTCAGAGCTTTATTAGGCACTGTAGGAGATATTACAACTTCAGAAATATGTTCAAGTCTTTGAATCAAATAAAAAATTCAAATAACCTTCAGAATCCAGAAATATTAGAGCTAGAAGTGACCAAGATAGTATCTGCTCAGTCTGTTTCCTTTGACTAAGGCTGAAAACAGGTTAAACAGACTCATCTAGAATGACAGCAAACAGAACAGGCCTCTAGCCCAGGTGCCTTGACTGAGTACCAACTGCTTTCACAGACACTGTACAGTACTCCCACCACGATTCAAAAGAGTCATTTAGGCCCTCATTTGTAATTAACCTCTTCCTTTAAGACAGAACTAGATGTTAAAGCCTAGCAAGGACAACGTGCTAGCAAAGGACCTAGAAAGTCCTATTTTATTCTGGTTACTCCAGCTGTAACGTTTGCTGCTATTGCCCTCTAAGAACCACAAATTCCCAGTGTGAGAATTTATGGCCTCTTCAAAGGTAATCTGCCACTCATCTCACCTGAGGTTTCATTCTGCTTTTTATCTGAATATGGGGCATAATGTAATTGAGTAAAACCAATCTCTCTTTAAAACAAACAAACAAACAAACAAACAGAAACCTATGGTATGGATAGCAAACAAGACTATAACATTTTGGGATAGAATTCTTTTGAACAAAATTTGAAGAACTGAGTTCTCAGTTACTTTAATGTCTAGTAATGACAGACAGATAAAAGGTACTTACCTAAATATCTGGAGCTGTGATAACCAGTAAAGGGCAACAGAGGGCTTTCCAAGCCCATTAATTTCTCCTAAGGTATTTTATCGTGCTAGACTCTACAGGAAATATAATTATCAGATGACCCATTCTTTCAGCGATGATTACAATGGAGCTCCAGTCAAGAGAGCAGTGGTAGAAAGGCTAAAGTGGTCTAAAGGCTACTGACCAGCTTAAATTAAATTCAAATGTAGCAACGTGGCAAAAACGATGCAATATATTTAATTAACAGATACCTAAATTCGTGAAAAATAACATATGCCTAAATTCAAAGTGTAATATAAATCAGAGTACCTTGAATAGCTGGAGGACAGATAATCAGCGTCTGCTGAAAAGCATCACCACAACCGAAATGAGCAGTTCCGGCCTGCAGAGCAACTCCATGGTGCACAACGGAGTGAGCGGACGTGGTTAACGCCTGAAAGGTCAGCACAGGTGGCGTTGTGAGTAGTCTGCATGCACGCTTTACCAATACAATTCAAATGCACTTCTTAAAGCCATAACTCTATGATAAAAATGGGCCCAGAAACTGATTTTATCCAACTCAACTTTTCATGGAGTTGCTGCACAGAAAGGCGGGTAGGGGGTATGAAGGGGGTGAAAGGTGAAAGGAAATAAAAGAGTTTAGGTAGACAGGTTCTAATTGTTGCCCCAAAATACTAGAGACCTTACAGAATAACCATAGCAAGAGCCTCCCCAGCACTGTGACTTCTAACTGCTGATGTGAGACTTCTATATATACTTCAAAAGCAAAATGAGCAATCATTTAAAAAGGAGTACAAATTATTAAATATTATAAGTTCTTACCTGATTTCTTAACGTGCCAATTTTAGTAAAATTTGCTGTCAGGTTAGCAGTACTGCCTGAAGCAACTGGTCTTAAAAGTGAAGTTTTATTGTGATTATTTGTGTCACACAAATTTGGGTGGGACTTACAAATATCCATAATATGAAAACAGGACTTTACACTGCAAAAAAAAAGGGGGGGGGGAAGTAACTGTAATAGTATTTTAAATGTTAAGGGTAGTTTAACATTTATAAATTATTTCTAAAAGAAAAAAATTATATGGCTTGCGCTTAATCTGCTTATTTCCGTGGCTCAGTCGGTTAAGCGTCCAACTTCGGCTCAGGTCATGATCAGTTTGTGGGTTCAAGCCCCGCGTCGGGCTCTGTGCTGACAACTAGCTCAGAGCCTGGAGACTGTTTCAGATTCTGTCTCCCTCTCTCTCTGACCCTCCCCTGCTCATGCTGTCTCTCTCTCTTTCTATCTCACAGAAATAAATAAAACATTAAATTTTTTAATCTGCTTATTTCCAATACTATTTCTACCAGAAAAACCTACAAAAGATTGAACTTTAAAGCAAGTGAAAATATATCTTATATCTGCAATGTTTTCTAAGACGTCAAAGCAACAGTAAGCATTTTTTGACTAGCACACTAATTTTACGACCCCTGCCCTAATTTTTCTAAAATTTCTAGATCTCTACATCCCTAAACTACTGATAAAAAGTACGTAGTTATGTTATTTTCAACATACTTATATGTGGAAATCATTAGATATTTTTAACTGTTGCAGAGAGTAGATGGGCTTTCTAAAAATACCAATTTTAGGGGGAAACCACAATAATGGATACTGGTTCATCCCTATAACTTCTTCATTTTTTTTTAATGCTTGTTTATTTTTCAGAGAGAGTGCATGTGCCTGTGAGCAGGGGAGGAGCAAAGGGGTGGGACAGAGGCTCCCAAGCCGGCTCCCCACTAACAGCAGAGAGCTTGGTGAGGGGCTCAAATTGCAAGCTGTGAGATCATGACCTGAGCCTAAGTTGGACACTTAACTAACCAAGCCACCCAGACTCTCCCATTCAGTCATTTTAAAAAACAAAAAGTTGTTTTCAGTAGTCATTTACTTTACTCCCTGCAGTCTTATAAAGAAGAGGTGTGGGGTTCAAAGAATTCATAAGCTTTACCTAAGGTAACTCTAATAAGACCTTCTCAATTTGAGCATACGTATATTCTTCTCCACTAACCCATAAAAACCCCCTTTTCCTTCCACAACACAGAAGAGAAGGAGTGCACGAGGAAAGCAAACAATGTGAAAGGAAACTAAGGATGGGGTCTGCAGGACTCAAAAGTGGGAGGAAAACTGTTAATACTTCCTTTTATTACATATACCTGGCTATCAAGTTAAGAATGTCATGTAAAAAAACCACTCAGTCATTTGCAGTATGGTGTTTTGGAAAAAGAACACTGGAATGCAACTCAGATTCATATTCCAGGACTGTGCTGCCACTTACTAGTCTATATGAATTTGGCCAAGTTAGCTTAACCTCTTTTGACTCAGATTATTTACAATTAATAAATCTATTGAATCATTTCTCTAAAACACTAATTTTCTAAGACTTAGTATTATTTCTCCATATCATTTTAACAAGACTTTAAAGTGGGGTGCCGAGACGGCTCAGTCGGTTAGGCATCTGACTCTTGATTTTGGCTCAGGTCATGATCTCATAGTTTGTGGGATCAAGCTCCACCATGGACTCCATGCTAACAGCACAGAGCCTACTTGAGATTCTCTCTTTCCCTCTCTCTTTGTCCCCCCCACCCCTCCCCGGCTCATGCTCAATCAATCAATAAGGGGGAAAAAAGATAAGTGTACTCTTAAAAAATAAAAAATAATAAAAGATTTTAAAGTAACATACTGGTTGCTATGAGGGAAATCTAGAAGATGTTTCATATTAACAAAAGAATGGTTCAAAGTCTCAACTGGAGTAATTCTTAAATCTGCATCAATCAGCAACATTTTCTTCAACAGACTAACAAATTCTCTTCTATCAGCTTTCTCAGCCAAAAGATCACTTCCTTCCAAATCCATCACTGTGTTCACCTACAATAGCAAAATTTCAAGTCATCAAATACAAATAAGCCATAGAAGGTAATATATGTTAAATTTGCAGTTGTAAAAAAATACCACAACAAAAGAAGGAACAGAGAACTACAACTGTTTTTCAAACAAGAATAATTGAGCTTAATAAATTCATAAAATGTTTCAAAGCACCAAATAGTATTCAAAGGAAAAAAATGTTTTTAAGAAATACCCATTTCTAACAAAATACAAAGACAAAAAATTTGTAGAGCTAGGACTTTCCCTTTTAAAGAAATTAATAAAGAACAGGATGGTATTAATAATATTTGATAAAGACAAATGTAATTTAAGTTCCTATAAGGCTGAAACCTTAGAATCAGTTTTGTTGAAAAGTTTAAAATTAGCAGCACTCTTTAATTATTGGAAGATGATTAACATGTGGTGGTATATCCTTGGCATTCAGGTCCTTCATCGTAAGCACAGAAGACTAACAAATGTGACTGTGGTACTCACATGCACTATATCATCCAGACTGTTGAATATGTACTTTCTGGCTTCTTTAGACTTCATTCCTGTCTCTGCCTCATGCTCTTCTAGTGTCTTATTGGATATACAAAAAAGTGAAATAATGTATTATTATCCACCATTTGGAAATTATTTCTTTATTTCTTTATTTCTGGCACATTTAGTCTAAAACACTGAATATTCTAAGGCAAGGAGTTTTATTTATTTTTTTTTTAATTTTTTTTTATGTTTTATTTATTTCTAGGAGAGAGAGAGAGAGAGAGCGCGTGAGCAGGGGAGGGTCAGAGAGAGAGGGAGTCACAGACCGAAACAGGCTCCAGGCTCTGAGCTGGCAGTCAGCACAGAGCCCGACGCGGGGCTAGAAACCACGAACCACGAGATCATGACCAAAGCGAAAGTCGGACGCTTAACCGACTAAGCCACCCAGGTGCCCCAAGGCAAGGAGTTTTAAAGAGTAACTATCAAAAATGTACTTTTTAAAAGTACCAAAAAAAAAAAAATGAGAAGAGCTTGGTTCAGGTCAAAATATATATATATATACATACATACACACACATATATACACACACACACACACACACACACACACACACACACACATAAAGGTAACTGGTTATAAACTTAATCACTGAGGATTTACTAATCCCCCAAAAAGCCTAGGAATAAATTAGGTATTTGGGTTATGGAGTAAATGTTGAAATTCAGTCCCTGTGCTATAAGCTATAAAGCTTAATAACGGGAAACTGAGGAGAGAAGATGAAACACACAACACAAAAGTAATTACATACACAAAATTTTAAAATCCATTTAGAGGAGTTAATAATTATGTTGCCAGGTTAGAAAATGAGCTAAGTTATTCAGGGAAGGCTTCCGCCCCACCCACCCACCAAAAAGGGTGAGTTTGTCAAAAATAAAAATTCAAATGGAGGCAGAAATGCAATAAAATAAAAATAGGAATGTAGGGTATTACCCACATGAAGCACTTTAGAAAAAATTTTTTCCGAGGTGCCTGGGTGGCTCAGTCAGTTAAGCATTCGACTTCGGCTCAGGCCATGATCTCACGGTTCATGGGTTCAAGCTCCGCATCGGGCTCTGTGCTGACAGCTAGCTAAGAGCCTAGAGCCTGTGCTTCAGATTCTGTGCCTCCCTCCCTCTCTGACCCTCCCCTGCTCACGCTGTCTCTCTCTCTCTCTTTCAGAAATAAATAAAACATTAAAAAATTTGTTTTAATTTTTTTTTCCAAATTGTTTTTTAATGAATTACCTTTAATCTCCAACCAGAATGAGAAATATCTGTTTCTCGGCAAAAAAATCTTGTGGATTTCGTGCCCACATTTAACAGCTGCTCTCCTGGTAAACCTTGAGTCTGAGAAATATATCGAATCTGAAAAATAATTTATAAAACAGAAGAGTTTTTCTTTCATGTAACAGATATTAATTGAACATGTATCCTGTATCAGACATTAAACTAGATATTAGGTCAAGAATTAAATGACATAGTCTATTCCCTCAAGAAATTCAGTCTAGTGGGGAACATACAATTAAACAATTATAATACAGGGTTGTAAGTACCACAGTAAATACATGCTTATGGAAAGACAAAGAAGCGACACCTAAAATAACTGAAGTCACATAAAGTTCCAAAAGAGGTGATGCCTGAGTCTTAGAGGACAAATAAGAGTTCTTTAGGAAACCTATGATTTTTGCTAAGGTTATAACATGAATAAATATGGACAATTAGGAGTAAGTACCCACACACTCAGATACTGGAAGTGCAGAGGTTCACTATGTGGAAAATGGCAAGGGGTGAAAGTGAACTAGCAGGCTGAGGGCTTTATCAGTAGGATACAAAGTTTTATCTGTCCTCTTTCCCTCTACAAGCCCCAGTTTTATCTCTAAATCTGTATTTAAATATTTATCTCTAGCTCTGGAGCTGTAGATCCAACTGCTTATGGAAACTCTCTACCTGGCTGGACTTTAAGCACCTCAAAATGAACATATCCTCAAACTGATTTTCCCCCTAAATCTGTTAATCTTTGTGTATTTCCCAGCAACACCAATACCAACCACTCAAATCAGAAATCTGAAATTTATACCAGGCACATCTCTTCTTCATCACTCTCCCACATAACTGTCCCTTCTCTCCATTATTTTAGGCCTTCAATTCTGAGTTATACAATTTCATAATCCTCCTAAGTAGTTTATCTGCTTCCTTAATGATGCCATCCATTCACCCCCCAACTCAGTATTCACACTGCTAACAGCCATTTTGGTAAAATACAAATCTGACTGTTACCCCTTGTATAAAATTACTTTACTGCCTACAAGATCGATCCCAAACTTCCAATCATGGCATTCAGGCTTTGAGCTTGATCTCTTCCCTGCTCTTTACATGGTCCTATAAAAAAGCAGCCCATCTAGCACCACACTAAACTTTGCATGGGCTTGTTTTGTTTCTCCTTCCTAAACTGCTCTCTAATTCCTACTTATCAATGTCCCTATAGCCCTCCACACCCAACTTCACCAAATCTCATGACAAACTTTACCATTCCTTCTTCAAGACCCAGTTCAAGAACTTATCCTCTGTAAAGCTATACATAAACTTCTCAAACAGAAGTACTCCCTTTCCTCTGTATTCCCATCAACCTAAAATATAACCCTTTTAATACATTTATAATACTATAATACAACTATTTTTTCACATGTCTGTTTTTCCTACCAGACTGTTGAGTCTCCGGACAACAAAGATGTTTATCCATATCTGTATCCTCAATTTACCTGGAATGACAACTAAAATATCCACTTTACAAGTGTGGTGCCTTCTCCTCACCCCATATCCCTTGAGTATCTGAGTTCCTTGTTATATGAAAACAGAAAGTGAAAAGTACTAAGAGTCCAGTACCTAGATGTTACATCAAAGTCTCTCAGATGGTGGGAAAGGCTTTCCACAATTCAAAAACATACACAGAACTATATGTCAGATGCTAAAGATATACCGATGAATAAAACATGGTGCCAATCTTCAAAAGCATATAATTCAGTAGAAAAGAGAAATTTTTAAGCACGTAATCTGCAATTAAGCTAGGAAGTGCCATTATGAAGAAGAAAATAAAGTGTTAAAAGAACACAGAGAATAGGGCAATTAAGATGGCACTGAAAAAAAAAATGGCAAGTGATCTTGTGAGTTTATTTTTGGTCATAATGCCTGCTCTGTCTTCTGAAGAAAAAAAAAAGCAAAAAACAAAAAACTGTTCCATCTGTAACTACTAATATATGAAAAGACTCAGACTTTGCCTCCTCTGTCCCCAGTAAATGAAGGGTGAAAACCTGACTCAGAAGCAATTCATTCAGAAATTCATGCTGTGAACTCAACTAGAAATAAGCTAATAAGCAAACTAGACTTATAACGTTAGGAATGTAAACTAAGAAATATCAATCACTGTTGAGGGATGAGCTGAATGGAGCTGGAGTTTGATGGCCATGTTAATCTAACCAAAATTAAGTATGAGCAGAAATTCAGAGTAGCAAATTAAAATCAGAATAGATAAAAGTACTTGAAGAGCACCTAGTTCACACTTATCAAGCCCCAGAGTGAAGGTCTAATGATGGCTATTAATCCCATTAAATGTCACGTTGAATCCAAAAGCACCTCCAACTCCAGACTTCACAAAGTCCAGACATATTATAGCTCCACTCTTGGATTTTTGTGATAGTCTACACACAAATAAAGAGTCAGCTACTTGAGGTCTCTATGCAAACCACACAGCTGGATAAAACAGAATTTTTTTTTTAATTTTTTTAATGTTTTATTTATTTCTTTGAGATAGACAGCATGAGCAGGGGAGGGTCAGAGAGAGAGGGAAATACAGAATCTGAAAGAGGCTCCAGGCTCTGAGCTGGCAGTCAGCACAGAGCCTAACGCGGGGCTCGAACCCACGAACTGTGAGATCATGACCTCAGCCGAAGTCGGACGCCCAACCGACTGAGCCACCCAGGTGCCCCATAAAATAGAATTCGTCAAAGATTCCTACTCCCCCTCAACACTCAGGAGTTGAAAAAGAGAACTTTATTTTTCTTACATAGGATATGACTTGAAATTACCTAGTAAGATAATTTGAATATAAATTCAGACTTTTAGCTGTTCTGGATGAGATTCTATCTAAACAACAAACATTTTCTAAGAAAGCCAACATTTACCAAGCTAGTAATGTCCACCCATCCCTAAAATTTATTTCATTCCCTGGAATGTTTTTGATATTTCCCTGGTAAGTACAGGTTAAAACCAATATACAGAATAGTAATAAGACAGTATACCTACAATTAATACAGGAGGGGATTCAAGCACTAATTCACAGGGCAGCCTTCTCTAAACACACACACCAAAAACAGTGTACAAATAGAAATGAAATGCAGAGATGAGAAAATATGACATGTGAGGCATTCTCAACATGGTCAATGCCCAGCTGTAGAATTCAAAGAGGAAATTGCCTTGGAAAAGCTTTAAGAAATAGATGATAAAGATGATTAAAGAGGTAGAACACAAACCCCATGATGCAGAATTAAAATACCTACGAATTTTTTCTTGGTGACCCAAATATGGCTTTTAAGTATATAATAATTATAGGTCTACTGTTAATTCTTTTTCGCCTCTTTTGGGGGAAAAATTGTTATTGCATTAGAAGATTAATAAGGTTAGACAGAAGTAAGACTGAAGAGTTAAGAGATAACTTTTATCTCATAAAAGTCTTTATTTTTGTAAATGTTCCATGTGCACTTGAAAAGTATGTATTCTGCAGTTTTGTGTGTAGTTTTGGATGTAGTACTCTGTGCCTGTGTCATTAAATCAACTTAGTTGGGCTCAAATCCTCTATATACTTACTATTTTTTTTCTATTTTTGCTCTATCAATTACTAAAAGAAATGTGCTAAAAATGTCTAATTATGACTGTGGGTTTATCTATTTCCTTTTTTAGTTCTGTCAATTTTAGGTTAAAGTTATTACTAGATGTATAAAATATAAAACATGAAAATCTATGCTCATGTTGAATTGAATTTTCCAAACTCACTGGCCAAACTGCCCTTTCTTATAAATAATACTTATGGTTTTGTAATGCAAGAACACTTCTGATATTAAAAGCCATCCTATTATTAAAAGAAAAACACTAAAAAAAGAGTATCTTGTACAACATACATTCTGAGAGATAAACATTTATACAAAATGTTATCAAAGAACAAAATGATAAACTAAGCTCCTGGCTCCATCACTAAAACTCAGTCTGGAGACAGAATGTCAGTGGGGGCTGATGGGTTTGAGAAGCTAACATAAAGACCATGAAAACCCTCTTCAAGTAATAGCAGAGAGACAACTGAGAAGGTGAAAGTGGAGTCTAGACTGGAGCAGGGTTTGGCTGGGTCCTTTAACTCTCCCCCATATGGTCTTGAAGGTATCATTATCCATAAGGTAGTATACTGGTGGTCCACTGCTAACAGTAAAGACTGTGGATTCTGATCGTCTGTCAGGCAAGTTATTTAACTTCCCCACACCTTGGTTTCTTCATCTATAAAACAGAGGCAATAGCAGAATGTACCTCACAGGGTGAGCATTAAATGAATTAATGAAAACTGTTAGAAAAGTTTCTGGCACATACAAGAATTCAATAAATATTAATTAGTAACATTACTATTATCCATTACACTGCCACTGTAAGCAAAAAAATAAGTTAAAAAATGAAACATCAACAACACCCCAATTATGTTCCCAAGTTTATCAGGGCAGCAGATGACTAGAACAGGGAACAGATAACAGACAAAGGCATCACATTCTAATTGATGATTATAATCTAGGAAGCTGGGGAAAACCTACAAAATTCAACCACATTAATAAACAGACTAAAGTAAAATACAACCCCAAAAATATTTATGTGAACATTTTAACAGATGCATAAAAGCACCTGAGGGGCACCTGGGTGGCTCAGTCAGTTGAATGTCTGACTCTGAATTTCGGCTCAAGCCATGATCCCAGGGTCATAGGATCAAGCCCCGTGTTGGGCTCCACGCTGAGTGTTGAGCTTGCTTAAGATTCTCTTTCTTCCTCTACCCCTGTCCTCTGCTTGCATTCTGAATAAATGAATGAATAAATAAATGAAAAATAAAATAAGACAGGCATATGAAAGTCCAAACCAATTTAGGATAAAAGAAAAAAAAATTTTTTTAAATTAGGACTAGAGGCAGCTCTATTTGACATCTGACCTTTATCAAAATCTATACAGCATACACCATATTTGGAAATGCATGTAAAGTCTAAGACTGAAACCAAACAAGAATGCTTATATCATCACTCCTATTCACTTGCATTCATATGTTTTGGAAAATAACTTTTAAAACACCAAAATGATTAATATGCAACTATTGATACTATATGCTAATTGGTTTTTAAATTATTACACTGTTTTGGAATTAAAGTAATATACATTCTGAAAATATTATTAATCTGAATCAGATTAACATCTATTCTTCAGTTTTAAGAGATATCTATTATGAAATTTAGAAAAACCGAGGTTTGATCAGAGCTTTGTTTTAAATTACCACTGTGACTTTTGACAAGTCATTTCATTTTTCTGGACCTCAGTTATCTTCTTTATAAAAGAGGAAAGAGTAAAAGTAGAAAATCTGTAGGGTCCTTCTCAGTACTAACATCAGGTGTCCCAAGACTAGAACTGTACAAGTCCCAATACAAAGTACAGCAGAAAATGGATTTGAAGTTGCCACTAGATGGTGTTCTGCTCCAGAATAACATAAATATTGTAACTCACAAAACCAGAGGTATATTTCTAGCATTTGATTTGTACCTTCGGTCCTTCAGCAGCTAACAGATTACTGGATTTTGCAACCAGATCACCAGCTCTTTCAAAACTAGCCACAATCTAGCATCTACATCAAAGTTAGTGGCTAGGTAAAAAGATAAAGGAAGCCAGGATATATGTATGGAAATGGTTATAGAAACTACCTTCTAAGAGGAATGCTGAACACAGAGGGGGAAAAGCAGAGAATATAAGAAGCCTACCCTAAAAGAGGAGGTAGTAAGTCAAAGGAAGAAGAGATTAAAGTTAATGATAACATCGGATCTCATTATTACTATTAAATGACTTGTAGAAGCACCTCAGCAAGAGTTAAGTCACCATATTCACAACCTCTCAGATCCTTTTTTTTTTTTTAACAATTAGTTTATTGTCAAATTAGTTTCCACATAACACCCAGTACTCATCCCCACAAGTGCCCTCTTCCATGCCCATCCCTCTTCCCCCCCACATCCATCAGTCCTCAGTTTTTGTCAGCATTCAAGAGTCTCTCATGGTTTGCCTCTCTCCCTTTCCCCCATCATTTCCCCCCTTCTTCTCCCCCTTGTTCCTCCGTAAAGTTCCTCCTAAACCTCCTATACGTGCAAACATATGATATTTGTCCTTCTCTGCCTGACTTATTTCACTCAGCATAACACCCTCAAGGTCCATCCAAATTGCTACACATGGCCAGATTTCATTGTTTCTCATTGACATGAAGTATTCCATGGTATAGATAACCACATCTTCTTGATCCATTCATCTGTTGATGGACACTTAGGCCCTTTCCATGTTTTAGCTATTGTGGAGAGTGCTGCTATGAACATTGGGGTACATGTGCTCCTATGCATTTCTGTATCCCTTGGGTAAATGCCTAGCAGTGCTATTGCTGGGTCATCGGGGAGTTCTATTGTTAGTTTCCTTAGGAACCTCCACACTGTTTTCCAGAGGGGCTGTACCAGTTTACATTCCCACCAACAGTGTAGGAACTCAGATCCTTTTTGATATAGAAAGCTAAGCCGTGAAAGTCAGAAATAAGATACCTTTCCTTGTTACAATTAGATTATGTGTGCATTAAAATGTTCTATTATTTCATTAAAAGTTAAACACTATATCGATTAAATAAAAATTACATTGGGGCGCCTGGGTGGCTCAGGCAGTTAAGCGTCCGACTTCAGCTCAGGTCATGATCTCACGGTTCATGGGTTCGAGCCCTGTGTCGAGCTCTGTGCTGATGGCTAGCTCAGAGCCTGGAGCCTGTTTCGGATTTTGTCTGTCTGTCTGTCTCTCTCTCTCTCAGAAATAAATAAAAACATTAAAAAAATAAATTTATAAAAATAAAAAAAAATAAAAACTATATTTATCCCCTATAAACCAATTAAAGACAAATTTGATGTAATCATTTTGTTAGTTTTGACTAATGTTTTCCACTAATATATGAGTTGAGTATATATCTATCTAATAAGGGGGAGCTACAAAACTTTCAAAAAATACTGATTAGGATTATAATTACTCCAAAAATAACCTTGGTATTAAAAACAAATACAAAAAATTAAATAGCAAACAATATGATCTAATAGCTTAGAGAGGTTAATGCACATAACTGAAACTATTATGAAAAGTGTTTCATCAAGTAATTTGCTGAATTCTACTGAGAATCATTTAAATAATGTTAAACCAGATTTTCAGCACCATTCAAAAACAGCTTAAAATACTAAAACGGGTTTAAGTAACTGAAGTTCTTAAACCCAATAATGGTTGTTGATTTAAGACCAATTGTTATGCCTTTTATTCCTTGGAAGTGGCTGACATTTCATCCACCATTGAAGTTTGTCACCCAAGCATAATTCTATTATTTAAATGTATACAGTCCAGCCCTTTATAGGTCTGTAGCATAAAAATGATACAAAAAATTCTCTCACGTGTTTTTGTAGAACTGGTTTTGGGACCTGTGGATTCTAACTTTATGAAAGCTTACTTGAATTGTTATAAAAGAGTTTTTAAAAACAAAATACAGTTTTGAGATCTTGAATTTAAATTCCCTAATAAGGTCTCAGATTTTGTTAAATTTTGTTATTTTTTAAAGATTTTGACAGGTATTATATACCTGGGAAATGCATTCGTATAAGTCTATCATTTTTCTTTACATTCTACCAATTCTACCTAGATGGTCATGACAACTTTGTTACCTGATCATACTCCAAGGCTCCTGGGTAGAGTGGCCATCCAAGGAATAATTCTGCAATCACACATCCCAATGACCACATGTCTATGGCTTCACAAAATGGCAACCCCAATATAATCTCTGGAGCTCTGAAATGGAAAAGAAAAGAAAAAGAGTGATTTCCCTCTAAAATTATCTTCATTCATCTGACATTCTAAGAAAAGATAATAAAATGACAGAGAAATCACCTATTTATAGTAACTCTTCACTTTTCAGAACTCTTTGAAGCCTAGCCATTAAGCTTAAAAGGATACAATGAGTACAACCATTGCTAGTATAAAATCTCTATACTTAACCTCATAGAGAATTTTATTAACATATTAAAAGGAGGAAAAAAGCATATCTTGTCTTTGCAACTGTAACAGATTAGAAATAATATACTAGAAAGAGAACTGGAAAACTATGAAATACATGCACTGTGACATCAACAGAATTGAAAACCAGACACTGAAAGATAAGAGCAAAATAACCCCAAAGGCTAAAAGTGGATCTAGACCTAGATATTACTTCAGAACACAATAATAAATATTCACAAAACCATGACCATTAGTCATCCAAATGAGACAAGACCAAGTGCAATTTTAAGAGGCAGAAAATAAAGGACATCAAAACAGGTAGAAAGCATTTTAGCAGTTGACCAAACTATGATTACTTGGAAAATGTATTCCATGAAAGATATCATGCCCAGAATAAATTATGTGCTACTTCACATGACTTGCCATGATAAAATTAACATTCTGAGAGGCTTCACATACAGTTATGTAATTCCCAAGTAAGTCATAGTTATCCTAAACAGTCTCAAACTTAGAGAGAAGTTGTAAGAACAATATAATGAGTCGGATTTTTCCTGAACCCCTTGAGAGTAATTTGCCAAATAACTCTATACTTTGTATTTCCTACAAACAAGGATATTTTCCCACAGAACCACAATACAATCATCAAAATCAGGAAATGCACACTGATACATCTCTACTATCTAAGCCCCATACTCCCAAGTTTGGCCAATCATACTAATAATGAATGTCTTTCGTGGCAAAAGGATCCAATACAGACCCATGCATTGCATTTAGTTGTAGTATCTCTATTTTAGAATAGTTCAGGTCTTTTTTTTGGTTTCTATGACCTTGGCATAAGACATTATAGGCCAGGTATTTATAGAATGTCTCTCAGGTTTGCCTGATGTCTCCTCATAATTAGATCCAGGTTATAAATCTTTAAGAGGAGTATTACAGAAGTGATGTTTTTTTCTCATTATGTGCTGTCTGGTAGCAATACAATTTTGATTTGTTCCAGTACTAATAATGTTCGCTTTGTTCCACCTTTTTTCTTTGTAATTAAGTATTTTGCAGGATTTCAGTTTGAGACTGTGTTTATAATCCTTTCCTTATCAAAACTGCAATTTATTCACTTATTTGCCTATGGGAGTCTAAATTAATGGAACCCTATTTTATTCAGTAGATTATAATCCATTACAGTAACTGTCTATTTTGATACTCTCATTTTCCCAGACTTCACCAGTCAGAACTCTGTTAATGAAATATGGGTCCTCATTAGTACCAGGATGGCACTGTTCTTAGGTCCTCTCAGCATACATTATATACAGTTAAGCAAAATAAGGTTTCTGCTAATTTCTTTAACTGAGACTGATTGTCATTATCTCCTAAGGCAATGGTTCTCTATCTTGGCTGCACATTACAGTCACTTGGTCCTGGCCACACTCCATATCAATTAAATCAGAAACTCAAGGAGGGGAGGGGAGGAGAGTGGGGGAGACTTAGGAATCAGTATTTTTTTAAAGCTTCCAGGTGATTCCAATACAGTGCCAAAACTGAGAACCAAATTATCAAGTAGATAAACCAATGGGAAGACTGTTCCATCTTCTCCCTACAGCTCTTCTGATCAGAATAAATTGAAGGAATAATATGCAACCTGCCTTCTCCATTGATTTAGAATCTGTCCAATGACTCTCCTGCTCCTGGACACCTCTGCTGTAATTAATACTTAAGGTTCAATAGACTCTTAATCCACAAGCATTTATTAAAATCCGACGCAAAAAGGTCTTTAGAACATAGTTATAAAATACTTTCATTCTTTTGACAAAATGCTTAGTCAATCAGGGTTTGTACAGATGTATACATGTGACCTTATTCAGATATAACCAAATGCTAAATTGTTTAGAAAGAAGGGAAAAAACAAGTTACACTAAGTTATCAATCTTACATATTCACAGTATTGTACAAAATAAGACAGAGAAGATCTTACCCTTTTTTGTTCATTATGATATACACAAAACCTAGCAGAGAATATGCACTCAGTAAACATTTCTCAAATAAATCATTCCTATACAGATTGGGTCACACAAAGGAAAGGATCAGACTGAAATGTGAGTTTGAACTGAGAGCCTTGAGGAATAGAAGCCTAGGCAGAAAGAAAGAGAAATGGCCGGAAGAGTTAATAAAGAGTATGTACTAACCCATACTAAAAAAGATTAAAAGCAAAAAGATAGTTTCAAAAGTATAGAATAAAAAGGGATTCACTAGTGATGCTTAATCATGTACTAATTTGAATTCTGAAGAATTATTAAGACTAACAGAGCTATAGCCATGTAAGACTTTTATAATTATTTTGAAATACTTACTACGAAAAAGTAATGGGATTTGAAATTGGCTATTGGATAGGGGCGCCTGGATGGCTCAGTTGGTTAAGTGAAATTGGCTATTGGAAACTTCAACATCGCTTTTGGCAATGAAAGAAAAGTTAACAGAATGATAGTGCTTAGGATATATAACTTAAAAGAGACTGAAATTATTTGATACCTGGTTAACAATAAGAAAGGAATTTCTGTCAATTAGACAAAGAGCAATGAATTCCTTCTGCTGTGTGCTACCATTTAACGAATGAACCAAATTTGTGATTGATGGTGACAAGAAATGTGGAGGTATCTTTTCAAAATCTTGACCAGGAACTGCATAAAGCCACTTTAAGGATAAAACTTGAGATACAAAAGTTATACTCATGGAAGCAAACTCAAATTTCTCATTTTAAAATATGAAAGAGGGGCACCTGGGTGGCTCAGTAGGTTGAGCATCTGACTCTTGGTTTCAGCTCAGGTCATGATCCCAGGGTCATGGGATAGAGCCCATGTTGGGCTCTGCACTGGCCATGCAGTCTGCTTGGGTTTTCTCCCTCACCCTCTCTCCCCCTCCTTCTCCCTCTGCCTCTCTAAAAAAATAAAGACTTTTAACTGCAAGTTTTATACAAATTGTGTATTTACAGTCTTCTGAAAGCAGATTGGATGTACAAGAAATTTCTTGGGGGAAGGGAGAGAGAGAAGGCAGGAGTAGGTGAAGAGCCCCGGACCTTGAGCAGTCCTGACACCTGTGAAAGGAGAGAGGAAAGAGAGAGTTGATGGAGAGAACCTACCACTGCAGCGCTGTTAAGAGAAAGTCTTGGCTGGGACAATGCAGAGTTCCTAAGCAAAAAATTACCTGCGAGAAAAGCTCCCTACCAAGCAAGAAGAGTCCAGCTCTAGTACCCCTACTATGTTTGGTCACTGGCTAGGAACAACCCAGACAAATATCTGAAAACACAACAGCTGGAGACTTCCAGTCAACTGTGCTCCCCATAGGAGGTTCTCTTAACGTGGAATCTGAGTGACACAATTCCATGGCTGCCAGAATTATCTTCCCAAAAACTTTAGTTATTTTATTTTCTAATACATATATATCATAAAGAACACACAACCAATTTCCTCACCAAGTCCCATTCAAATATGCCCAAATTCTCTCCAGTCTACCCTAGCATGCCATAAAATATTATCACTTTCTATGTGGATCAATGTAAAAGGCTCGGAAGTAATCCCTTAAAAGCCTTTACAATCTAGATGAAATTGCAGAGTTCCATCACCCAGTCTTATAATACATTAAACTTTAAAAAATAAATTATGCAGGGTGCCAGGGTGGCTCAGTCAGTTAAGTATCCGACTTCAGCTTAGGTCATGATCTCGCAGTTAGTAAGTTCAAGCCCCATGTCAGGCTCTGCGTTGACAGCTTGAAGCCTGGAGCCTGGTTTGGACTCTGTGTCTCCCTCTCTCTCTCTCTGCCCCTCCCTCTCCTCTAAAATAAATAAATATTTAAAAAAATTTTAAATTAAATTATGCATGAAAGAACCATATATCCATCTGTCAGTAATGAATAAAGCTTAGTTTTCTGGTTATTTCTTAATTGGCTCTCAAATTCTTCCTCTAGGCTAACTATACTTTTGTATAAAAATAATTATAACAGGGATTCTAATTTGTGGACCACTCTTAAACTTTCTATTCTCCTCCTGCAGGAAATTCTTCCACTCCTTTTTTCATTACCCTAACTCCCTTCTAAGCAGCTATAGTGTGGCAGTGCTAAGGATACAACAGGGAATAGACATCATTTGTACTTTTGGAGACCAGGCAAGGCATATATATTAAACATGTCTAGTGAATGGAGAGTATAACTAAACCTCTTGTTTACTACTCTATAAATAATAATTCACAATTAGAAATGCTGAACCCACAAACTAAAAAAATTAGGTCATATGGTAACAAAGGCAAAATATACCTAAAATGCCATGTTACCTTCTTATTATTTTTTTGTCATGTGTTTTAATCCAATTTATCAACATTCATTAAGAATAAATTTCTTCTGGGGCGCCTGGGTGGCTTAGTCAGTTAAGCGTCCGACTTTCACTTAGGTCATGATCTCACAGTTCGTGGGTTTGAGCCCCGCATCGGGCTCTGTGCTGACTGCCAGCTCAGAGCCTGGAGCCTGTTTCAATCTGTGACTCCTTCTCTCTCTGACCCTCCCCTGCTCACGCTGTCTCTCTCTCTCTCTCTCTCTCTCCCAGAAATAAATAAAAATATTAAAAAAAAAAAAAAAGAATAAATTTCTTCTGGGGTGCCTGGGTGGCTCAGTCAGTTGGGCATCCGCCTTCAGCTCAGGTCATGATCTCACCATTGGGGAGTTCAAGCCCCATGTTGGGCTCTGTGCTGACAGCTCAGATCCTGGAGCCTGCTTTGGATTCTGTATCTCCCTCTTTCTCTGTCCCTCCCCTGCTCATGCTCGCTTGCTCGCTCTCTCTCTCTCTCCTAAAAATAACATTATAAAAATTTTTAAGAAAATAATAAATTCTTTCTACTTTTCTAAAAGCTTGAAACACTAATATAAAATGTAGGGTGAAGTGGAGAAGTTGAAACCAGAAAAAAATTTTAACTATGTAAACCGAACTCTGGGGACTACTGCCAGAGTAGAAGAGAATGTTGGCAGCAGATGCTTCGAATAAGAACATAGTGAAATACTGTCATTCAGAAAAGAAGATGACTATTAATGGAACATTTTATTTGCTTTACTTCATCTTTATTTACTTTTGTAAGTTGAAAATTCAATTACTGGCAGAAGAAACCAGCCCTCTTAGAAAAAGGGGTATCTGAGTATACCCAGCTCTAGGAACAATTACATTCTTATAACAGAGACAGATACCCTGGGTCCTCACTGCAAACACCATTAAACTATGAACTCATATGATGAATTCATGGCCATCCAGAAAATGTTTATCATACTCCTAACATATAGAGAGTATGTTTTCTTTTCTACATTATAAAGAATGGTTAGGCAAGTTAAATATCTAGTCTGCCTAAGAGCTTCACTTCTCATTAAAATTAATAAATTAGCATAATGCTAATATACTTCAGATTCTGGTGAGTCTAATGACAGAACCATCCTGTTCTGGTCAAGTCCAGAACACTAATCAAATAATTTCTGAAATAACAAGCTAAGGGCCAGAAGCTGATGGTAACATCACTCAATGAGACTGAAAGGTACAGTCATCCAGGCTCCTCTTAATGATACTTCTACACAAGTATTTACCTACATGCTAGATAAAAAGATACTAGAGAAATGAAGCACAAACTTAGAAAAGGTAAATAAATGGTAAACTCAATAAGCATGAAAATACTAAAATGAGAACAGTCTTTTCCTGAGGTAGAAGATGCAGTAGGCATTTTTTAAGGTAACAGTTTTATTAAGATATGGTATGATTCAATGGTTTTTTATATATCCACTGAATTGTGTAACCATCACCACAATCAACTTTAGAACATTTTCATCATCCCAAAAAGAAATCCTATATCCATTATCATTTACTCCTTATTCCCCCCCAAACTTCTCCATCCCAAGGCCACCACATATCTACTTTCGGTCTCTTCAGGTCTGCCTATTTTGGACATTTCATTCAAATGGAATCATCTTACATAATCTTTTGTGACTGGCTTCTTTTACTTGCATGATTTCAAGGTCGTAGCATGTGTCAATACTTCACTTACTTTTACTGCTGAAGAGTATTCCATTGCATGGATATACCAGATTTACTTATCTACTCATCAAGTGCTGGACATTTTAATTTTTTCCACCTTTTTTGGATATTATGAAAAATAAGTTGTTAGCCAAGAGAGGCCGTATCAGCTCCCAATGCTGGAGAGCAAGAATACTACAGTGCTGAAGACGGTCAGAGCATAAAGACTACGCACCAAAGACAAGTGCTGCCTCAGAAGAACTAGCCAGTACAGGAAGAAAATGCCTTTGATGGAATAGAAATCCAAAAGGGAAAAAAGTGTTGAAGGAACTACTGATTTTTCTACTTTATTAGATGCAGCAGTCTTCATGATTAACTTAATCTTGTGCTACCCTTTTGCCAAACCTCCAGGGCACTAAAAGAACCTCTTGCCCATATACTGGCAATCCATTTTAAAAGAACATGTATCATGGTGCAATTCCCTTCAGTAAGTTTCATAAGAACTTTATGCAATGGTGGTACTAAAAAACTGAGAATCTATGCACAAAAGCTCTAGGAAGACAAATTTTGGAGCCTGGTAAAGAACCACGGACTTCAAACAATGAAAACCATCTAAAGAGAACTATATTTTAAACACTCAAGAGTAGGCACTTAGCTTTCCCTCCAATAGCAAGTAATTTACCCGAGCCTACATATTTTCATTTTTTTAAAAAACTTTCTTAATGTTTTTAGTTTATTTTTGAGAGTCAGAGATAGACCGTGCAAGCAGGGGAGGGTCAGAGAGAGATGCAGAATCTGAAGACAGGCTCCAGGCTCTGAGCTAGCTGTCAGCACAGAGCCTGACGCAGGGCTCAAACCCACAAACTATGAGATCATGACCTGAGCCGAAGTCTGACGCTTAACCAACTGAGCCACCCAGGTGCCCCCATATTTTCATTTTTAAAGATGCGGTTCTACCAACCCTATATTCTCTGAAGATTATCTAAAGGACTAATCTTATGCTTTTATCTATAAAAGCATAAGCATGTGTGTAAAATGTAAAACAGTATATACATTCCCATAAGTTATACATACTCCCACTGTCCAAATTCACACCTCCTCTCTTCTCAAGCCACCACCTCCTCCCCATCCTCATTCTGGACTGTTGTCCTTGCATTCTACTTTACTGAAAGAAAAAAAAAATAGAACTTGAAAGAAAGTTCCACCTTCTCATCACCACATCAACTAGCCCACTTGCATCTGTCAGTGCTTCTATCTAAGGCATCCAGACTCACTTACTGAAGTGTATCACTCCACCAATTTCCCACTCTCTTCACCCATCCGTCTCCTCATCTCTTTTTCTCTTTCTCTCT
This sequence comes from Hyaena hyaena, assembly GCF_003009895.1. Taxonomy (NCBI): domain Eukaryota; kingdom Metazoa; phylum Chordata; class Mammalia; order Carnivora; family Hyaenidae; genus Hyaena; species Hyaena hyaena. The sequence continues at coordinate 2,986,603 of NW_024080706.1, forward strand.
CTCTCCCCAGAACCATCCTCTTTATATACTCTCCATCAGTCATCACCCTTTTTAACTTTCCCCTTTATACAAGTCCTTTTTAAAAGCACTGTTTAGAGAAGCTGCCTCCAATTCTGCCCCTGTATTGAACTTACTCTCATCAGGCTTTCATCACCCCACCATTCCACCAAAATAGCTCTTGTCAAGGTCACCATCAGCCACTGCACGGCCATATCCTCAACTTACTGGACTTGCTGATTATGCTCTCCTGCTTTAAACACTGTCTGCATTTGGTTTTCTAGAATACCCCTCTTTGTTCTCCCCCTTACCTCACTAGGACTTCCTTCTCAGATTCCTCTCTAGTTCCATCTCATGTCCACAATCTTTAAATTCCGGAGTATCAAAGGCTGAGTCCTTGGATGTCCATCTTCTCTATCAACATCCACTCCCCTTAGGTGATATCATCTAATCACAGAGTTTTATTTTATTTTATTTTATTTTAAATATTTTATTTATTTCTAGCAGAGAGAGAGATACAGCGTGAGCAGGGGAGGGTCAGAGAGAGGGAGTCACAGACTGAAACAGGCTCCAGGCTCTGAGCTGGCAGTCAGCACAGAGCCCGACGCGGGGCTCGAACCCACGAACCGCGAGATCATGACCTAAGCGAAAGTCGGACGCTTAACCGACTAAGCCACTCAGGCGCCCCCTAATCACAGAGTTTTAAATACCACCTCTACTTTTAACCCTCTCAAATCTCTCCAACCCAGACCTCTCTTCTCTCTACCTCGACGTATGTATCCAACCCACTTCACATCTCTTCTCGAGTGTCTATTAGAGATCTCAAACTAAACATGTTCAAAAAGAACTCCTAATTCCTCCCAAACCTCTCCTTCCCCAACTTTCCCCATCTCAGGAAATGACAACTCTATCCTACTTTCTCAGGTTCATAATCTGGAAGAATCAAATTTGACCTTTCTCCTTCTCTTACTTTCCACATCTATCGTCAGATCCCAGACTCCATCTTCAAAACAGATACAGAATTTGACCGTTTTGCTCCACCTTTACTACCACCACCCTAATCTAAGCCATAATCATCTCTCATCTGGATTATTGCAAAAGCTTCTTAATTGTTCTTCTTACTTCTGCCCCTGTCTTCTACCACCTATTCTCAACTTAGCAGCTCCATTTAAAACATAAGTCAGACCACATCATTCTTCTCTTCAAAACTCCCCAGGAGCTTCCCATCTCGGAGTAAAGTCAATGCCTTACAATGGCCATACGAAGTCATACATGATTCAGCCCTTGGCTACATCTAATATTTCCCATCACTATACCACTTGCTTACTCTGATCCACACTGGCCTCCTTACCTTTTCTAATCAGAGTTCCTGGCTGAAAATCTTACACTTATCAAGGACAAAGGTTCCAGGCAGGGGGAATAGTAGAACGTAATCTCTTTAACTTTGTTTTGTGATTCTGCTCAAAGATCACTTATTATAAAGCCCTTCCCTGGGGCGCCTGGGTGGCTCAGTCAGCTAAGTGTCTGACTTCAGCTCAGGTCATGATCTCATGGTTCGTGGGTTTGAGCCCCACGCTGGGCTCTGTGCTGACAGCTAGCTCAGAGCCTGGAGCCTTTTGATTCTGTTGTATCTTCCTCTCTCTCTCTGATCCTCCCCTGCTCATGCTGTCTCTATCTCTCTCTCAATAATAAGTAAAACATTAAAAAAAAAATTTTTTAAGCCCTTCCCTGACCACTTTAAATATAGAAGGGGAAGCCCCTGCCAACACATAAACTTACCTTTCCTCCTTTATACTGCTTTATAGTTCTCTATAGCACTTCCAACCAACTAATAAATATACTTGTGTACTATCTATTTTTCCCTTCCCCACTAATATATAAATTCCATGAGTACAGGAACTTTTTTTTTTTTTTTAAAGTAATCTCTATACCCAACATGGGGCTCAAACTCATGACCCTGAGATCAAGAGTCACATGCTCTACCATCTCAGCTAGCCAAGCAACCCATGGGCAGGAACTTTAATTTTCTCAATGCTATTCCCAGCATTGAGAAAACTGTGTGGCACATAGTAGGCACTCAGTCATTATTTGTTCAATGAACTGACAATCAAAGTGAGCTTTGTTAGCATATATTCGCTAAATCAAAAATACTAAGAATATTTTTGTTAAATCAAATACATAAACCAAACGGGTATCAACCAAGAGACTTTGACATGCCAGCCACTCTGCATCTGGACAGCTAAACTGTTTTTGACTACATAAAAAACAAAAACTACAACAAAACACCATTTACTGAGCTTTAACAATGGGTCAAGCATCATGGAAATAACTCTTAATGCATTACCTCATTTAAAGAAGTATTCTAAAAAGACAGATTTCTCCACTGTTCTGCTCCAAGATAAAAAATGCTGGTAAACAAAATGTTCCACGTAAAACAGAAGAAGTCCTCAGTTGAGTACAGCCAGCCCACAGAATCATGAGAAATAATATATCATTGTTTTTGAAGCAACTAAGTTTGCAGTTGCTACACAGCAACAGATAACGGATACAATACCCCAAGTTAACCAGAAAGTGATAGTCTTTGAATCAGGCGTTTAGTTCTTTACAACCTCAAATTATTAAATCTTATGACTGAAAGAAACACAAGAAAGTAAAAAAGAAGACCTGGAAATTAACACAAAGGTCATTTTAGCAATGCATTTTAGCAATGCTCCAGTTTTATTTTCCACAGAATAGGAAAATACTAACTGATATGTTCTCTAACAATTCCATAACATGAGAAAACATCTGTAATGTGCCTTTTTTGATTCAATGGTCCTTAATTTCCTAAAATAATTTTTTTTTTAAAGTAAGCTCTATACCCAATGTGGGGCTCAAACTCACAACCCCAAGATTAAGAGTCACATGCTCCACTGGCTGACTCAGCCAGGCGCCCCAGAAGAATTTTTTTTTAATTTATTTATTTGAGAGAGATAGCATGAGCTGGGGAAGAGGAAGAGAGAGGGAGAGAGAGAATCCCAAGCAGGCTCTGCAACACCAGTGCAGAGCCGGACAGGGGGCCTGGACCCATGAACCATGAGATCATGACCTAAGCTGAAGTCAGGACTCTTTACTTACTGAGCGATCAGGTATTCCCTAGGACAATTTTGTTAAAAAAAGATTTTCCTGCCATTTTTTAAACCAACTGTTCATTATGTATAAATCCTTTAGGAAATATATAATAATAGCAATAACATCAGTTACATAATGCTATCAACCAGGCAATGCTCTAAGTGCTTTTTAAGTATCAACCAATTTGATAGCTACACTAATCCTTTTAATAGGTAAAGAAACAGATACAAGGGTAAGTATCTTGCCTAAGGGTCATCTGGGATTCAAAGCCAGGTTTTATGACTTCAAAATCCACACTTTTAACTCCTATACTTTAAAATAAATAATTCCTAGGACTACTGAAACTATCACACTTTTGTCTTACTGAAGTTCTCCCACTCGGATGCTATACTTATCATTAAAAGTGTTCTTCTTTTCTCTTTATAAACATTATCATCTTTGATTTTAAGACTAACGAGAAAATGTGAAACATAAACACACTTATGTAAAAGAACTTAGTTGACATTTTACTCCTTTCTCTGATCTTTAAGCATTTACTCATCATAACCATAAATAATCTTTCACATTAAATACATAGTCATCTGCTAGATACATCTTAGTTAAAATAAGGCTCTTATTTTGGCAGATACCCTGTTCCCAAAGATGACGGTAATATCCTTTTACAGAAACAATTAGGAAATGAGCTCAACAGTGGATCTGACCATTTATACTTATAAGTACCAATTTAACATCACACTCTCAATAAATTCTTACATGTCAAACCCCTGTACCTAGCAAAAGACAACAAAGACCTAAAGTGTTTATAAAACGCAGGCACCAGGAAACGTGCATTTGTACAAGGACAGCCAACCTAGGAAAGGATACACACTCAAGCTTTATCAGTAATTAACTCTACCGAATCAACCTGGCAAAGAGGAAGGGAAAAGTATACATTTCCACAATATTTGTTTCTACAACAAGCATCCTATAATATACCAAAAAATAATGTTAAAAAAATTGTCAGTCACCTGACTTTATAGAAATTTCATGTTTTCTTCTAATATTATCACCATCAAATTAGACCACATAATCAGTGTTAAGTGAATTTTATTTCCTTTTGCTATAAGGAATAGTCTTCCAGTGAGTTTCGGAAGTTATGGAATACACTGCCTCTGAAGAGAAAGGACACTGAAGGTGCATCGTAGCGCCTCTCTCACTACAGAAAGACCGTGAAGGAGACTCTTCTAAGCACAACAGGGAACTAACACTGGAGGACCTCTAACAATCCTGCCAAATCAAAAATGCTACTAAAATTTACGAGGAGATCAAAGACTATTTCTACGGGGCGCCTGGGTGGCTTAGTCAGTTAAGCGTCCGACTTTCGCTTAGGTCATGATCTTGCGGTTCGTGGGTTCGAGCCCCGCGTCAGGCTCTGTGCTGACTGCCAGCTCAGAGCCTGAAGCCTGCTTCAGATTCTGCATCTTCTTCTCTCTCTCTGACCCTCCCTGCTCACGCTGTCTCTCTCTCTCTCCTAGAAATAAATTTAAAAAAAAAAAAAGAATATTTCTACAATGGGAACTTTAACAGAAGGATGACTGTTAAAATGTACAAGTGAGTTAATTTCCAGTTTGATCTCACCCGTTTCAATACTCTACAGTATGGAGACTTAAAAAAAAAGTTTATTTTGAGAGATAGCACACATGCACACAGGTGTAAGTGAGTGTGGCAGAAAGAGAAAGAGGGAAACAAAGAGAATCCCAAGCGTTCTCAGCAGAGTTCAACACAGGGCTCGATCTCACAATTGTGAGATCGTGACCTGAGCTGATATTGAGAGCCAGACACTTAGCCAGCTGAGCCACCCAGGTGCCCCGGTATGGAGCTTTTTAAAAATAACCAACACAATCTCAACATTCTGAGAAAGGCAAATAAGTTTCAAAAGAGACAATCAACCACTTTTATAAATATTTTTCTAAGTTACAAATGTTTTTAATATGGTAAGAAATGTGTTACCAGAGGCAATAATATCCCTACAGAATACTGGATATTCACAAAGACCGTCTGTATGACTATAATTGCAGCTATTCAATAACATGTTGAAATGCAATCAAAGTGCACACACTCTTAGAATAGACACTCATTCAAATGTAGCTTAAGTCGTAGGCTAAAAATATCACAATTAAAAATATCCTTATTGCGAGACCACTTAATCTTTTAAGTATTCAGGACAATGATCCAGATCAAAGCACCAAGTACAAAGAACAGCAATAATGATAAATTAATTCCAAAACCTATAAAACGTTAAACCTGTGAGGTAGAAAAGAGGAGTTGGCAAAGATTTAATATTCAGCACCACCATGCCAAATGTAAGGCTTAGAGCCCAAAGTCCAAAAAGATGGATATATCAATAATCTGAACATCTATGATCAACAGCAAATATTTTGTAGAGACAGGGTCAGAAACACATTTCACTTATAGACAGCACTACTACTTTCATGTTTTATCTACCAAGAACAGTTGCAAGATCACCAAAAATTCTCATATGAAAGAGAAGACTGAGAAAAATTGTTAGTAACATATCAAGAGAGAGAAGCAAATGGGCTGAATTGGTAAAGGAATATAAAAGTATCTGTAAATAATAAAGGAAAAACTGAGTTGAATGTGTCTGTTCTTTATAAGTTTGATTATATACTACTGAATGTAAAAAAAATCAATGTGTAACTAACATATATACAAATTATATTATTAATATCTTACATTTCTATTGCATTTGTATTTTACAACCTGCTCAAATATTTTATTCTATGAGGTAATAAGATAAATGTTGTTATCCCCATTCTACAAGTGATTAGGAGAAAAGAACCAAACAATCCAGAATTTCCTAAATTTAACTATGAGATCTATTCACAATTATAATGTATCAACAGTAGCTCATAATCTATAAGTTGCATTTAAACTTACTTAGTAAGACAACAAAAAACATTTAATTGCAATAAATGATTCAATTTTATAACTTCATAATATACTGAAAATAACAAAAAAAAATGTTTATGAACTCTGAATAAGAGTCAAATTCTGACCTAAATGTTTTACACTCATTATCTCATTAAATCCTATCAAAATCCTCTGGGGGAAGGCACTATACTATCCCATTCTAGAGATAAAGAAACTGAAGCACAGAAGCAACTTTTCAAGGTCTCTGTGGATGGCAGAGCTTGTAAACTCTGCAGTCTGAGCTGACAGTCTAAGCTCAACACCACACAGATAAATCATCTTTATTTTATGAACTATTACAAATGAATTATTTAATCACAGGACCACATACCTATGCATAAAAAGCAGGTAGAAGATTAGGCACTGATTCATCAAGTAATTTTACATAATCTGGTGGTGCTCTGGAGCATACCATTTCTTTTTTTTTTTTTTTTTAATGTTTTATTTATTTCTAGGAGAGAGAGAGAGAGAGACAGCGTGAGCAGGGGAGGGTCAGAGAGAGAGGGAGTCACAGACCGAAACAGGCTGCAGGCTCTGAGCTGGCAGTCAGCACAGAGCCTGATGCGGGGCTCGAACCCACGAACCGCGAGATCATGACCTGAGCCAAAGTTGGACACTTAACCACCTGAGCCACCCAGGCGCTCCATGTAGCATATCAATTCTTTTTTTTTTTTTTTAATGTTTTATTTATTTCTGAGAGAGAGACAGCATGAGCAGGGGAGGGTCAGAGAGAGAGGGAGATACAGAATCTCAAACAGGCTGCAGGCTCTGAGCTGGCAGTCAGCACAGAGCCTGATGCGGGGCTCGAACCCACGAACCGCGAGATCATGACCTAAGCGAAAGTCGGACACTCAACCGACTAAGCCACCCAGGCGCCCCAAATTCTTATAGGCCAATGATCTTAATAGGGAAATAAAGTAGCTCCCCCTTACCCAGGGGGGTTATGTTCTAAGATCCTCAGTGGATGCCTGAAACTATGGATAGTACCAAAACCACACACACACACACACACACACACACACACACGAGTCAACTGCTTAAACCAAAGAAAAAACCTTAAATGCAGCCACATAGGGGGAAAAAAAAAGGATACATCATTCTCAAAAGAGCCAATTTTCTATGGAAATAACAGAAGCCAAAATGTAGAAGAATTAACATCTTTAAAGTGCTTTAAGAAAATAATTCCCAAACATACCTGGGAAAAATATACTTCAAAAATTAAAATATTTGTTGCATAACTCACATATTCTTAAAATTCATCTAGAAATGCAAAGGACAGAAACAGGCCTATGAAGAACAAAGAGGAGGCCTATCAGCTATGGTAATGACACTGTGGTGCTGGTGTGAGAACAGACAAAATAAGGACAGGACAGAATACAGAGTCCAAAAACAGACCCACACATATAAACCCACACCTGGTTTATGACAAAGTTGTCACTACTATGCAATCAAATAATTAATGGTGCTCCATTTAAGGGATATTCATGTGGGAGAAAATGTACCTTAATCACCACCTCACACCATACACAAAAATCAATTCCAGATGGGTGGCAGATCTAACTAAATGTGAAGGTAAACCAATAAAATTTTTAAAAGAAAACATAGAAGGGGCACCTGAGTTACTCAGTCGGTTAAGCGTCCAACTCTGGCTCAGGTCATTATCTCGTGGTTCCCAAGTTCAAGTTCGAGCCCCATATGGGCTCTGTGCTGACAGCTCTGGGGTCTGGAGCCTGCTTCAAACTCTGTGTCTCCCTCTCTCTCTGCCTTTCCACCACTCATGCTATCTCTCCCTCTCTCTCAAAAATAAACACTAAAAAAATTTTTTTAAAGAAAGAAAACACATGAAAACAAATTCCTTAGTGACCCTAGAGTAGATGAAGATTTCTTAAATAGGACAAAAATAGTATTAATCTAAAAGAGAATTTTGAAAAATAAAATAATACAGAGAAGTTTGGGGCACCAACCCCCATGCAGTCAAAATAACTTTTGATTTCCTAAGAACTTAACAACTAATAGTCTGCTGCTCACCAAAAGCCTTAATGATAATATGGCTCATAAATACATATTTTGTATTATATATATATATACATATGTATATATATATATATATACACACATACATACATACACATACATACACACACACACACACACACACACACACACACATTCTCCTAATAAAATAAGCTAGAGAAAAATAAAATGTTATTAAGAAAATCATAAGGAAGATGGGGTGCCTGGCTGGCTCAGTTGGTAGAGCATGCAACTCTTGATCTCAAGACCGTAAATTCAAGCCCCACATTGGGTGTAGAGATTATTTAAAAATAAAATATTTTTAAAAAATCATAAGGAAGAGAAAATACATTTACAGTACTGTACCGTGTTCATAAAAAAAAAAAAATCCACATACGTGGACCCATACACTTCAAACCCCTAGTTGTTCAAGGGCCAACCATATATTAAAATAAGATCGTATGTTAAATTAACTCATGTATTCACCTAAGTCGGCTCTAAGAAAGTGAAAAAGATAGCCACAGAATGGAAGATATTTCTCCAAAAGATTTCATACTGAGAATATATACTTTAAAAACCATGAATGAGGGGTGCCTGGGTGGATCAGCTGGGTAAGCCTACAACTCTTAATTTCAGCTCAGATCATGATCTCACAGTTCGTAGGATCCAGTCCCACTTTGGGCTCTACATGGAACCTGCTTGGGATTCTCTCTCTTGCTCTCTCCCTTCTCCTCCCCCACTCTCTCTCTCAAAATAAATAAACATTTTGAGATGAGACAGTCAAGCAAATAGAAAATCAAGCAAAAGAAACTTCACAAAAATAGAACATCCAAATAGTCAATAATCTTGGCTTGGGTAGTGGTTATAAGGGTTAGTTCACATTGCAATTACAAAACTGTAAGTATAAAATTTATACACTTTATACCATCTTCTACTTTAATAAGTAGACAGATTAGCCATTATTAGCACAAATATAATTACTTCATGTAAGCGTTCAAGGATTCTGCTCTGAAGAGTAACAGCAGGACATATATTCAAAGCAGGCCTCCATGGAACAACGGCCGTACCATCTTGTTACCATTGCATAAGTTTCCTTTAAACCACACACTCTTTTATTTTTAATGGCTTCTACCTATAGGGTGTATACAATCTCCCAAGACTATATAAAGTGCTTTAAGCGCATTGTGGAGTTTACCCTTCACAAGAAGCTTTGAGGTAGCTATTAGCATCATTATTTTACAGATGAGTAAACTGAGGCTCAGAAAAGTTAGACAATTTGCTCTAGTTGACATATTAAGCTGCAGAACTGGAATTATGAACCTGTGAATAAATACAGTAGCATAATTTGTTACTTGGCATTATTTACCACCAACAGACATTAAGTATACTGTTGTTTTAAAATTTCTATACTTTTTGGAAAATACTTTATATTCAGTGCCTGAAATGAACCACAGAAAAGTCTAAGGTTTTCTTGTAAGACCTGAAAAGGAACACCATCATATCAAAATACTATAGTACATAAAGGCTTGTTACTAATTCAATGACATTCTCCTGGAGGAGTCACATGTTAATGAGAAACAATTCAGAGCAAACAAAACCTTTACAAAATTCACACACATACTTCTTTCATGTTACATAGTTCCTCGTCATATTACTCAAAAATTCTCTGAACGAGTTTTTTCCTTCTAAGTACTTCTGAAAGTATCTTGTTTTTAAAAGGTTTTCCTGTTTTCACGTGACTTTTACCAACTGATTGGATTGATTTCACTGCTTGCCAAATTCTACCATTACGTTTTACCATTTACAAAGAAGCTATATCCATAAAGTTTTTTTTAATTTTAATTTTAGAGAGAGTGAGCGAGCAGGAAAGAGGGGGAAGGAACCTCAAACAAGCTCCACACTCACTGCAGAACCCAACATGTGGATTGACCCCACGAGCCTGGGATCATGACCCGCGCCCAAATTAAGAGTTGGTCACTCAACTGACTAAACCACCTAAGTGCCCCAAAGAATAGTTTTATTATTACTTTGCTATTACTAAAAATCAAATATATCCATATTAATACATGTAAAAATTAAGAGTTACTTATAAATGCTGATATACCAATTCTCATTTAGGTATACTGGATTTTAGTTGCCTCTTCTGTAAGTTAGACTAAATGTCTATGTAAATGTTTCCAGCTCTAAAATTATTTGCTCCCATATCACAGTATCTTTAATATAACTATTTTATCTTTAGAGCTGGTGATGATTAATTTAGCTCTGAGGAAGGAAAAAGGGAAAACATACATATTTACAATGCCAAGGAGCATTCTGCTACAATGCGAAACAGTTCCATACCACAGAAATGAGGTGTACAGAGGCTCCTGATACAAGAAAAGAGATAAAGGGCTTGTGTTATCAAGGTGTGTACTACAAAATCTACTGAAAAGTTATCAAATGCTTCCTAAGCATACATTTTTAAAGTATTTGAATCATTGTTTTGATTACTGTCAGCTTTTTCCAGTTGTACAGGACTATTTCAAGGCCAAAGGCAAACCATAATCTTAATACCACTGCAATTAGTTTTCCAAGAGGTTATTAGTTTGTGACATTTGCTCACCAGTACACACTTACGTTAGGAACTAGGGGATAAGAAAGAGCTAAGTAGTAAAAAAGCAAAATAAAAAAATCTTCAGGTACACATGTCTGTGTGCAGTTTTGTCATCTCTTAAATCAATCCATAACACAGGTCCAACAACAGAATAAACTGCAAAGGCAGAGACTATAGGCTAAAAAATTACTTTCTAATCTAGCACAGAAGTCAAGTTCAGACCAGAACAAGGCATGTGAAGTGTGGAAATTTTACATGTGAGGACACTTCAGAAGTAAAATCAATAGGATTTGGTCACACAATGACTAGATACTGAGCAGGGAACCAAAAGCAAACCAAAAAACTCAGTTTCCAACACTGAGTAACAGGGAAAATGGCTCTTATCTGGTGTTGGTAATATGAGAAGATTTTGAGACAAAGAGGAGTCTCTGAACATGAGTTAGTAACATCCAGAGTCTGACCAAGGAAACAACTAAAAACAGAAATCAGGTGTTCAAAGGGGGGTCAGGTACCTACCTGACCTGAAAGGTAGGTATTTACCTTCTACCTTCAAGAAGGTATCTAACAGCTTACCGTATTAGACAAACTGAAGTCATGGAAGAGAGTAAGATCTCCAGGAAGGGGATATATTGAATGAAAAAAAGGTGCAGGACTGAACCCAGGAGGATGTATTCATTTAAAAGGTGAGAAAAAGAACAAGAAAGTGTGTCAGATAAGGGAAAGAAGAATCTGAGGGTACAGTGTTTAGGAACCAACAAAGAAAGTTTCAGTAAAATGAAGCACTAACAACACTGAATGACAGAGGTTCAGCCAGATGTGGACTTAAAAAAAAAAAAAAAAACACTTTAAATTTGGTTATTAACAAACAAGTTACCAGTGTCCTTCAAGAGAGAAGTTTCAGGAATATGAGGAAAAGTCCCTGGAGAAGGAGTATGGTAAAGTAGAAAGGCAGAACTGAGTTCAAATCACGGCTCTGCCACTTCTTAGCTATAACATATCTGAATCTCATATCCCCTCTTTGTAAAATTTAAGTATTACCACTTTTCATGGTTGCTGTAGGGATAAGGGGTAGTTAAGAAAAGTTTCTAGCACAGTGGCTGGTACTAAAGAGCCAATAAATGTTATTATTATATGAAACCTGTTTATTTTTTATATTTCATTGTCTACATAAAAGAGTATCTACCAGTATAATATTATGACAGAAAACCTTTTTTTCTTATAGTGCAGGTGATAAAAAATTAAAACTTGATTTTGGTTTTGCCTATTTAAACCAACAATTTGAAAGACCAGAAATATCCTTGTAATGACTAGAATTTTTTTTAAAAAAGGCATTTTTCACACACTAATGGTGAGATTATAAACTAAAGTAGTATGTTTCTGGAAGAAAATTTGGCAGCACCCATCAGCAAAATGTAACATGCCCTTTGACCCATCAAATCTTCTTCTAGAAATGTGGAAATGTACCTACCAAGCACATACAAGAAAGTTTCCTGTGGCATTATCAGAAAACAAAAATGACATCATAAAGGACTGCTTAAAGGATAAAATATATTATAAAAACTGTAATACAGAAACACAGCATTAAGGAGGGAAATTTTGCTCCTGCTTTGGTTCACAGCCTTCTCGATTACTGAATTCTTTCTGATAGTAAGGATCTATTACTTTTATAATTTAAAAAAATTAAATCAAAAAATTTTTAATTTAGTACACTGGCTTTTAGATCAATATCCAAATTTTTTTTATAATTCAGTGTTTTCCCACAAAAGAAATGTTTGTTGTTTTTAATGTCACAGTTTAGCATAATTAGATCTCTCTCCTAAGTAATACAATCTCACCACACCAGCTGATCCCTAAATTATTCACTGGCTACCAAACTTGCACTCTTCTGTGACAGCAGGTACTCTGTTAATAATATCCACGGTGATGAATTCCATTCATGGGAAAATGCTGAAGACTCAGAAACAAACAAGCAGATACATTCTGAGGTGTGTAAGGTTGGCACTGATACCATTATATTATATTCTATTGGAGTACATTCATGAGACAATATGTTCCTTTAACACAAAGCTATACAGCGCAAGTGGGGAAAAAAGATGTAACCTCTGAAATTAAAGACTTTTCAATATTTAAAAAAATCACAAAAATATAACTACCACATGATCCAGCTGTCCCCACTTCTGGGTCCATAGAAAAAAGAACTGAAAGTAGTCTTGAAGAGATATTTGCACACTCGTGTTGACAGACCTTTTCATGATAGCCAAGAGATGGAGGCAACCCAAACGTCCAGTGATAAAAGAATGAACAAAATGTGGAATATACATATAATGGAATTTTTCAGCCTTAGACAGGAAGGAAATCCTGACACATTTGTTCCAGTGTTCCAGTGTCACAGTGTTCCAGGATGAACACTGAGAACATTATGCTAAGTGAAATATACTAGTCACAAAAAGGCAACTACTATATGATTCTCCTTCTAGGAGATAATTAAAGTAGGCAGTCAAATTCATATGGTGGTGACCAAGGGCTGGAGGGAGGGAGGAAAAGGGAGGTGTTTAATGAGCACAGATTTTCAAAATGTACACGATGAAGAAGTTCTAGAGATCTGTTTTACAACAAGGTGAACATACTTAGTACTAATGAAATACCTGTTTAAAAATGTTTAAGATGAAAAAAATGCTTAAGATGATAAATATTATGTGTTTTTTCACAATAAAAAATTTAAAAATTTCCATTTTAAAAGTAATTTTGGCCACCAAATTGTTAGGTCAAGATGATAGTACATTTTACTGATTGTACAGTTTACAAATTAGTTCAATTTGTTTTTTTAATATAGGGAGTCATACAGACAAATATTTTCAGAGTAAAATATGTAAAGGAAGGGATTAGCTAAGTATAAAAATACTTTATTATACAGCAATTTTTAGAAAGACAATATTCCTTTCTAAATATTAACAAAATAATATTAATATATCTAAAATTATAATTTAATGAGATACTTTCAAAACAAAATGTTAAAGAATATTTTTTTTAATTCTTATAATCAGGATTTCCATTTTTCACTTATCAGAAATAAAAGATTGCCTAAAACTATGTAAAAAACAAAAGAGTTAATTAAAATTTGGAAAGCCTTTTAGCTAGATACCTTGATCTGAAAGTATTTGAGTGACTTAAATCATTCAATCATGAAACTAAAGGAAGTCAATCATGGTTGCAAGTAGATAGTATTAACACCAAAAAGGCTTCATGAAAGCTTAATACATACAAGATCAAATTTTAATTCTACTTAAATATTTTGAATCTTACACTTTGAGGTTTATATACCAAAAAATTCCTTTTGACAAAAGCACACTCTAAAAAACTACCAGCATACTCCTTGGATTTTCAGATTTATAAACATTAAGAACTATAATAACAATTTTTGGCATTTAGTGTTTTGGTTTTTTTGTTTATTTGTTTTGTCAACACTCATCACAATAAGTATACTCTTATTAATCTCCCTCACTTATTCCACCTATCTCCCCACCCACCCTTTGGTATCTAGTTTTAAAGGATTTAAGACCTAACTGTATTTATTTACTTTTACTACAGAAAACATCAAACACAGCTGATATGTAAACCACCATCTACCAATAACCCAGCTCCAAAACTTACGAATGCGTCAACAAAAAGACTATCTAAGATTAATTAATGGTTATCCACTAGGTGGTAGTAAGCAAACCCCAGATATATAATTTCATTTATAAATACTTCAACATATAACTCTAAGGGATACTTAAAAATAATAACCATAATGCTATTATCCCACTTTAAAAAAATCAATAATTCCTTATATCATCTGACATCCAAATTTTCTCTATTACCTTGTAACTGTCTCTTCACAGTTAATCTGTTCAATTAGTATCTAAATGAGTTCACACATGAAGATTCTATTTAACAGTTTCATAGAATAATCTACAGAAACTTACACTGGGGCGGGGGGAAGACAAGTATACAGTTAAACAAAAGCAAACTGCAAAACAGAAAGTAATCTGTGAGCCTATTTTTATAAAAATGTTTATCTTAATACATGATAACAAAAAGTAGTCATTTTAGTAGTCACACTAGCCATGATATGGGGGAATTATAAAACAAATCAGCATGAAATAATTCAACCTTTTTTTTTTTTTTGAGAGAGAGAGAGCACGAGCACAAGCAGGGGAGAGAGAGAGAATCTGGATCTCCACACTTAGCACAGAGCCTGATGTGGGGCTCAATCCCACAACCCCAGGATCATGACCTAGGTCAAAAGCAAGAGTTGGAACACTTAACTGAGCCACCAAGGCACCTCTGAAATCATCCAACTTTAAAGAAAAAATGTGATTTAGCTTAAAAAATTTTCAAAGGCTGTATTTCACTTCCTCTGATTCAGGTAGTCATGTCTAAAATACTTCTAATGGAGAGTTTTCCAGGTTCCACTGCTTTTCTTACTTGTTTTTTGTTTGTTTTTAATGAGGAGGTTTAACATATAGTGTTAAATATACGTGTATATATAGATATCCATAGGAGTCAGGTGCATGTCTAAATTCACACACAAACTCAGTCAACAAATATCATCAACCATAACAAAGCATTTTTCCCCAGATAGGTAGGGGAAGTACCCTACTAAAAGGCAAAATAGCCACACTAATACCAAAAGGCATCTTAAATCTATCCATTTCTTTGCACTGCCACCACATCCTCTCTATAGATTACCTTCGTGCCTCTTTCCTAATGGTTTTCCTACTCCTACTCTCATTCTGGTCCTCTTCTTCCTCCAAATAAAGTTAAAGTAATTACAACATAAACTATAGTGGCTACCCTCCTTCCTCAAATCACCCCCACTTTATCCACTCTACTACACCTAAGTCTCACTGGCAAGCTTTCAGATTCTTTATCAAACTCTTAACAACTCCAAGAGTTTCACACAGGCTCTTTCTTTGCCCACAGCTCTCAATTCCACTCACTTTAGTTGCAGGTCTCTCTTCAGGCCTCAGTTTAATACATCATGTCCTTAGAAATTTTTCCTTGTCCATCCAATCTAAAATCCTTACAACTAATTAGCTGTTTGAAACAAAAACAAAAAACATTAGATCCATACCTCAACAAATTACAAGAATAAACTCAATAGATTAGAGAACTAAATATTTAAAATGTAATTCAGTAAAGACTAGAAGAAAATAGGGTAAATGCCTCTTTTGTTTTTTTTTTTTAAATGTTTGTTTATTTTTGAGAGAGAAAGAGAGATAGCATGAGTGGGGGAAGGGCAGAAAGAGAGGGAGACACAGAATCCAAAGCAGGCTCCAGGCTCTGAGCTGTCAGCACACAGCCTTACGCAGGGCTCAAACCCACAAACTATGAGATCATGACCTGAGCTGAAGTCGATGCTTAACCAACTGAGCCACCTGGTAAATGCCTCCTTGAACTCAGCATGGGAAAAGGCTAACTATGACTTAAAATCCAGAGGCAATGAAAGAGAAGATTGATGAAAGAGACCACACACAAAAATTTTTTTTTACCAGGCAAACAAAGAAACATCAAAAAGTCAAAATGAAAAAAAAATGCAACATATGATAAAGGACTAATATTCCATATATATAAGAGATTTTTTAAAACTGATGGACAAAGGACCATGGTCAACTCTTAATACAAAAATGGACAAAAGACATTAACAGAAAATCCACACTCACACACACAATTTTAAAATGACCCTTAAACACTCATAATGAGGCATGAAAATTAAAACTACATAGATATACCATTAGATTGGAAAAATTGTTAAATAACATTCTACTGGCAATGCTGTAGAGAAACAGGCACTATCATATATTGCTGATGGGAATGCAAACTGGTACAGTTCTTACTGACAGAAATTTGGCAATATTTAACAAAACTATATATGCATTTACCTTTTGACTAAATAATTCTACTTCTGAAAATTTACCTTGAACAATACAAAATTATATATGCACAAAGCTATTCTTTCTAATTGTAATTGGGAAATACCATGTCAATAACTAGGAAAGTGGCTGAAAAAACTATGGTAATCCACATAATGAAGTACTATTCAGCAATAAAACAGAATGAGAAAGATCTCTACGAAATAACATGAAGTGATTTCCAGGAAACACTGTTAAGGGAAAACCGTCAAGTGCAAACAGGTAGCTATAGTATGTTACCTTTCCTGTTAAGAAAGGAAACTGAAAAATCATAGACAATTATCTGTTCATGTAACCCTCTGCCAAACACAAACACAAACACACACACACACACACGAAGAATAAACTGAAAACTTATGATAATGGTTACCAAAAAGGGTTAGGTAGGAATGAGGTAGGAATGAGGTGGGAAGGACACTGAAGAGGGAGTGACACTTCTGATGGCTTTAGCATGATTCTGTGTTTTAGAACCTTAATTAATGTTTCACATAGTCAAATAAACAAAAAAAGTCATGGGTGGATCCAAAATGAAATATAAAGAAATGAACTTAAATATGTTTCAAATAAACAATATATTAATCACACGCTGACAGTGGAGGTTTGAAGAAGAACATAAGTAACTTAAAACACACTATTTTGACTACATGCTCCAAGTCTGTGGCTAAAGAATAAAAGAACTATAAATAAATAAGTGTTGTACTCGGGTTAGTAAATTAGCAATGGTACAGGTAGCAATACCAAAACTATGTTAAATGTATTCAAGAACTGAAACAATATGTCACATATTGTGGATAATGAGATCCAAGTTTCTTGATTATCATAAAAAGTATTATAAATAAAGCAAAAAGGATAGAATGAACTCTGGAGGTATTAGAACTGGACATATCAATATGAATTTATGGTTTTAATATATAAACAGATAGATACAGAATTACACTAACACAGACACACATTTTCTAGCTTCGCCACTCAAAGGGTCTAAAAGCAAGAACACTAATGAGCACACCTGGCACTAGCATACAGATTTTGTTTTCTAAACACTATTCTCCAATAAAAGGAACCACAGCTCCTTAGAGAAATGGCCAATAGCAGGGTTGGGGAAGGAAAGATACAAAGTCAGTCTGGAACACCTTGTGGTACCAGAAAGTAAGCACTCAAAGAAGAATGAGTCCATGGCAAAGAGACACAGAAGCAGGCTTAGTGGCTCCTGCTGGACAGTTTAGGACAATTATCCACTAAAAAAAATAACAGTAAGTAACAGATTATAACCCTTTGAATATGAATCCATGCAGGAACAAATTTAAAAACTTAAGTAAATCTCTTCCTTATAAAAGAATTCCTTACAGAGGAAGGACAGAATCAGAAAATCAACTAAGGCCAAATTCACCAGGGGATAGATGCTAAAACTGGTCTGTGAAAATTAGATGAGAAAACAGTCCAGTTTCAAAGTATTTCTCCCCAAGATACTTATTAATTACAAAGAAAAAAAAACCTTATAGTAGAAAAATCTGGCAGTCACCACCTCAACCAAGTAATCATAGTTAACCTGTAATGGGGAAAACTGACATCATCAATATGTGAGGACACAACATCACTTCTGCAAAGTTAGTCTAAAAATGCATAAATTGAAAACATAAGACAAACCAAAATTAAGAAATAAGTTGTTCTACAAAACAACTATCCAGTACTCTTCAAAAGTGTCAGGGTTATGAAAGACAAAGAAAGAACCAAGGAACAAATCCAGATGAGAGGACATTAAAGGGACATACATGGCAAATGATGCAATGTGTGATCTTGTATTGAATTTGGGCAGGAAAAAGGTCATTAGTGAGGAAATTTGTAAAATCTGAATAAAATATAAAAATAAGCCATAATAGGATTAAATTGATTTTAATTTCCTCAAATCAAATAGTATTTTGAGTGGTTCCAACAGTTCACCAAATCAATAATACTGAATTGATGTTAACTGATGACGATTTTAATCATTGTACTGGGGTCATGCAAGAGAATGTCCTTATGTTTAGGAAATACACATGGAAATATTTAGAGGTTAAGGGGCCTCAGGTCTGAAACTTACTCTCAAACACTGCAAGAAAAAAACGTGCGTGTACACAGAGCAAGAATGAGTGATAAAACTATAGTGGTAAAATTTTTAAATTTGAAACACTTAGAGGATCCAGGTGAAAGGTATACAGGAATACGGTGTACTATTTTTGCAACTCTTTTATATTTCTAAAATTATTTCAAAGGAAAAAGTTAAAAAAGAAAACAAAAAAGTAACTCCATCCTGTTATTCTCTCTCCCTGTTCCTTTCCATTGGAAAGTACTACATTACCTTTTTGGTTCTCTACCCATTAGATTATAAGCACCATAATGGTATGTCAACATTTCTGTTCCTAAATGAATAACCAAAACCCAGCACAACACTTTATATGCACTAAATATCTTGGATTAAAGACTTAATCGTGTACCATTTTACAGTTTTCTACTCCTGTATCTTTCTGCTGATAATTTTAAGAGGGCTCCATCAAATGATGGGCATAAAATATAGGGTATCTATACATAGAATATTATGTAACAACAAAAAGAAACGAATTACTAACAACATGCTACTGCATGGATGAACCTTGAAAACATTATGCTAAGTGGGAAAAAAACGTCAAAAATGACCACATATTACATAAATACATTCTTAAGAAATGCTCAGAATGTGAAAATCTATAGAGATAAAAAGTCGATTTCGGGCACCTGGGTGGCTCAGTCGGTTAAGCATCCAACTCTTTTTTTTTTTTTTTTAATGTTTTATTTATTTCTGAGAGAGAGAGGTAGCGTGAGCACGGAAGGGTGAGAGAGAGAGAGGGAGACACAGAATCTGAAGCAGGCTCCAGGCTCTAAGCTGGCTGTCAGCACAGAGCCCGACACGGGGCTCAAACCCACCAACTGTGAGATCATGACCTGAGACAAAGTCGGCCGCTTAACCAACTGAGTCACCCAGACACCCCTCAACTCTTGATTTCAACTCAGATTATGAACTCTCAGTTTGTGAGATCTAGTCCTGCATAGGAAATCTGTGCTGACCGCGCGGAGCAGGGCCCTCTTGGGATTCTCACTCTCCCTCTCTGCCCCTCCCCTGCACAAGCCCACTCTTTCTCTGTATCCCAAAATAAATGTTTAAAAAAGTAGATCTTTCATTGCCTAGGGCTTAAAGAATAAGGTGATAGGGGAAAGAAGGCTAGAAGGTATGGGAAAGGGGGTTCTGCTGGAGGTAAAGACAATATTCTAAAACTGATCGTGGGGACGATGCACAAGCATGAATATACTAAAAACCACTGAACTGTACACTTCAAATGGGTCAAGTCCATGGTACAAGAATTATATCTCAATAAAGTTGTTTAAAGAAAAAAACCTTTAAGAGTCCTACCAAAATTTCTGGGGTGCCTGGATGGCTCAGACAGTTAAGTGCCCAACTCTTGATTACAGCTCAGGCCATAATCCCATGATTTGTGGGATCAAGCTCCATGTTGGGCTCTGCACTGACAGCGTTGAGCCTGCTTGAGATTCTCTCTCCTCTCTCTGCCCCTCCCCTTCCTATACTCTCTCTCTCAAATAAACATTTAAAAAAAAAAAAAAAGAGCCTTACCAAAATTTTTATTTGGAGAAAGAGAAAGAGAGAGGGAGAGAGAGAAATCTATGTCTATGGCCACCCTGTATGGCAGTGAAAACTACATTATAGTCTTTTGGAAATTTTGATTAAAACTTCTGTTAAAATGAAACCCCACTGACAACCTTTTATTTGGATTTCCAAGTATAAATAACTATTTCATGACACAGAGAAGAAATTGACAGGAATTTTAGCCCAATATTGAGTTTTTTAGATAAGCGTGGTTTAGTGAAAGAGAACACTGTAACACTAGTCAACCTAACTCCTTCTCTACTCTCAAGGCTCATTCAGGGGTCATTTCTCCCTGGAAGTCTCTTTGAATGCTCAAATTAGGTTAAGTGCTCTCTGGGCTCCCACAGCTCCCTGCACACCCCTGTGCCTGAGGACTTCTTGAGACAAACTATTTTTCTCCTCCATCAAGTGATGAAATCATGTATTCCTAGCACACAAAAAGGACTCAACAAAAATGGAGTTAAACTTGGGAGTGTGAATTTGGACCTGTTTGATGTCTATGAGCCTCAGTTTTTACCTATTCAAATAGGAATTCTACCAGTTGTCTTACCTAACTCATCGGGATGAGACATGAGAAACAAACTAGGAAATATACATAAAAGCACTAGAAAAACATGTAATATACATACACAGTCTTCTATTATTGTAAGAGTACTCTACATAACGTATTAGCTATTACTGTATGGGTCACTCTATGTACCTTAATTTTGTTACAGGAACTTAATCTTTGATACTTCTGGGTCTAAAAAGGCATAACGGGATGGGAATACCCTAAACAAAACCTGATAAGCATAAATTAATTGCTTATGATTTATTACATACCATCCTGTCAACTATTACAGGCAAAATAGAAAGCAGTTTGTACAACAACAACAATGAATGCTAAATTACTCAGTAAACTAACAAAGAACACAACTGCTTTTCAGGTTACTTTACAGTACACTTTCCGGTCTGCATGTTCTGAAATGACTCAAACCACAAGCTAGAATTCTATATTTAAAAGAAAAAGATATTCATGACCCGACTGCTGCCACCACACCTCAGAAACACAGCACCTTCTGCTGCTAAAACCTTTTATGTGTTCAAGAGCCCTGCGTGTTCTTGACAGAAACCATACTCACGCAGCTGAATTTAGAACATGCTGACCTTGAGCAAATCAATGCCCTTAGCATGTACTTCTGGCTTATATCACTGCAAGAGGTAGACAGCCTCACCATCTATAGTAGTCAACAATTTCTGGCCACTGCCCCCTGGCTATTTTAAGATATCCCTACTACATTTCTGTGTTGCCCAGTTCAAAGAAACAGAATAACACACAAACCTATGTTTAAACACGAATCGTTTACCTTGGAACTTGGGGTATGTGTGTTCATACTGTGATTAGTTCAAAAATATTTAATTTGGTAAGTTTCCATTTCCTGCTTTCATTTTTTGAACACAACATATTTTTAACAAAGAGTTAAACAAAGAGTTTAAACAAAGAGTTAAAAATCAAGTATAAGACACTTTTGTTTATGGTCTACTCAAATTTATAAGTAACCTTAGTCAAAAACTAAGCCAGAATTGGTGAACAAATATTGAAAAAGATTAATGGTTACCTATTATTTTTGTGCAAAATTACACTAAATATTAAAATAGTACATGATTAAGAACTATGTGACACTTTCACCAGCCTACCTTAATACTAACTCTTCTAACTCTTCAATCTAATTAACATAAAGTCTTTTTAAAAGATTTTTATCCAAGCAACATCAATCAAAACTCTACTAGCAGAGTCCTTGTTTATGAATTAGAACCTCATTTTTTTTTACCCTAAACAAAGAACCTGTAATTTAGCAATTGTATATATATACCTTCTAAACTTTAGGTAAATTATCTACTTGAAATTTATATATAAAAACAAATTAGAAACTTACTAATAGAACTTAGCAATTATTCATAGCTTTTTTTTTTCCTCATTCCCAACAGAGGCTAATATTTGTGCAAAGGCCCAACGCTAGAAATCAACATCATAAAATATTTAGGATTTCAGATTGCTTTTTAAAGGATTTCCTTTACTCCCTTGAAACATTTAATAAATGTTTAATAAATGTTCTGAAGTATAAAAAATAAAGTTTTTTTCTCTCATCCAAAAGATTTCAATAAAGAAAGGAGTATAGGTATCACACAGAGCTAAATCTGATATGCAGTATAATGCAGGACCCAAATAAAATGAAGTCATTTACTAACAAGTGAACTAAATATAGAGCCCAAGCAGCTGGAGCCTAAGGTTTATATAATATGCTAGCTGACAACTAAAAGCTCTTAAGACAGAACCCATAGAGTACAAAGGGAGTGGGAAAAAAAACCCACTATTCTTCTCAGGCTGCTAAATAAGACTTTAAAATAATTTTCCAGCAAAAAAAAATGAACTAAAAGCTACTCCTGTATTCCACTGTATTAAAAAAAAAAATCTGTCAGAAGTACAGAGGATCAAATAAATGTAATTATATATTAAATAGAACCTAATACTCTAATACAACTATAATATCTTTTAAACCATGTAAAAGGTTTTAAGAATAGTATCTAGCACTCTAATACTAAAAATCTTATAACTAGGAATATACTGAATAATTATTAGGCTATAGTCCTAATTTCTAATATACATTTAATAAATTATCACTAAGCGACACATATGGGACTCCTTCTAATAACCTTGTAATGGCATATCTGGAGTTTGTTTTTTGTAGCTAATTAATTTCTCCTATATACTGCCCTAGATACTAACGTACGTATTTGCAAGACACTAAGCAGAATGAAAGATACAGCACAAAGGTAGATACTATACCAGAAAAAAACAATCCTTAAACATAAGGATTATGTTCTAACAATTTTCAACAACAAACTGCATGTATCTGTCTATTCACTAACTTGCAAATGGCCAATATTGAGAGCTCCTGTATTTGCCCACTGTTTGGGGGCTCTAGAGTATACCAAGACCACAAATTCATTCTAGCTGAGATGAAAACAGTATCTCAAAATTATAAAACTATGAATCTAAAACCATTTTACATACTCAAGAAGATATTTTGAATCCTGGTAATTATTAGCCCTTAAGACTACATATAAAACTCCAGGCTAGCATTATATTAATCATGACACTATGGCACTTTATCAAATATTTACATGGAAATTATCTTCTTCTTTAAATTCCACCCATAGCACCAACACCAAAAAAAAAAAAAATTACCCATAACATATAGATGGAAGTATAATCAAACCTGTTATGGAAAAGTCACCTGAACATTCCAGGCAGCCATGGAAATGTGTCTGAATCTTAAAAATCACCAATCAGAAAAACTTTTTGAATTCTTATCTAACTTTTCTACGTAATCAGTCACATCTAATTATCTTTAATAAATTAGTTCTCTTAGGTGCCAAAATACTCAAAGAAATATACAAAAATTACTACGAACCCTTTCCCAACATTTGAAGGCTTCTGTTTGATCATCAGTAATAAACTGTCATTCCTATTAACAATAAAAATAACCAAATGTCTTTGTCATGGAACTGCAGGAGAGATTTCTACTCTGTTTAGGTAGATTTTATGCCTAAATTTAAAAAACCTTTTTAATACCTCAAACCTAAACTGATCTTGTCTGGATTTATTTATTTACCTGAGCCATCTTTTTCACCATGTATACACACAAAATTATTTCATTTAGCCAAAATTCAACATTTATTAAACAGTGGAAAAATAGCTGTCACCTACCTGTAGTACCGAGATTGTAGATATGTTGAACAAACAGTCTTTGAAACATGACTGGCCGACCCGAAGTCTATCACCTTAACCCTGTATGGCTGCCGAACAGGATCCACCAACATAATATTTTCTGGTTTGAGGTCAGCATGAATTAAACCAAGACTTTTCAATTTTTTCAGTGCAGTAGCCACTTGTTGAAGAATGGGCCGGATTACTTTTAGTGGCAGGGGGCTGAACTTATTTTGTTTCAAAAAGTCATACAAGTTTTGTTCCAGCATCTCAAAGACTAAACAAGTATGGTTACGGTGCTGAAAGCATTCAAAAGCTCGTACAAAGTTATATTCATCAGCATTCTCAGTACTGAGCCTTGCTAATATGCTCACTTCTATTTGACCTTGACGTGCATAAGAAGGGTGATTCTTCAAAATTTTGATTGCTACAATTTCATTTGTCCCTCTTTTCCAGCATTTGACTACCTGGCCAAAAGTGCCTCGACCAAGAAAATCAAGGACTTCATAAGTATTTTTCATGGAGCATAAGACTTCATGCTGTACTAACTGATAGTCACCTTCTCCAGTGGTACAATTCTGTTTTGTTCCTGTGGTAGTTGTCACAACTGTCACTGGATTTCCCATGTTGGTTTGCAACATTGCAGGAAGTATGGACAATTCATCAACAATCTGCATTGCGCTGCTATGATTATCCAACTCCTCACTCTTGCGCTTCAATCCACATCGCTGGGTGCCTTCTAGAAAATTTAACCTGTGTCGCCACGCCCCAATCTGAGGTGCCTCCACTTGAGCTTGCTGTGCCTGAGCTGCTATGACCTTTGTAGCACCCGCAGTGTTTTTTAAAACAACAGCACTTGTCTGCAACGAAAAGTTGTGTCCTCGAGGTCTGTTAAATGGTATCTTTGTCTGAAAAACACTACCCTTCGTGGGAGGATGAGAATTTCCAACGTTTTTACCATTCACATAGGTCCGTGGATAGTTTCTTTCCTGGAATACACAACTGCTTGGCTCTACTTTGAGTTTCTTCACACTACAAAAGGCACTTGACTGAGTTTGATAAACATATGGTGGGTAGACCAAGACTTGTGAGGCCATACCTGGGTAGGGGGAAAGGAAGAAAAAGGACATTATTAACTACAAAAAAAATTTTTGTTTTTAATTTAAAATCTCATAAAGAAAACTCTCAAGGGTCAAGCCCATAATTTATAAAAATAATTAAACTCCATTAAGATTTTTTTTCCTTAGAGAAGATAAACATTTCAGTATCTCCATCTTAGTTAATTAGTGCTTCAGCTATTTTGAGTATTGCATACAAGCCTGGGAATAAAGAATTGAGTGCATTCAGTTAACCAAAAAATATTTACCAAGCAGCTCTAACAGCCAAGTTATACCCTAGGAACTATGCCAACCATTTTTCACCCAAAAAGGAAAAAATACAGATCCCTTAACTATACACATTTGCAAATGTAAAGCATTCTGTCACCAAGTTATAATTTATGAACCAATGACAAGGAAAGAAAACACACACTGCATAAATATAGTCACATTCCTTATATCTAAAGTTCAAAGTCTTTTTCCACATCCACCCTTGTACACTTAAGCAGACTTCTTTACATTCAGGTCAAAATGATGCAATACCTTCCTGCTGAAGATTTTCTTGAAACACACACTTGCCACTCACCCTCTAGGCCACAGCTGGGCATTCAGTGCTCTAATAAAAGCTTCTATGTTCTTCTAATTATCACTCATGACATGAATTACACTCTAATTGTAAATGTATCCATCAGTCTTTCACACTAGATCTGAAAATAAGGTGCCTAGGATATAGAGTTGGTGTTCAATAAATATGAGTTGGTCAATTTAATTTTAAAATATTTCCATTCCCCACGATTTAAAAATCTGTATTGTATTAACTGGGCAGTCTCATACTGTTTTAACAAATCAAACATCAATTCCTTAATTCAAAAACAGATTGCCATCCCAATATGTAATATACTTAATATTTAAAATAATAAGAGTCACCACCTATCAAGGGAATTACTATGCAAAGGTTTAATAAATGCTTTATTTACAATATTTTATTTAATCATATTAATATCTTCCCAGTTTGCTGTTAAGAAAACTAAAAATCAAGAGGAATTAGGTAACTGGGCAAGGTAACATAGCCAGGGTGTAGTAAAAGAACAGGAAAATACACTGCTGTTCACACAAAAGGCATAAATTTATGCCTGTTTCAACTTCCTAAACATTTTGTAAGATTTTATTTCCATCAGGCTCTTTGCTGTCACCATGGAACCCGCTTAGGACCCTCTGTCCCACTCTCTCTCTCTGCTCCTCCCCAACTCACTCTCTCTGCCTCTCTCTTTTTTTTTTTTTTTTAAATTTTTTTTAATGTTTTATTTAGTTCTAGGAGAGAGAGAGACAGCGTGAGCAGGGGAGGGTCAGAGAGAGAGGGAGTCACAGAATCCGAAACAGGCTCCAGGCTCCGAGCTGGCAGTCAGCACAGAGCCCGACGCGGGGCTCGAACCCACGAACCGCGAGATCATGACCTAAGCGAAAGTCGGACGCTCAACCGACTAAGCCACCCAGGCGCCCCTCTCTCTGCCTCTCTTAAAATAAATACACTTTAAAAAAAGAATTACATATGTATATATCACATATACATTGAATATCTGCATTCAGATAAACTGTGGGTTTCTTTGCCTTAGAGGAGAGTAACAAGAATTATGGAGGCAAATGATAAAGATTTACTTTTCACTGTATATCCTTTTTACCACGTTAGTTTTTACTATGTATGTGTACTGCCTGTTCAAAATAAATTTTTGAATCATCTGAGAAACCTATTAAAATGTATACATTCTGGGGCACCTGGTATTTCAGTTGGTTGAGCATCCGACTTCGGCCACATCAGGCTCTATGCTGACAGTTCAGAGCCTGAACCTGCTTCCAATTCTGTGTCTGCCTCTCTCTCTCTCTCTCTCTCTCTCTCTCTCTCTCTCTGTCCCTCTCCTGCTCATGCTGTCTCTCTCTCTCTCCTTCAAAAATAGATAAACATTTTAAAAAATTTATAAAATATATACATCTCATATTTAGAGATAAAATATATTTGGATTTGCTTTAAAATAATAATGAAGAGAAAATAGATGAGGATATGAGTAAAATGAAATTACCCATAAATTGTTCATTATAGGATCTTGATGGTCAGTAAAAAGAAGTTTTACTTTTGAATGTTTACATTTTTCCTTAATAAAGAGTTAAGTGAAAATATGTTAAATTCTACCCAGAAAGATTCTGATTCAGTAGATCTATAGTGAGGTCCAGGCATCTGCATATTTACAAACAAGCTCCCAAGGCCATTTAGATTCACACTAACATCGAAGAAAAAATGACCTAGTTTGTACAAAAACCTTAGCAAATTTAAGCCCTACCAATCCCAGGTCCTCAAGTCTGAAAAGATAAGGATGAAGTCCTAGGGAATAGAATGCATACCACTCTTGGCCAATCCACGCCATTTAAAAAAAAAATTAACATTTATTCATTTTTGAGAGACAGAGAAAGACAGAGCATGAGCAGGGGAAGGGCAGAGAGAGAGGGAGACATAGAATCCAAAGCAGGCTCCAGGCTCTGAGCTGTCAGCACAGAGCCCAAGGCAGGGTTTGAACTCAGAAGGCATGAGACCATGACCTGAACTGATGTCAGATGCTTAACCAACTGAGCCACCAATCCATGCCATTTTAAAGCAAGGTGTTATATGGACAACAGCTGAGATCCAGGTAACTGACATACAGATATTTAAGAAACAACTACAATTTCTGAACTCTGCTGTTCCTACCTTTTCTTTCCCAATATGCCAAGCTATAAGGAAAACAAGCCAAGAGCCCCAACCAAAGTCAACTAAAGGAAGCTCAGAAAATTACCCTTCACCAACCACTGTGCTATGTAGGGCCAATCTCAAAGGGGACTTTAGAAAATAAACACAGATAGGAATGTCACATAATATACATAGCACATAAGAAGAGGTGGGGGTGGTGCTGGAGATAGCTCTTATAAAGGACCACAAGCAAAGAACTCTAAATTACTAATTAAGTTGGCCACTGTGACTCACTGCCATATCCAGGTACTAAGTCTTTCCTTCTCCCAATCCTCCATCAGATAAAACTCATGATCTGATAAGAGTATCTTATACTTGGAGTTTATGGATTTTATATAGTACAGTAAGGAGAGTACAGGGGCTGCTTAAGTCCATGGAGTCTAAAACACTGACTCAGTACAATACTATTATTACCGATTATTTTTCATTGCAATTCAAACTACACTATAACTCTGTAGCTTTATAATTTATGACTGTGTCATTTGTTCTTATCAACTGACTAAGAAATGAAGTTTTGAAACACTACCCTTTTGTGAGCTGGGGCTGCCTATAATATATCACTCAGAGGATGGTGAAGGCTCCTGTGAGAGCAACCATTAAGCTTCCATTCCTCAAGCTTAATAATCTCAGGTACTTTAATAGGGCCTTATTTTTCCAATCTTCTAAAAGACTTTAAGACCCATCTGAATTCTATCCAAATTTTTCACATCCTTTTACAATTACCAAAACAGCAATGTAACCAACACTGACACCCGCAAACCTGGGTCTATCTGACCACCACTAACTAGGTTTTCTTCTTTGTTCCCTTTTCAGGCTTTCTGAAAAAGGGAGGAAGCAAAAATAGAAATACTTTACTATCTTACATTCAAGTTATCCAGCCAATATGAAAATTCTGAATAATTCTGCCAAACTTATACAAAGCCCATAGGTAACTGGGTTCTTCTTTAAAATGTACGTGACAGCACAAATAGATTTGAGTAAAGGCAATGGGTGCTTTGCATTCTCCTTACTCAACTTTCTCTTACTTGTTCAAATCTCAATTTTTAAATTTATTTCTTTTTAAAAAATATGATAAAATATGCAAAACATAGAATTTATCATTTTTAAGTGTACAGTTCAGTAGCATTAAATATATTCACACTGTTGTACAAACAAGCACCATAATCCATCTCCAAAACTTTTCTCCTCTTCTGAAACTGAAACTCTGTCCACTGCCCCCTCCCCCAGCCCCTGGCAACCACCATTCTGTGCTCTGTATGAATTTAACTACTCTAGGTACCCATATATATGAAATTATACAGTATTTGCTCTTTTATGACTGACGTATTTCATTTAGTGTATGTATACAAGGTTCATCCATGTAGCAATATGCGTCAGAATTCCCTTCCTTTTTAAGACTAAGTAATATTCCATTATATGTGTATGTCATATTTTGTTTATTCATTCATCCATCAAAAGATATTGGGGGTGGGGGGTGCCTGCCTACCTCAGCCAGTGGAGCATGTGGCACTTGATCTTGGGACTGTGAGTTCAAGTGTAGAGATTACTTAAAAATAAAATCTTACAAAAAAAGATATTTGGGCTGCTTCCACCTTTTGACTCTCATGAGGAACGCTGCTATGAACATGAATGTACAAATTTCTCTTCGAGACCCTACTTTCAAATCTTTTGTGTATATACCCACAAGTGGAATTACTGGATTATACAATAATTCTATTTTTAATGTGAGGAATCACTATATTTTCCAGAGCAGCTGTACCATTTAAATTCCAACCAGGAGTGCACAAAGGCTCCAATTTCTCTACATCTTGAACACTTTTTTTTCTTCTTCTTTGTAATAGCCATTTTAATGGGTGTGAAGTGGTTGTGGTTCTCAAATCTCCATTTTTAAATCTAATTCATCAGTACTGGTTATACTAACATCTAGAGCTTGATGTCATCAACAGCTATAACAAATAAGTTTTCTATTTTGTCATTTGAGTTCTTGACAAATATTAAACAGTTCACTTAAGACTAAACTCTATAGAAACCCACATTATTGGGGCGCCTGGGTAGCTTAGTCGGTAAAGCGTCCGACTTTCGCTTGGGTCATGATCTCACGGTTAGTGGGTTCGAGCCCCGCGTCAGGCTCTGTGCTGACTGCCAGTTCAGAGCCTGGAGCCTGTTTCAGTCTGTGACTCCCTCTCTCTCTGACCCTCCCCTGCTCAAGCTGTCTCTTTCTCTCTCTCTCCTAAAAATAAATAAAACATTAAAAAAAAAAAAAAAGAAAGAAACCCACATTATTAGCTGGGCATTCCCAAATGACTACTGAATAATCCCCAGCTCCTTCAGACCATCAACAGAAAGTACAGAAATTATTACATTACTAAATGCATCAAGATTTAACTTAAAATATAAATATGAAAATGATCAGTATTTCTTAAGATCGACAAGAATAAATGAAAATAACAAATAAAATGAAAGTCTTTTAAGAATTTTTTGTACATAAAGAGAAGCTCAGGGCACTAAAAAATTATCTCCTAATAAACAGGGATAGGAGACCAAAGCATTAAATTTGTACCCACTATTCCACAATCAAAAAAGAAAAAATTACAACAACTAACAAAAAGGTCACCTCAATGCAAGTTACCTTTGGGAATATTTTCACTGAACTGGAAGTAAGCAAAATAGCTACACAAGATCAAAGTAAACCTTTGATTCTGTTAACATACAAACCCTGCTTTCAGAGTTCTTTTCAGAACATACCTATGAATTATTTCCAGAATATATATTAAAATAAGGTAGATACAAGTGCAGTTCACTCTCAAAAGTGAACTTATTACCAAACTCTTTAAAAGGAGACAGATGGAATAGGAAATGAAAAATACAGTTAAGATTGTTTTATCAGTAAAGTGTACCAAAGCACCTTTAATCTAATGGGATCAAAGCTAATAGAGCTAGAGAATTATCCTATGTGCAAACAGTAATGATATGTTCTACACTGTTGGAGTAGTACTAAGTTTACTAAGAGAATGAGGTCTTTAGTCAAATTACCAAACATACATTACAGATTATAATTGTCTTCCAGCATACTAGGATCAGCACCATAGGCAAAAAGACTGAAAAGCACTATGTAAAAATGATTGAGCTAGCTAAAAAACAAAGGAAACACCACCACCATCACCACCCACCCACCGCACACAAGCAGTCCCTACTACACCAAATCCCCATCCTATTCTGGTCTTTAGACATCTCTTCTAGCCCTCTTTCTCTCCTTAATCTCAATTAAACCCCATGATCTGACCTGCACATGAGACACGGCACTTCACATTCTGTCCTCAAAATATTATCGATCTCTTCCTGTGACTTGCCATCTCTTTCTGATTATCTATCTTCCACCACACAAACTCCCAATATCCTTTGCTAAATTGTAGCACTTTTCCTTCTAGTACACTGGATTCAAAATTAACACTTCTCTTATGTAACACAAAAGGTATTTTTAAAGATGCTTAGCAGTAAATGAATCCAAGATTCTAAATCTGAATACAGTAGCTCTCAATCTTTTTCCTGACACACTTCAGGTATGATGAAGTTAGAAGAAGTGAAACTCTTTAGAGGAGGTAGTATTCAAAAGCAAAACTTTTTCAGAGAAGTAAAAGCACTTTAGGGAAGGTGGTCTTTACCAAAACATTTTTATGTGCAAATCAGTAAGTAAGCCATTCCAAGAAAGGAGCTTTGTGCATCAATATGACTTTCAACCCTGCAGAATGCCTTTCTGAAAATAACAGGGCCAACCTAATTCACCCAGCTAGTGGGCCAAAGAGAAGTTATGCTGTTCATAAACAACTTTTGCATTCCTCACAAATTCTAGAACAGAGTTAAATGAATAAAACCTAAAGCTGTGTTAGATCCACACATCTTTTCAAATTTACTTTTTTCTAAGATACTGCAAACATCAGTTGCATTACAACTCAGTTTTGCACAAATGTCTGTGCCTTGATTTCACGAAGTCTGACAAAGAGATCAAAGGAGATAGAATGAAGTCTTCAAGTAACAATATTGTCCATAATCTAGTTTCATGTAAATGATAGATTACTCCAGCTTGGTTTACCCATAAAGATTTTGATTTCATGAATATACCTAGAAAATAGGTATGTCTAGAAAATATGCTTCAACTGAAAACTTGTCAACATTTCATAGAGGACATTTTTCTTAAGAGCTTTAAAACTGAAAGATAAGGTATTAAATACAGAAAAGAATACTAAAAACAAATATTATACTATTTTAATGAAACAGTGATTGATTAAAGAGCCACGAATTAATTTGTCACTGCAATGGTATTTTGAACACTTCATTTTGAAACCTCTCATAAGCACAATATTTTTATTATATTAATATTAATGCCATGTGTACTTACAAAAAAAATCATATAACAGCCCACAAAATACTTATGATAATACCATGAATGGAAACCTTTAGATAAAAGCTGTACTATTTGAGCTGGAGTTTTAAATTCTTGCTAATTGGCCTAATTTCAGCTTATTTTTCAAATGATAAGTGAGTAGTAATCTATGAAAGTTGTACAGAATTCTTTTTTTTTTTAATTTTTTTTTAATGTTTTATTTATTTCTAGGAGAGAGAGAGAGAGACAGCGTGAGCAGGGGAGGGTCAGAGAGAGAGGGAGTCACAGACTGAAACAGGCTCCAGGCTCTGAGCTGGCAGTCAGCACAGAGCCCGACGCGGGGCCCGAACACACGAACCGCGAGATCATGACCCAAGCGAAAGTCGGACGCTTAACCGACTAAGCCACCCAGGCGCCCCTTACAGAATTCATTTTTAAACATCTTATAACTACATCCACTGTGAAGATTATCAAATAATGTTTTAATATTATTTTAATTCTATCTTTACCATACTAGTATCTCAACAATTAGCCTATTCTCAGTTGCAAGTATGAAGTGTAAAGATTCAATTACTTAAAGCAAAAGAAGAAAAGTTTAGTTTCCTTCATTAGTACCTAAACTTTAATTTATGATAATAAAATACAAGTGACTCCATCAGGGTTTTTTTAGGACAACTTCAAAGAAGCAGATCATTATTTTGTGGAAGAAAAAGAAAAAAACTGCTAATTTAATCCAATGGAAAACTCTTCTATAAATTATTTTCACTTGTAAATTCAAATTTTGGGAATTTTTTTTAAAAAAATCAAGTTAATTTACCTGAATTTAATCACTCTCACCTTTTTATTTATTTATTTTTTAAGATTTTTATCTTTAAGTAATCTCTCCACCCAAAGTAGGCCTTGAACTCACAACCCCAAGATCAGGAGTCACATGCTCCACTGACTGAGCAAGCCAGGCACCCCACACTCCGGTCTTTTTTCTTTAATATGTACAAACTTCAAAGGTAAAACAGTTTATAAACTCCTTTATATTTTGTATGGGCTGAACAGGTAACCATATGTTTCATTTTGGAATGGCTACCCTCTTCATCCTACCCCATCCAAAAAGAAAGAGGATATCCACTGCTTTATTATTTTTAAATAAAGTCTCCATTTAGTTATTTCCCAAATTTCTATCATATAATGACCACCTGTGAACTTATTATGAGAAGTTTACATTGCTGTATCTGTCCCTCATTACATTTAAACAGTTTCACATCACATGCTCTAATTATTCTCCAACTGAAGTGCCAGAAGTTTCTTCAAGAGGATAAATATAAAGGGATGAAAACCTTCGCCAATTACAGATATTTCTACCTTTCCATTCCAAAGAACATTAAAGAGGGGGAGAGAACCCTGCATCAACAAATGTCTCACAACACAAAATACACCATGGTCAGCCTAAATAGAGGTTTATATCTTTATACCTTTCAGTTTAAAATTAAAGTTGTTTTTAACAAATCGCAAACCTCTGAAAGTTTTCTTTAAACAAAGAAAGAGAAAGCACAACATGCAATAGATGAGAAAAGCTGACTTTATTAAAATTTAAAATCTGTATGTATTTATCAAATGATACCAGAAACAAAGATAAGCCATAGAAACAGAGAAGATACTGGCAACACATATAACT
Source organism: Hyaena hyaena (assembly GCF_003009895.1). Classification (NCBI taxonomy): domain Eukaryota; kingdom Metazoa; phylum Chordata; class Mammalia; order Carnivora; family Hyaenidae; genus Hyaena; species Hyaena hyaena. The sequence continues at coordinate 3,020,588 of NW_024080706.1, forward strand.
AAAAAATGACCTGAAGAAATCCTACTGTGTTTGGAAGCGAGGCAAGATGGTGGAGAAGTAGGGAGCTCCACGCATTTCGCTTGTACCCATCTCTCAAACAGAGAAGGCCTGAAGCCATAGGACACTGAGCCACAGGAATTTGGGAAGAGAAAGAGACAGAGTACATTAGGAAGGCAGCCTCATAAGCTACCTCAAGAAACAAGCCAAAATACACATGGCGGAGAGTCCCAAATACCACTATGAGTAGGGAAATAAAATAACCAAAGTTTCAACAAGAGAGACCAAGAGACAGCATTGAAAGAACACTTCCTGAACGAACAGACCATGGACAGTCAAAGAGCCTTTTTTAATACAGCAGTACTCACAGGTGCAGAGTGCATAACAAGCTTTTAAAACTAACAAGAGACAGAAAGCTAGCCAAAATGACAAAACGAAAGAACTCTCCTCTAAAGAAATTCCAGGAAGAAATGACAGCTAAAGGACTGCTCAAAACAGATATAAGCAACATAACTGAACAAGAATTTAGAACAATAATCATAAACTTTTTTTTGAAAAAAGCATGGAGGACATCAGAGAAACTATGGCTACAAACACTATGGAGCTTAAAAATAGTTATGATGAATTTAAAAATGTGATAAATGAGATACATAATAAAATGGAGGTGTCCAGTGCATGGACTGAAGAGGCAGAGAGGAGAATAGGTGAATTAGAAGACACAATTATACAAAAAGAGGAAGCCAAGAAAAAGAGATAAACTGATCCAGGAACCGAGAGCTGAGCGATACAATCAAACAGAACAGTACCAGTATCACAGGAATTCCAGAAGAGGAAGAGAGAGGGAAAGGAGCTGAAGGAGTCCTTGAACAAATTATAGCAGAGAACTTCCCCAATCTGGGGAAGGAAATAGACACTGAAATCCAAGAGGCATAGAGAACTCTCCTCAGAGGTAACTTGAATAGATCTTCTGCACGACATATCATAGTGAAACTGGCAAAATATAAGGACAAGGAGAGAATTCTGAAAGCAGCTAGGGATAAAAGGGCCCTAACATACAAAGGGAAACCTATCAGAGTGGTGACAGACCTATCCACTGAAACTTGACAGGCCAGAGAGGAATGGCAGGAAATCTTCAATGTGATGAACAGAAAAAATATGCTGCCAAGAATCCTCTATCCAGCAAGCCTATCATTCAGAATAGAAGGAGAGATAAAAGTCCTCCCAAATAAACAAAAACTGAAGGAATCTGTCACCACTAAACCAGCCCTACAAGAAATCCTGAGGAGGACTCTATGAGGGAAATGTTGCAAGGAACAAAGATACCAGAGACACCACCACAAGCATGAATCCCACAAAGAACACAATGACTCTAAACCCATATTTTTCAATCACACTGAATGTAAATGGACTAAATGTTACAATCAAAAGAAATTATATTGTGTTTGGCAAAATTCAGTAGAAAAATGGGTAAAAAATATATACATGCAATTCACAGATAAGGAAATGTATGCCAAAACTTATTTAAAAAAATTGTCAGCCTCACTTTAGGGAGAAAGCTGAAAATGGACATAGTCCATAATCTAGCAATTCTACAAAGTATACATCCTGCCTACAGAAACTCATATAAGTACCCCAAAAACACACAGGTAAAATAATGTTCACTGCTCTTCTGTATATTTATAGCAAATTTTTGAAAAAACCTGATAGAAAAGAATAAAGTGTGGCTTTTTCAAACAATGCACACAATACAAAAGTATAGCCTGTACCACAATCACCATATATTCATGTACCACAAAAAAAAGGGAGAAATACCAATTATAAGGGTGTGACATCACTGATTTTAAGATGTATTGATTTCAGAGATGTTAAAATGTGGGAGAAATTGTGTATGTCAGAATTAATGATATGCAAAAATGAATTCACTGAAAACATATATATGAACATGGATAAATCTCAAAGCAACAACACAGAACAAAAACAAGGTGCAGAAGTACATTATCATATATGAAAAAGCTAGTAACAGACAAACCTATACTGTAGTCAGATATATTAATTTCGTGGGGCACCAGGGTGGCTTAGTCAGTTGAGTGTCCAATTTCAGCTCAGGTCATGATCTCCCAGCTTGTGAGTTTGAGCCCCGCATCGAGCTCGCTGCTGTCAGCACAGAGCCTGGTTTGGATCTTCTGTCTCCCTCTCTCTCTGCCCCTTCCCCGCTTGCACTCTCTCTCAAAAATAAATAAATCTTTAGATATATTAATTACGTGGTCAAAGTATAAAAACACACATGGAAATGATAAACATGCCAGGAAGAAAGGAAAAAGGAGAGACTTCAACTATGTGACTTATATTTTGCACCCAGGATGACAACTTCAGAGGAGTTGGTTACATTACTACCTATACTTTCACAGCCTAAATTTAATGTATTGTTCAATGAAGAGGGGAAAAAAATCTACCAGAGAATAGAATAACCTCTTCAACTGATTGTATTCTTTTCAACTGATTTTTTTTTAAATATAAGTATATATACACATATATATAACCATTTTAGACATTTTATTAGCATATTCAAAAGCCATATCCTATTTCAGTCCTTTTTTTTTCCAATTTTTCTCTCAATTCAAATCAAGTAAAGCCATTTAGGAGCAGGAAGACATAGCTCTCCATAAGCTAAATTATGAAATATCACGGGAAGAAGTCTCCTATGTAGAAAAGACTACTCCATGGGATACAAATCAATAGCATATACCAAGTCAGAGACTAATGAAATTATGACATATTAACTATATTTGGCTAGAGAAAACGACCACAAATTATGGTTGGCCAAATCCAACCCAGCCTATTTTTGTACGGTCCACAAAGTAAGAATGGTTTTTACATTTTTAAAAGTTTATTAAAAAAAAAAAAAGTATGCAACAGAGACCATATGTGGCTTGCAAAACTAAACTATTTACCATCTAGCCCTTTAAGAAAGTTTGCTAACCTCCACACTAGAACATAACTTGCCAGGGGAGCAGGCTGCTAGAGAAAATAATGATTCTTGAAAAGAAAGACAACTGTAAAAAGAAAGCAAATATCACAAAGAACCGTGTGTTCCTTGCTAAGGAGATATAGGGGATGGGATGCCTCTGAAGGGTTTTAAATAGGAAGCCAACATAATCATATTTGTATTTTAGAAAGATCACTCAGGCAAAGTTCTAAAGGATAAAGTGGACAGAAACAAATAATAACGGAAACAACAGTTGAAAGACTACTTAATAGTCCAGATAACAGCTGACCACAGCCCGAACAAAGACAGTACCAAAGGAATGAAACTGAGTACGGATTACCAATAGGTAGCCAGGAGTAAGAAACCCAAAACTCTGTGAGGAGTGAGGAGAAACACAACCATGTTTCTGGCTTGAAAACCTGATAGCCGGGGTGCCTCGGTGGCTCAGATGGTTAAGCATCCCACTCTTGATTCTGGCTGTCATGATCTCACGGTTTCATGAGTTCAAGGCCCATGTCAGGCTCTGTACGGGCAGTACAGAGCCTGCTTGGAATTCCCTCTTTCCCTCTCTCTACTCCTTCCTTACTCGCACTGTCTCTCTCAAATAAATAAACTTAAAAAAAAAAAAAAAAACCTGATAGCCAAGTGATAACAGAAAACTAAAATAAAAAACAGGAAAACTGAGAGGAAAAGTTGGATTTTAGACATGACCTTGAGGTGCCCTGTAATGTAGCACAATTCCCCTTAACGCAGATTCTTAAAGAAAGGCCTACAAGTAGGTAGTTGACTTGGTAAGTTCCCACCCAAGGAGACAAGAATGAAGAACATGGGGAATGAGTGAGGAAAGAGGGGAAACTAATTCAGAAAATTCACCATTTGGCAAAAATCATAATAACTGACTGAAACAAGAATCATCTAAAGATGCAAAACTAGTGGGAGAAGGTTTTAAAGATAACAGAGTATTACTGTTGGGAGACAATTCACCATAGGTCTCAGGTTTCTAACCTGGTCTTGCAAGCAACGTCACTGACTGCCAATGTTCCAGAGTATGTTCTCAAAGCATATTGCTATATCCCTGAACATCCCTGAAAGGTAGAGATAGTATAGTGTCTTCCTCTAGGGCAAAGGGCAGGTTGTTTAATGTCCAGTATAATAAAGATAATGACTCTCTCTTGGTCAAATGTCAGGCAGGCTTCCTACACCTTTTGAAAGATTCAAGTTTCCTAAGCCTAGGGTTCCTCTCCTGTAACACAATTGCTTTTGTGCAGGAGTTACCTGGCTGGCCCTGTTCACATCACTCTGCTGGGAATACAGTTGAGGAAGTGGGGCAAATACCGACACAGTGACTACTGCTACTGCTATGAGTAAGGTCCTTTATCTCTGACCCAACTCCTACCTTCTGCCAGCTTCCATGGCTAATTTGTTAGCCTGCAAGACCCGTCACAGCTCTCAACAATTATTTTCAAAATACATTCTAATAAGACACATACTAATCAAAGGAAAGAAATAAGCAGGTGCCACCTTAATTAAGTGATCAGTGTTAAAATCAGTAGTAATGGGACCTAACAACATCATGTGCCTCCTGATATGAATGTACTAAGAGGAATATTTTACTACGATATCTGTAAATACAAAAAAAAAAAACCAAACCCAAACTGAAGGCCATTCTACAAAATAACTGGCAATATTCTACAAAATGTCAAAGTCAGAAAATAACAAAAAGACTGAAACTTTTCAGATTACAGAAAGAAACATAAAAACTGAATAGTTAGGCTGCGTGGATGTCTCAGTCATTTAAGCATCAGTGATCTCACAGTTCGTGAGTTCAAGCCCCATGTCAGGCTCTGTGCTGAGAGCTCAGAGCCTGGAGTCTGCTTCAGATTCTGTGTCTCCCTCTCTCTCTGCCCCTCCCCTATGTATATGTGAGTGCATGCGCGCGCTCACTCTCTCAAAAAATAAACATAAAAAAACTGAAGAGTCTTTGCTTTTAGGAAAAACATTAGGGACAAAAATATACATATATTAGGGGTAAAGGGACATCATGACTGCAACTCACAGAGTTCAGGAAAAAAATACAGATATAGAGAGAGAGAAAAGGTAAATAAAAATGGAATAAAATATTAGTATCTTTAGAAGCCAGGTGAAAGATACATAAGAATTCTTTCTACCATTGTAACTGTTCTGTAGGTCTGAATTTTCTCAAGTGGTAAGTTAAACAGAAGAAAAAAAATATGAATGACAGACATAAAATAATGTTTTTCTTGCACAAGGCTGCTCTTCAGGGGTTACTCATTTGGGAATGTACTGCTGAGTATTTTAGACATGACCCAGATCACCTAAAATCTAGAATCAGATACACAATAAGTCCCTGGGATCATCTGCCAACATCTAAAAAAAAAATAAAATAAAAAGTATTCATAAGCAATGAGAAGAAATCTTTTCATTTAAATGTATTACTTAATTCACAGTAGTTTTTGGAGCTCTTGGTCATTATGTAATTTCTTCAATGGAGGCTAAAAGTAGAATTTCACTATGTGCTCCAATAAATTTGACAAAAAGGCCTTCTTATTCTTGAAAAGACAGAGAATCCTAGTACTGGTCTATACAAGGTTCTACAATAGGAATTAGAAAATAGAACCACATTAACCAGCAATAGTCAGACAATAAAAAGTAGTTTCTAGTCACACGGTTTCATTTCTCAATTACTGTTTAAAGAGTGTATTTATAAAGACAAAATAACATGTCTAATTAGAAAAAAAATAGATAAATACACCAGAAATTAAGTGCTCAATGTGAATAGTAAATGAGTTTAATTCTCTTCACTGGCCATTTAAATATCAGTATTTTAAATACCTGTTTCATTAACAGGTTATTTTACCAGTATTCTGCCCAGGAAATTACTTACACTAAAACATTTCACATAAAAAACATGTTCGCATAAATGAGCTTCCCCTCATATAAAGCTTCACAAAATAAACCTGCTATCTGAGGTGCCTACAAAACATTTATTTGAAAACACTAAAGTCTTGGGTATTTTCCAGCAGTATTGTGAACAAAGCATCTAGAGAATGTGTTGACTATAACACAAATCAGCATGTTAAATAACAAGCTTCATCTGACTTAGCAAAACATTCCAACTTTTGGAACAGAAAATGACCTGTCGGACATTTCAAAGCTGCTGGAAATCACCCTGCAATACACCTCCCAATCTTTACTTTAGAAAAGCTGGAAAAGAGTTAATTAAAAGAGTACTTAAGGGCTATGCTTACTAAAGCATATAATTCTCTAGATTTTTTTTAAGCTATCTAAAATCAAACCCTGGGGGTGCTTGGCTGGTTCAGTCAGGGTAGCAGGGGACACTTGATCTTGGGGTCGTGAGTTCAAGCCCCACAATGGGTATAAAACTTACTTTTAAAAAATGTTACCATTAAATTTTAAGAAATAAAATAAAAACCCAGAAATTAAATACTGATAGAAAAACTGACTGAAGATAAATAGTTCACCTGAAGTACTCTCTTTCTTGAGGAAAACTTAAAGACTAACAATGCAAATCTAGTTTATAAAACTTTAGTACAAAGAAAATTTTATTTATTTTACTTTTTTTAATGTTTATTTTATTTTATTTTATTTTATTAAAGACAGACGGTGTGAGCAGGGGAGAGGCAGAAAGAGAGGGAGAGAATCAGAAGCAGCCTCCGCACTTTCAGCGCACACCCTGATGCAGGGTTCAAACCCACAAACCATGAGATCCTTACCTGAGCCAAAGTCAGACATTCAACCAACTGTGTCACCCAAGTACCCCGAAAATTTTTATTTAAATTGGCCATTCAATATCTATCAATACCGGCATGATGGACTGCTACAAAAAGTAAACAGTTCTGTAACTTTGGGTTATGAACAACTCACTCAATAGAAAACTAAATGAATTATTTTTTTTAATGTTTATTCATTTTTGAGAGACAGATATAACATAAGCCAGGGAGGGGCAGAGAAAGAGGGAGACACAGAATCCCAAGCAAGCTCAAGCCTCCCAGCTGTCAGCACAGAGCCTGAAGCAAGGCTTGAACCCATGAACCATAAGACCATGACCTAAGCTGAAGTCGGATGCTTAACTGACTGAACCACCCAGGCACCCTCTTTCTATTTTACAGGAAATCTGTCCCAAAAGAACCACCACAAAATTTATTTTGTATATTAAAAAAAAAAACAATGTAACTAACTTCTAGGCAAAGAGGAGTATGAAATATTAAAGACTAAAAAAAACAAAAGTCCAATGATCCTTACCAGAATACCTTCTAACCTAATGTATCACTGAAACAACTCAAATGAACAGAGGAAGTTGAATCTTAGATTAATAATTTGATCAAATGTACACTGCTGCCAAAGCATTATAAAGGAAAGCTTCTGCTGATAAAATTCTTCTAAGAATGATGATTCAAAGTTTTAAATGAACATTTATAGAATCAAAGGACCTGTTCTACAAAACTTTTCAAAATTACGGGCTATCCTAAATAAACAACTTTGACGTTGGGGCGCCTGGGTGGCTTAGTCGGTTAAGCATCCGACTTTTGCTTAGGTCATGATCTCGCAGTTCGTGGGTTCGAGCCCCGCGTCGGGCTCTGTGCTGACAGCCAGCTCAGAGCATGGAGCCTGTTTCAGTCTGTGACTCCCTCTCTCTCTGACCCTCCCCTGCTCACACTGTCTCTCTCTCTCTCCTAGAAATAAATAAAAACATTAAAAAAAAATTAAAAAAAAATAAAAAAAAACAACTTTGACGTTTATTTCGTACTCATAACTGAAAGAGTTCTATCACAATCCCTCCTCAGTAATGTATAACAAGAATTAAAAATCTAAACAACAATGAAGTGAGAAAGGTAGCTGCTCCCCCCACCCACACAAATTACAGTTTTGCATTTGTAAAAGCTGAAAAGACAAATATTTACAGCAGCATAAGCTTGATTATAGTACTTTTAGTTTTGAAAAATATTTATGAACATTTTAGGGCCTGAAAAAATAAACTGGAACAAAAAAGTCAGCTACTTGTTCTTTCCAAATTCCTTTAAGATCCTATGGCCCTTAGATGACCTATACTCCTAAATTCAAAGTTGTTAGGTTTTTTCCTACAATTATGTTCTCTTCGTACTCGTATTTTAGTTGCCAGATATGCCACTTTATATAAATGTCCTTTCTTAGAAATTTTGTGAAGTATCTTCAAAAACCTTTGTAATTTGGAGACACTATTTTTTAAGTTTCAAATTTTAACTGTCATATAGATCTTGTGAACTGGGGTCTCTCACAATGGCTTCAGGAAATCCTGTGCTTCAGGAAACTCTCTATGGTATCTAATCAGAAACAATAGAAGGAACAGAAATAAAAATATGTTAAGAAAAATAAAGCCCTCTTCATTCTCATGACAAATGTTGAGGAAGGGGACAAGGCAGAGATTTCTAACAAGCCTCCCTAAGAACCTCAGAAATGAAACTAAAGAACAATGTAAATTCATAAAGGCCTAAGGAGGAAATAAAACATGGAGCTTCTCAAGAGTACTCTCAAAGAAAGGACACTAAATTCTTAGAAATTGCTTATGTTTGGCTCTAACTCTAATCATTAACTTTTTTAAATAACACACTGTTGGGGCACGTGGCTGGCTCAGTTGTTAAAGCATGCGACTCTTGATCTCAGGGTTGTAAATTCAACCTACATTGAGCATAGAGATTACTAAAAAAAAAACTGACCAGGGGAGGAGGGGATCGCCAGGGGCGGGTGCCTGGGTAGCTCAGTTGGCTACGCCTCCAACTCCAGCTCAGGTCATGATCTCATGGTTCCTGGGTTCAAGACCCACGTCGGCTCTACTGATAGTGCAGAGCCTGCTTAGGATCCTCTCTCTCCCTCTCTCTCTTCCTCCAACTCCCTGCTCACACACGTGCATACTCAAAAAAAATTTAATTAAAAAAATTGAAAATTGGGGTGCCGCGGTGGCTCAGTTGGTTAAGCATCCAACTTTGGCTCAGGCCATGATCTTGTGGTTCATGAGTTTGAGCCCCACATGGGGCTCTGTGCTGACAGCTCAGAGCCTAGAGCGTGCTTCAGATTTTGTGTCTCCCTCTCTCTCTGCCTCTCTCGCTCTCTTTCTCTCAAAAATAAATAAAAACATTACCAAAAAATTTTAATTAAAAATAAATGAAATAAAATGACACATTATCAGATTGCTTATAATAAGCTTTGCACTAAAACTGTAGATTTATATGGAATTAGCAAGGGTGACATGAAATATTTGTCTACTACATGCCCCACAGAAACACTGAAAAAAACTTTCTACATTAGTGTGAAAAGCCACACTGCCATGCATGATACCCTAAAGTTATATGTATCAGATTACAATTGTTAAGAAAAATACACTCAGATCTAACTTGAAGAGACTTTTTAAATGCCATCAACATATTAAAAAGATAAAAAGGTGATTACAAAACTTTAATTCCATTTGAAGATGCCTAAGTAAGTGATAGCTAACACATTTTAAGTTCAAAATTAAGGCCAGCTATTGATATCATGGGATAAAATAAAGACAAATTTGTTAAATCGTTTGACTGAAAATGGCCACACAACAGTTAACAGTTTACAATAAGAAATTTATTTTCAGATAATAACTAAAAATCTCTTACTGGCCAAAAGTGACTTTGTGTCATTTTTCAGGCTTTTGCATGAGAAGCTAGATAGAATCTCAGACATAAAAGTAATTGATTACATATCAATTATACATGATGAATCTGCCAAAACAGTTACTTTATAATAATGTTAAAACTTTAGGGGCGTCAAGAGTGGCTCAGTCAGTTAATCAACCGACTTGATTTGGCTCAGGTCATGATCTCAGGGTCACGAGATGGAGTCCCATGTTAGGCTCCATGCTTCTGCGCTGACAGCACTGAGTTTGCTTAGGATTCTCTCTCTCCCTTTCTCTCTCTGCCCCTCCTCAGCCCATGTACGCACACACCTGTGTGGGTGCTCTCTCTCAAAATAAATAAACATTAAAAAAGATAAATGTTATTTGTTCATAGAGACCTTGCAAGTTGAAAGAGGAAAATGACTACTACACCATTACCATTACCTGGAATAAGACTGCTAGAATATGGGTGGACTAGAGTAATACATGAAATTTAACATATTTTGCCATAAAATCATGAAAAGATACATATTATTCACTCCTGGAAGAGGTGAAATTTCTGTATGAAAATCATTTTTTAATTATTCAATTACTACAAATTACAAAATATTCAGTAAAAAGAACCTACTTCTTTCTAGTCATCCCAGAGTACGTTTTATTATAGGTTTCCAATCATAGTACATGTGTAACTTGATATGCCAATTTGTTCTCTCTAGGATACCTTAGATATGTTCTATCTAGGACATTTTGAATAGCAGCATAATATTCTACCATGTGTGCATACTATAATTTCTTGAATTGCTTTTATTTTCAATTTGTTCGCTATATTATGTAAAGTTGTGATGAATATTTTCATATAAATAGCTTTTTTACATTCCTAATTTTCTTAGTATGGATTTCCAAAAAGGAAATCTGATAAATACTACTAAATTTTGCTTTATAATGTGCAGATTTTGCTGGGATTTTTTAAATGTATCCACCAGAAACAAATATTTTAAAATTTAAAGTTTCAAACATAAACCGCAATAGAAATGAGTGAAGATAACAAAGAGGAAATAAAGAAAAAGAAACAAATTTTGAAATAAGATAATTCAATCTGAACTAGCTGTGGGGGAAAATACGGAGCTCACTAGTTCAAAAGATGAGCTGAAAGCACAGAATTAAGTAGGGTACACTATGGATCCAATCATCTGGAGGAATACATAGATCGTGAATAAAAGAAACTAGTGGAGAGCTTAGCAGAAGTAATTTCACTAGAGTGACATGGACAGAACTATACTGCCAAGTGCTAAGACGTGAATACAATTTCAAATAGAGGGTAAAGTACACTTTTATGAAGTTTGGAAGAAATCAAAAGGGAAGACAGGTCCACAGATCTGAGAAGGCACAATTGAAAGATGGCTTGCTTTATGGGGCACCTGGGTGGTTCAGTCAGTTAAGCATCTCACTTTAGCTCAGGTCATGATCTTGCAGTTCAGGAGTTCGAGCCCTTCATCAGGCTCTCTGCTGTCAGTGCAGAACCCACTTCTGATCCTCTGTCCTCCCACTCCCTATGCCACTTCCTACCCATTCTCTCTCTTTCAAAAGAAATAAGTAAACTTAAAAAAAAAAGTGCAAAATAAAAGATTGCTGCTTTATATCTCAGATATCTGAGGGATGCCTGGGTGGCTCAGTCGGTTGAGCATCCAACTCTTGATTTCAGCTCAGATCTTGATCTCAGTTTGTGAGATTAAGTACCCACGTCAGGCTCTGCATTGACAGCTCAGAGACTGCTTAGGATTCTCTCTCTCTCTCTCTCTCTCTCTCTCTCTCTGCCTCTCCCCCATCCACCTTCTCCCTCTCTTTCTCTCTCCTCCCCCCTTCAGCCTTTAAAAATGTTCAGATATTTGAGATAAACATAAAAAGATCTCAAATATCTGAACATTTTTAAAGGCTGAAGGGCCCCCCAAAAGGGGGGGGGGGCTTGAAGTTACTGGAAAGGCTCAAGATGCTGAAAAAAACATTTCAAGATGAAATCCACAATAGAGAACAGACAGTAAACTTGGATGATCTGGAGGTTTGTGGGTTGGAGCCCCATGTCAGGCTCTGTGCTGACAGCTTGGAGCCTGGAACCCGCTTCAGATTCTGTGTATCCCTCTCTCTCTCTGCCCCTCCCCCATTCTCTCTCTCTCTCTCAAAAATAACATTTTTTTTAATTTAAAAAAAAAGGGAGGGGTAGAGTAGGGTTTTGAGAAGTAAAATGTGTGTATGCCACATTCACAAGTGCTTAGGCAGGAACCTGTGAAGCTGTCCAGTAAACACCCTATACTTTGATTAAAGGATACAGGTAAACAGCACATACCTGTATTTGATTACTTTTATAATAATTATATATTTGATTTGCCAACGTCTATTATGCAGTTTAGGGAATATAAAAATCTTTAAGACATGGTCTCTGACCCAAAGGAACAGTTCAGATACTATTTCATATTTTGAAATGTAAAAATTTCCCAAAATGTCATGTATTAGGTTACCTCCTAAATTATAAATTGAGCATTTCATTTTCTTCGAGGAACAATTTCAAGCTAGATATACCCTCAGATGCGAAATACTTAAGAGAGATTTTACAAGTAACAGAGCAGCCACTAGAAATACTTTCAGAAATGCCACACTGGGCTTAAAGCAACTCACAAGGCAAACATTCCAACTATTTTCTACTCAAAAGTATCGGCAAACCAATTATCTTACAGTCCGTAACATCCTGAGTTTCTGCACAGAATTCAATTTTAAATTCACAGGTATAAAGTATCAAAATGTCACAAAATTGTCAGTCAAACTTCATTAAGACTATATATATCACATACAATTATAACAGGACAATGTAATATAATACTTGTCCTTTTTGCATGACTTGGCTTCAAGGACCCCAAGTTAAACACACTTTTGATTTACATAAATTAAGCACACAAGTAATACCCCTTCTGTATAGTGGTTTCAAATAAGCTACAGCATACAATTTCAATATTCAATACCATAAAATGGAATTCTATCTATACCCTGGTTTTCACCTTCTATTTTCTTTCCAATTGGCATAGGAATGAGGTTTGGAGAGCTCTGCATTCAAATTTGGAAGGTAATAATACAGTTAGCAAAGGCAGACCTATTAGAATTTTTTCAAGCAATGCAAGAACTGTATATGTCCAAAAGGAAAAACCATGAGAATAAGAGAACTGGATTATTGGGGCGCCTGGGTGGCTTAGTCGGTTAAGCGTCCAACTTTCGCTTGGGTCATGATCTCGCGGTTTGTGGGTTCGAGCCCCGCGTCAGGCTCTGTGCTGACTGCAAGCTCGGAGCCTGGAGCCTATTTCAGAGTCTGTGTCTCCCTCTCTCTCTGACCCTCCCCTGCTCACGCTGTCTCTCTCTCTCCTAGAAATAAATAAAAATATTTAAAAAAATAAAGAGAGAACTGGATTATTAACCACATCTAAGAAATAGGAACTTCCACTTGATTTAAATTAATGTACAACCTGTTTCTATAAAACCATGAAACTATTAAACTTGTTAGACTTGATGGAAAGCTTATAACAAAAATTAAATTCATAGAATCTTTTTCATATTTTTAAAGGATTTTTTTGGCTTTTATTACATAAACAGTCTTAAAAAAACCTGAACATGCTATATGTGTATCATTATATTTTGCAGGCAGTGTTTTCCAGCTCACAAACACATGCACAAATATAAAAGAAAATGTATAGTACAAGGCTAATTTCACTTATTACTTGCTCAAAGCAGGCACCATGTCTTACTGTCTTCATTCACAGCACAATATCCTGCACTTTGTAGACACTCAAATATGTAACAGATAAAATAGTTTTCATTCACATATTTTATCATTGTTTTATCTAACATAATAAAATTTCATTTATTTGTGATGTCTGTGATCCAGCTACAAAAAAAAATATTTTAAGCATAATAACCAGAATAAAAGCCTAATATTTTTGAAACCAATACTATTCTTATCTAACTTAAAACACAAAACTATAATTAATATACTGCAGAGATACTTATATTGTCTCCACTGAAACTGATTACAAATTGGCCCAAAACATGGTTTTGAGAATGTAGTGAAGTATAATATCATAGCTATAAACTATATAGCACGTAACAATTTTCATTATGATTTTCATTTCACCCTACTTAATCTCAATATAAGTCATCACAAATTACATATTTAAAGCCCTCCAAAGTATTAATTTAAATCATACCTTAGAAGAAATGTCTCTAGAAAGTCGGGCTCAATTTTCAATATGTTATCACTCTATCTAACTTATTAACTATTTAAGAATGTACATTATATATCTAAAGTCGTATAGTTTACCAAACCTACAAAAGTCTTGTATTATTAAACAGCACACAGTTAAAATACATGCAAATGATATCTTTAGGCCCTTTAATAAATAACTGCTTTACAGGGTATGAAACATTTTCTAAGCAACTTTTTTCTGCAAATGTTTCTAAGTTTACTATTTCATATTTTTAAATTTTTTTTTTAATGTTTTTTTTATTATTTATTTCTAGGAGAGAGAGAAACAGCGTGAGCAGGGGAGGGTCAGAGAGAGAGGGAGTCACAGACTGAAACAGGCTCCAGGCTCCGAGCTGGCAGTCAGCACAGAGCCCGACGCGGGGCAAAAACCCACGAACCGAGAGATCATGACCTAAGCGAAAGTCGGACGCTTAACCGACTAAGCCACCCAGGCGCCCCTACTATTTCATATTTTTAAAATGTTAAGAGATTGCATTTAATTTATGAATACACAGCAAGACAGAGGGAAGCTAAAGAACTGGACATTAACATAAACATTTTTAATAAGTCATATGCTTATTTTAATTTCTAAAACGGAATACAGGTCTTCAATTTACAATGGGATCACATCCCGATAAACCTATCATAAGTTGAAAATACCAAGTAGAAAATGCATTTACTTCACCTAACCTACCAAACATCATAGCTTAGCCTAGCCCATCTTAAATACGCTCAAACACATTAGCTTACAGTTGGGCAAAATCATCTAACACGAAGTCTATTTTATAATAAAGTGTTGAATATCTCAAGTAATGTACTGAATAGTGAAAGTGAAAAACAGAATTTTTTGTGGGGGTACAGAATGGTTTTACGTATATCACTGTTGACCCTCATGATCATGAGGCTGTCTGGGAGCTGAGGTAGCCTCTGCCCATCGTAGGAAGAGTATGACTCCACAATGCTAGCTTGGGAAAAGCTCAAAATTCAAAATTCCAAGTACCAAATGGGTATAGCTTTTACACCATGGAAAGGCAAGAAATCGTAAGTCAAACCATGGTAAATAACAACTGGCTAGTCATATGCAGCCAAGTTTTATAGTTTCTATCAAATTTTAAAGGCAACGTTTTCGGTAAGCCATATGCAATCAAATATAATTTATAATGACTACACAATTCTAAAGGGGGCAGAGGATGACTCATTCTGTTCATCTAATTATTGCCATATCTATCAAATCTAAACAATTTTTTTCCAATTAAAAGAGATGCTCCAGGGGCGCCTGGGTGGCTCAGTCGGTTAGGCCTCCGACTTCAGCTCAGGTCATGATCTCACAGTTCATGAGTTGGAGCCCTGCACTGGCTCTGTGCTGACAGCATGGAGCCTGGAGCCCACTTCCAGTTCTGTGTCTCACCCTCTCTCTGCTCCTCCCCTGTTCACGCTCTCTCTCTCAAAAATAAATAAACATTTAAAAAAAATGTTTTTTAAAGATGCTCCAGCATTAACAGTTATGTAAAATTTTAAAAAAATAATTACCTGACCACCTCTGGCAATCCTTTATTTTCAATGTGACCAAGAACTGGCTGGCCTTTCACAATTCTGAACCTTACCTAAAGTATAGCTGAAAGGTACAAACTACTATATTTCACTTTTTTATTTTTCTCTAAATCTACATTTCTTTTAGCTATGATCTTTTTAAGGGGAAAAAAAGAGAATGCAACAAAAACAATGAAAAGTACATCTGGAAATCTAATCTTTAAAAGAAGAGATGTTAATCTCAGAAGTAAAAATGGACAGAGTCACAGACTGCAGAGAAATCAGGTTTTAATTCAGCTTGAAAAACCTCCCTGCATTTATTATATGCACCTTGGTTTTATTTACGTATCTCTTTAAAATAGTTTTATTTTCAAGTATCTCTAAAAACTAAAAAAAAATTATTCCTACAAATTACATTCATTTTAATAGCAATTAATATGTTCTATGCTCTTCATACTTCTGATTTCAAATTAGGCATATAACGTAAGATTTTTGTAACTACACAAAGTCTGTCTTCCTTAAATGCTACAAAAGCAAAGTCTCTTGGACTGAAAAAACAAGACATAAAAAGGAAGGGAGGCAAGGGCAGGGGACGGTCAAGGATGATAAACAGGTATTATTTCATAAATCCACTTTTAACAGGTGCCACTGTGTATTCCTAATCTTTCCCCCAAACTACCACATATTTCACTGATTTCATAACTATGTGAACTCTGGCTCAGCAACTCGAACATTTAAGTCAAAACAGATTTCTAAGTTTCACAAATTCAATTAAATGAACTTCTTCCTCCAACTAGGGCCCAGCTTCCCCTAACTTACCTGCCCACCACCTTCCCTCCCATTCAGTCATCCCCAGCAAGGAAAAATTCTTAGAAAACTGAAGATATTGGGGCGCCTGGGTGGCTCAGCTGGTTGGGCATCCAACTTCGGCTCAGGTCACGGTCTCACGGTTCGTGGGTTCAAGCCCCGCGAAGGGTTCTGTGCTGACAGCTCAGAGCTTGGAACCTGCTTCAGATTCTGTGTCTCCCTCTCTCTCTGACCTTCCTCTGCTCATTCTCTCTCGGTCTCTCAGAAATAAATAAAACATTAAAAAATTTTTTATGGCAAAAAATAAAATTGAAGATATTGTTTGGGTCAAAGTGACAAAATACGTTGTAGGTAAGACATAGTGTCCTTGGCTTGCTTCAGTTCAAAGATTTTCTGTTGGAAAAAAGATAGCTTTCTAAAGTACAGAGTTGGCATTCACTACAAAATACAAAAGATAAATCAGTTTACTGACTTAACTATCGTCAAACCACAAATACCACCCTAAAAATACAGTATTTCCAATACTCGTGTTTTTTTTTTTTTTTATTTCCACACAAATCTAAGTCCTAAGAACCTCCAGGTGCCCAGCATAACAGTGTATGCCTCAGAATCCAGGCAATATATTGCCTTTTGTGTAGGGACATATGGCCCAAGTATCAACAGAGGAGAGCAGCCTGATCTGCCAAATAGGTCAAGGTCTGATATGACAAACATTTAGGTAAAATGTGTAACATATACCTTCCAAATATCTACTCTAGCTTCGTCCTAACAGTGATTAAGATCCAAAAGAACAACTGTGACAAAGCTACAGAAGCAGCTTACTAATATTGTTTCTCCCTAAATCACTTTGTTTTCTTTCTTCCCCAAATCACTCTTAATTCAACCAAAAGAACGAGGCTGTATTTCCTTAGGTCAGCAGGTACTCTGGCTACCCTGAAAATCGACACTGATTCAAAACTTCAACCCAAATATGTATCACTATTCAACTTCTGTTAAGTGCTCAAAGATACTAGTCAAGTTATTTTTTAAGCGGCTGGATCCTAAACTAGAAAGGACATTTAAAAGAATTCCTTTAGACTTATATTTGTATCATATAGAAAGGATTACTGTAACAATGCTTTCAGCAAGTTGTGGGGGGATGGGGACATCTTTAAAAAGTAATAAAATATACTGATAGATTCCTCCATGTTAACAAAATTCTAGTAGTTTGTGTCACAAGTAACTTCCAGGTTAAACATACCACACTGGAAGTCTCAACTTCAGACGTTAGAAAATTAGGACAGTGGCAAACCCAGAAATTTTATATGAACGTTTCTTTTGGCAGCAACAATATAATCATATAGCAAGTTATTTTCTGTCCTCTAACAGTTGAGAGACAAGAATAACTCTGGAAAGATACTTTAAATACCGAAAACTTCAAAGTTCCTTAGAACGCACTTAAATCTAAATATTGCCATGATATCTTTATCTCTAAACTCAAGCATAAATGGAACGCAATGGAAACTACATTATTCATGCCTTTTAATTAACTACCAACGACACAATTCGAACGTACCATATGACCACCTTCAGTGAACTGCTGCAGAGAACAACACAGAAAACTGACTTCGAAAGTAACCAAAATAAGTCATTCTAACACTCAAATGGAAAATAACATGCAACCCAGTATTCCATTCAATGGATGGGAAACAGTTTTTCAGCATTCTGAAAATACCTTCAGTGTTCATTTGCCAAATATTTAAAACAAAACGCTCAATCAAAAAGCTCAATTGACAGCTGTTGCTATTTTAAATTGCAAGGGTAAAAAAAGGCTTTCAAAATTTTGCCATAAACAAATACTTATGTGCCCTGCCATACTAGCTACAACAGCCTACCTCTGTAATTTGCACCTTATTTTATGGTACTCCATGACAGGACATCCAAAAAATTAAAATAGTATGATCTGAAGCTTCTTTTCAAGCATGTTTACAAGAAGAATTATCTCATAAAAACCATCCACTTTTATGTGACTTTAAAACTCCATGCCCAGAAGCCAATGACTGGTTTAGAAGCAAGATAATGACTGGTTCAATGGGAAAGGTATTATGACAATAAACTAAGACTGGCTCACCATGTTATGATCTGCTTGCCTAATATGTGTTTAGCTACTGTAGTCAGCAATGTCCAAATATAAATTTGAAACATTTAATGACTGGTTCTGTTCTAGATTTCAAGCTCATCTTACCTCTTTAAAACAAAGCTTTAATCTAAGCTCTCCACAAAATTTTAAGAAAATACATTCCCTAGAGCAGGAAAAAAAATTCAGGTACAAATTAAATTGTTATTTAATTTTACGATAAGTACAAAAAAATTTATTTCACAATAAAATGTCCAAAGTCTCAAATATTTCAGCACACCTCTACCTTAACACAAATTAAAAACAAGTAGTTTCAAAAAGAAAAGAAAAATAAACCTCAAACAGGTTGAGCATTATATTTTGTAAATAAGAGTTGTCTATGCTTTATGAATGGGCCCATAAACATAACCAAGAAAATCTTATCTAACAAAGGACTTTATTTGGTTGGTTACATTTCAATTACTGTTAAGTGGCATGTAACCAATAAAACTATAAAAACTATTTTTTAAAGCTCGGTCTTATTTTGTTTACTTAAATACTAAGTTTAATCATGACCTATCAAAACCTTATCATGGCTGACTGTATAAAATTAGCACTGCACTTGCAAACATAAGCAGAATCTAGACTTATCAAACATATGGTGAGGCTTGCCCAGCTCCTGAAAACTTAAATGAGAAAGTAGGATTCAAATGTTTTAGCTGGGTAACAAAGCACCGATCCTGCTCAAAAGTTTTCATCAAAAATTTTATCAAAAGGGGTACCTCTTAAAATTTTAAGGCACCAAGAAATTAAAACTGAAATAAACTGAAATGGTGTGAACATAAATTAATTCCACGCCACGCCACATAAGTAATTCCAAGCAAATACCTAAGATGGGGGGGAGGGGGGGCGGGGAGAGAATAGACCGATCTCCAAACTACTAGAAGGTACACAAAAGCACAAACCCAGACTGGTTTACCAGCTAACTTTCCCAGCCCAGTACCAGGGAGCCATCTAACAAAGTCGACAACAGAACCAACCCTGAGCTTTCCCTGTAAACTGGACCGATAATCTGGAAAACTTCACTGTTGCTAACAGAAGCTCCTTATAATTAGAAGCAGCGACCTGACAGGTGGAAAAATAAATTCTAACAGGGCAGCAAGAGGTTGTGAAAACACAGTTCAAGGACTGAACATGTTATGACTCCTCTGTAACAGGTCCAAGGTAATTTATGCACACACCCTTTCGCGCAATCCCTCGGGCCGAGATAAGATTGGGAAACAGGCTTCGCGGAGAGCCACATACCATTTTAAAACAGCCGTCTCTCTTCCGACAGGAAAACAGACATTCCCATCCGAAGTCTTTCCGCGAGTTCTCCGCGAAGGGAAGCGGGCGGCCGCCGCCACCGTAACGAGAGAAGCCGGCAACAGCCCAGCCGCGCGGCCGCCACGCCTTCCTCAGGCCGCGGCAGGGGACGCGGAGCGGCGGGTCACATTTCTCCTCCCCAACAATCACACGCACTCACGTCTCCAGAGTTGACACCCTCCTAACCGGCCGCTCGGCGACGCTGGTGACTGGGCCACAAAGCCAGGGACGCGGCCATCGGCTGGGGCGCTCAAGTTGCGTGCGTGCGCGCGCGTGTTTGTGTTTGTTCCCCTTAATGAAAGACAAGAGGTCTCCGTAGTTACGGCCTAGGGTTGCGGTGGGGAGAGAGGCCCCCTGGGGGACTAAACAAAACTTCGGTTGCTGGGAAGAGCCGTTGCGCAACCCTGGCAGAGGAAAGGCCGGGGCCGCCCAGCCCGGCCCCAGCGCCGCTTCCCGGAGGCTGCGCCACCGCGCGCACCAAGCACGCGCGGCCCCCGCGTCCGGCGGCGTCCGGCGGCCTCCGGCCCGAGGCAGCCCCGGGGCTCGCCGCTCGGCGGGGGCCGGGGCGGAAACGGGGAGCACCGGGGCGCAGGGGATGCAGGACACGCGACGGGTGCGGGCCGCTCCAGCGGTGCAGGGCCCGATCGGGGTCCAGCTGACGGGCCCGGAGGGCCCACGAGAGAAGCTAGTCCCCCCACCCTGGGGTGGAGGCGCCCCTCGCCCTATTCCCTTACCTTCCTAGAGGCCTGCGCTCTCCCCTCTTCGGGCGGCCGCAGCCCTGAGCATGTCCGGGGTGGGGTGCGGGGCCGTGCCGGGGACAGGGAGCCAGGCGCTTCAGCAGGCGGCACCACCCAGCCCGGGCTCAGCCCCTCTCCGCGGCCGCTGCCATCTTGTCCTGGCGGCTGAGAGGAAACGGCGAAACACCCTCCCCCGACCGCTGCTGCTGCTGCTACTGCTGCTCTGGCTGCTGAGCGCCGGGCCCGTCTCCCACATCTTCCTTCCCGGGGATTTGGGGTGGGGACGGCAGGGCTGGGGCGAGGGGTGGCGAGAGGCCGGCCGGCCGGCCTCCGACTGCTGGGGCCTACGGGCGGCGCAGGGTGCGGGGCCCGCGGCGGCTGGGGCCCATTCCTGACGCCCCGGCCGCAAGAGGAGGAGAAGGAAACAGCCCGGAGAGGCGGCGACGCCGGGGCCCGCGGCTCGGTCTCCTCAGGCAGCCGCGCTGCCGGCAGTCGTCACGGAGGCAGCTGCCGCTGGCCGCCCCAGTCTCCGGCCCCTCCTCCGCGCCCGCCGGCCTCGGCCGCCGCCTCCGCAGCGCCACCGCCCGCCGGGCCGCGCTGCGCGCCGAGCCCGGGCGGCCCCGCTAGCCTCCGGCCCCGGCGCCTCCGCGAAGCCCCTCCCCGGGGCCCGCCCGCAGCCGCGCCCTTGTAGCTCCGAGCCCGCCTGGCGGCCGGCGTGGACCGGACCCGGAGCTGCCTCCCGCCAGCCCGCCCGCCGAAGCAGCATTCGTCAGCGCCCCCTCTGCAGCTCTGAACCTCACGCTAGGCCCACTCTGACAAAAATACACATTTAAAAAAAGATCCTTACCCCCTCCACCCACCCAAAGAAAGGATTAAAATGAGGAAGCAGGATTGTACAGGCCTTTCGAGATGCCGTGATCGCAATTTCCCCTTCTACCCCTTTAGGATCTGTCTCTTGGCTGCTTGTTTGTTTTTTTTGTTTTGTTTTTTGCTTTTTTTAAGGGTTCCAAAAATAAGGAAAGGGGAAATGCTTGGTCAAGTGAACAGTCCCAATCTAAAATAGGTCCTTTCCTCTCCCCCATCCCTAAGAGTCAAGAGAAGTGTAAAATCTGATTAAAGTAAAGGCCTTCCTGCAAATGTTCCAAGAGCATCTCTAAGGCCCCAGACACCGCCATTGCGAAGCATACCCACCTCTGCTGTTGATAACTCTGCAAGTTAGTTCCACTCCTAGAGACTAGTTACCTCTCTCCTGGAAACTAGGAAATCAACAGAATGGCCCACTTCAAACAACGTAATCATAGAACATTCGAATTTTAGAGATGAAAGAAACTTAGAGATCCTCGGGCCAAACTCTTAAGCTAGGACAGGGCTTCAAAGAAGCTGAAGTGACCTGCCCAAGGTTATACAGCAAAGCCTCTGCACACCGCCTCTCCCCTTCTTTTCCCAAAGAAACAACCGACCTAGTGCCTACCTATCATTCAGAGTTAATTTTTTAATACTTCTTTCCTTTTGTTCTTAATTTTTAATTTTTTGGAAACTGAACACCATTCTCCAAGGAAGCATCCTTTGTTTCTTTCATAATCTTCACTAGGAGATTTGACTCTACCATATATGTATTTTTACCCATTTTCTATTGCAGTAACTGGGGCAGGGCAAAGGAAGTGGCAAACTGCTGCATATGTAATACTACACATTTATTCCCTGCTGCTTTTCAAACTGGGAGAGGAGTATTTTGGGGGATTCCTTTTGAAAAGAGAAAGGGATAGTATGCCCTGAAGCAATTGGAAGTATTTTTCAATGAGGGCTGTTTTCTTCAAGTTAGGGAGGGTAACTAGTGAGAAGTCTTCCCAAAGAGAAAAACAAAACAATGACTGTCTCTCAGAGAGATAGCAGCATATTAGCCATTCCTTTTTTACTTAGTATTTAGTTACTTTTGACTTTTTAAAAAAGCAATAGTCAAAAGAACCAAAAAAGGAAAAAAACACTGCTCACAGGAGAAAGTTACAATAATAAAATCTCAGTGAAAGAAGAGAACTATTCCACTAGAACTTCAAATTTCCAGAATTTTTGTGAAACATTTCTCTGGATCATTCTAATACGAGGTTTCAATCCTCCCTATTCGTGGCATTGCTACATTTATGGACAAGCTGAAAAGGAGGAGGTTCCCCCTTCCCCTTTCTATCACTGACATTGGTATTCACTACCCTGCAAGTTCCAGGAGAGGGTTCTGTCTTTTTTCTTTCTTTTTAACAATTGCATTGCCAGTGCTTACAGTGCCTGATTTATAGTTGTCTTTAGTAAATGCTGCTAAATAAGTCAATGAACACTGTTCATTCAAGTCCTCCTCCACTTTATACCTATTGTGTCCTAACTTAATCTCTTTACTTGCAATCTCTTCCCTCTCCAATCCATTCTGAACACCAACATCAAGATAATTTTTCAAAGCCCTGATTTAGCCACTTTATCAAGTTTGTAAGAAAAAAATGGAAAATTTCCAGTGTTCTTTTTAAAAATGCAGAGTCCTAGGGCGCCTGGGTGGTTCAGTGGTAAGCATCTGACTTTGGCTTAGGTCACGATCTCATAGTTTGTGGGTTCGAGCTCCATGTTGGGCTCTGCAATGGGGAGCCTTCTTGGAATTCTCTCTCTTCCTCTCTGCCCCTGTCTAGCTTATGCTCTCTCTCAAAATAAATATACTTTTTAAAAAAATGCAAACTACTAAATTGTATGTGAAAAAGTTAATTATGTGTAAAAAGATGATACCAAAACATTCAATAATCTCTGCATTCAAAAATACTACTTGAATACTACGTACCAGGCACTGTGCTGTCATCTGAGGATATAATGAAAAGGGAGACACCCTGTGAGTTTATACTCTCTCCAGAAAGTTGGCTATTATACAAATAACCAATTTAATATTAATAAGCATTATAAAAAAGACTATACAGCCTGCAATGAGAGGATAGTCCCTAATCAAATTTTTTATGTTTATTTTTGAGAGAGAGAGAGAGAGAGAATGAGCATGAGCAGGGGAGGAGCAGGGGGAGACACAGAATCAGAAACAAGCTCCAGGCTCTGAGCCATCAGCGTAGAGCTCATCTTGGGGCTCAATGATGAGATCATGACCTAAGCCAAAGTCAGACATTTAATCCACTGAACCACCTAGGTGCCTCATGCCTCTAGTCCCTAATCAATAAGAGGGTGGGGAAGGCATAAAAACAAAACAAAATAAAAACCTCATTCATTTCTCACTCTCCAGGAACCCAACTAAACACTTAATTCCTAAGGAAGAATCTCCTGACCTCTCTAAGCCAAATCCGCATACATCTTTCATGTGTAGCATTTTTCTCAGTTGCCATTTTATGTTTATTTTCTGTTTGTTTGATTGCTGTCTACCTCTTCCACCAATCCAAAGACTCTGCAAAAGTAGAAGGCCCATCTTTCTGTACACCATTGTTTCCCCAGCTCCAACACAGTGGTGCATGGCAGATGGTCCACAGGACCAGCCAGATTCAGCGCTGAAAACAGGAAAAGGTGGGGTACCTTGTTCAAAATCATGAAGGATTTCAACATGGTAACAGCAGAGCACTGAACCCATCATGGGGACCCCTGAAGCACTGGACTGTATGCAGGCTGAATGAGTGAATGAAAGCTGAGATCTGACAGATGTGGTGAAAGTAGCCCAGAGCACACTTGAGTCCAGAGAAGAAACATACGCAAAAGCCATGTAGAAAAAAAACAATTGAGAGTGGAAATTTTGAGAAAATGTTTTTAGTCAGAATAAGAGGATAAATCCAAGCTGATGAGGGTAGAGGAAGAAACAAACCTTACCCTACCTGCAAAGGAATAAGAATAAAAGGAAAATATAGAATATAAATAAAAAATCAGAGTAAAAAGAATAAGAGGACCTTATTCTAGCTGCAAAGGAAGCTATTGAAGGATTTAAGGATGGTCACAACATGATTTAAAAAAAAAAAAAAAGCTATTGGCTTCGGGTGTGGGAACCATCTATTTTTCTTCTCTACACTTTTCTGTATTTTTAAAATTTCCCTTCTAATAACTTCAAGTGTCACTCAGAGTAAAAGCTAAAAACCCGACAACAGACCTAAACTGGTCTCTAAGACTCTACATAGAACAAGGAACACATCTTCTACTTTTTGTGTCCTTACTGTACATTCTTCCTCAAAGACTCCAGTCATTCTTCCTCCTCAGGTCCTTATTCAAACATTACCTTCTCAGTGAAGACTTTCTCAGTGATAAACACCTATACATACACAAACTCCCAGGGTTTGTTTGTTTGTTTGTTTGTTTAAGCTTTTTAATTTATTTTTTGTAATCTCTACACCCAATGTGAGGCTTAAACTCACGACCCTGAGATCAAGAGTCATGTGCTCTTCTGACTGAGCCAGCCACATGCCAACTCCCTGTTTTTATTTTTACCCTTAGGACTTACCGCCATCTAAGGTACTATGGTGAAGATTTTTCTTTCCCCTTCCCACCACCCCTTCCCCAAAGGTAAGCTCCCTGGCAGCAGAATTTTTGGTCTATTTTGTTGGCTGCTCTATACCTAGAGGGTAGATCACTGGTATACAAAGGAACTCAATAAATACCTTGAACAACCTGGAGGTTAGGGGTGCTGACCCCACAATCCATGCAGTCAAAAATATGCATATAACTTTTGACTTCCCCAAAACTAATTACTAGTAGCTTACTGCTGACCAGAAGACTTGTTGATACCATACTCAACACATATTTTGTATGTTATATGCATTATGTAGTATGTTCCTACAATAAAGTAAGCTAGAGAAAAGAAAATGTTATTAAGAAAGTCAGAGGCATGCTTGGGGTGACTGGGTGGCTCAGTTAAGTGTCTGACTTTAGCTCAGGTCATGATCTCACGGTTGGTGGGTTCAAGCCCATGGGGTTCTGTGCTGACAGCTCAGAACCTGGACCCTGCATCAGATTCTGCTTCTCCCCCTCTCTCTCTGATCCTCCCCCACTCACAGTCTGTCTCTTTCTCTCTCTCAAAAATAAATAACATTTTAAAATTTTTAATAAAGAAAGAAAGAAAATCACAGGGTGCTTGACTGGCTCAGCTGGTAGAGCATACAACTCTTGACCTCAGAGTCATGAATTCGAACCCCACATTGAGTACAGAGATTACTTTAAAATAAGTAAATAGAAAATGTTTAAAAATTTTTAATAAATAAATAGAAATCCAAAAAAGAGAAATATATTTACAGTACTGTACTGTATTTACTGAAAAAAATCTACATATAAGTAGACCTGTGCAGTTCAAAACCATGTTGTTCAAGGATCAACTCTTATTTGTAAAATAAAAGAATGAATTTTCTGTGTAAGCAGAAACTCATACTGCAATCACAATTGCTTGAGGTCACCCAGACATGAAATCTAAGGTCTCTCTCTCCCTTAGGTCTTTCCTCAAACCCTAAACCCAACAATTACTCCCTCCAAAGGCCAGTCCTCCTTGCACTTACCTCGTGTTCATCACTGCCCTTCTCACAGTACCATATCTAGGTGTCAATATAGAGAAATGGCCCTTCCACAGCCTTAGCGGAGGATGGGGATACTTCTCCAAAGAAAAATCTTGGAATTTGACACAAAGCCTGGGTCGTCCACATGCACTTTCCTTCCTCAGGAAGTTAGGGCTTTTTTCGCATTGTTTTGTTTTTTTCTCCAGACGGTAGGTATCCTTTCCTACCACTGGGGATTTGGGAGAGTGTGGGGTTGACCAAGTCAACCAAAAAGAGCTCCCTAACTACAGATCTGAGGCGGGAGGTTCAGCAGGGGGCGTCTGCTGTTTCCTCCCCTCCCAAAGGTCAAGGCCTACTTATGCAAATAATTTACCTCCTGCTGGAGATCAGTTTTGTATACCTGGGCCTCAGGGAGGGGCAGCTGGAAAAAAAGTTAGAGTGTCTCCCTCCTACCCATATTTGCATAGCTGAGTGGCTCACACAAGTAACTCTTTGCAGCCCAAAGATCTGTTTTCTCTTCCTTGAAAAAAAAGAAGAAAGAAAGAAAGAAAAAGAGAAGGAAGAAAGAAACTATTTCCACTGAATTCAAACAGATAAAAATAATCTCATCATAATTTGGAAGTTCACAAATCTTATCTGAATCTGAGAGTTCAGAGTTACAATCAGCAGAAAGTAAAAATGTCACATAGTGAAATTCATCCTTGAGAATTATTCAAATTGCCCATAAAGTGCATATACATTGTTTTGTGTAGATTACCTCGTACAAATAATATGTACATCTAAATGGTCTGCAACTTGTAATTAGTCATAAAGTCGATTTTTCACATGTTCCACCTCTTAGAGCACTTCAAAAATTTTATGAAGATTATAACTTGTTGGCTTTTACAGTTTCAGTCAGTCAAGCGTCAACTTCAGCTCAGGTCATGATATCACAGTTCGTGGTTTTGTGCCCCACGTCAGGCTCTCTGCTGACAGCACAGAGCCTGCTTGGGATTCTCTCTCTCCCTCTGCCTCTTCCCCACTTGTATTCTTTCTGACAGCACAGAGCCTGTTTGTATTCTTTCCCTCAAAAATAAAAACATAAACATTAAAAAAAAAAAAGATAGAATCTACCAACCACTCCCTTTAGTTAAGTTTTTCTAAAGCCTTCAGTTGAATCTTTAATTTCTTGCTCCAATATCGTGAAAACACTAACACATCCACTCATCTGCAGCCCAAATGATGCCTCCGTGGTTGGAGAATCCTTATCATTCTTGACACATTATCTCCCTAGGTTTTGCCCAAATGTAAAGGTCTCTTTTAGGACTGATTGAATCCATTGTCCACAGGCACCAGCTCATGGAGTGAAAAGCCCTGCCCATACCACGCTGTTTACCTTGTTCTCTCTCTACAGAGCATATGGACTTTCATTCTTGGAAGTTAAATGTACTTATAATGCAATATAATAGACTAGTATAGGTTTTATATTAGAAAGAAATGTTTAAACCAAGGAAATGCAAAATGGGCAAATAAAATAAATCATACACCTTGTTTTTTTCTTCTCTTTTTCTTAACTTTTTTTAAAAATTGAAGTATAGTTGATATACAGTATTATATTCGTGTCAGGTGTAACACATAATGATTCAACATTTATAGACATTTCTAAGTGATAAATCTAGCTACCATCTGTTACCATGTAAAGTTGTTACTCCATTATTAACTATATTCCCTGTGCTACACATTGTATCCTGGTGTCTTACTCCATCCATCTTGTTTTGATCTTTACATTTCCCTACTCACAAACATTCAGACTATTTTAACTACTAAAAATGTCCATATTTCTTAGTTTGGCTATTGAGTCATATTATACTTGAACTCTGTAAAACCTTTATAGCCATTTTCCTACAGGCTCAATGACCCCACAAAAGTTTGCTTATCTCTCTTCCCAATAATACCTTTTATTTCTCCATGCTCATGACATTTCTGTCATGAATATTGCTCTCTGTCATTGAAATCCCACCTGTTCTTGAAAGTCAAGTCAAATGCTCACTCCTTTAAAAAGCTTTGAGTGAACATACCATTCCCAAGTGATATTCTTGTACCACACAAATACTTTGAAGGTCCTACCATATGCCAGGCACTGTTATGAAAGTTTTTGTTTAAGATCTCAAGGATGGGGTGCCTGGGTGGCTCAGTCGGTTAAGCATCCGACTTCAGCTCAGGTCATGATCTCACAGTTAGTGGGTTTGAGCTCCACATCGGGCTCTGTGCTGACAGCTAGCTCAGGGCCTGGAGCCTATTTCAGATTCTGTGTCTTTGTCTCTCTCTGACCCTCCCCTGCTCACACTGTCTGTCTCTCTTTCTCTCAGAAATAAATAAAACATTAAAAAAATAAAAAATAAAAAAGAACTCAAGGATAACTATTACTATTCTCATTTTATAGATGAGGGAATGGAAGCACAGAGATTAAGAAACTTGTCCAAGGTTACACAGTAAATAATGGAGCTGGATTTGTGCCTAAGCTGTGTGACCTTAAGCATCTACCCCAAATCAAAGGTTTTCACTAAAAGCATCCCTAAAAATATTTTTATAAAACATGTAGTCATAAAGCAGATTATAATTCTCCTTGAGGGGAGTTTAAATTACAGAATGTTTTCCTGGGGCACCTGGGTAGCTTAGTTGGTTAAGCGTCAGACTCTTGGTTTCTGCTCGGGTCATGATCTCATGGTTTGTGAGATCGAGCCCTGAGTCGGGCTCCATGGTGACATCTCAGAGCCTGCTTAGGATTCTCTTTCTCCCTCTCTCTACCCCTCACCCACTTGCATGCATGCACAGTCTCTCTTCTCTCTCTCAAAATACATAAATATTTAAAAAAGAAAAGAAAAAGATGTGTTCCTATGGCTCCAGGCTGTCTTAGTTGGTAGACCATGTGACTCTTGATCTTGAGTTCTTGAGTTCAAGCCCCAGGTTATGCATGGAGCCTACTGAAAAAAAAAAAAAAAAAAAAAAAAAAAGATTGTATTCCTGACAGTTCTTAGCATAAAATCATGGATATAACAAACATTTAGGCTTTAAAAGGAAAGTAGAAATTTACAATAATCTAAAATGGTACATGGAGAAAAGTCATCCAAGCTCGTCAGATCCCACCCTCTCCTTTTACAGATAAGGGAACAGAGATTCCGGTAAGTGAGAACAAAGACTCAGGCAGGTCTCATTCCTTACCCATGACCATACACACCCAGTCCTCCTGCCTCAGTCATCCCACCTGATTCATCAGAATAACTATCCCAAAATTGGAACTCACTGATTTGTCCCCAAATTCCTTCCTTCCTCCCTGTATACCTGAACTAGGGAAACAGCCAGTCGCTCCGTGTTCAACATTGACTGCCTGACTCCAGGTAGTAAATTGCCCTTCCCTATTTTCTGAGGTCATGTGCCATAATGGAATATATGAGAAAGTATGCAAGGATCATCCAGAAAAAAACTGTGCCCACCTAACAAAAGTGGAGTGTTGGGCCAGGCATTGTAAGAACTATGGCAAGTTATAACTACCACAAACAAAAAAATCCTGCCTGCTAATACAGTTCCCCTGGGTTAGTGAAATTTCAGGCATTTAAGGAGCAATTGTCTGAGTGGAGGTCTGTCCTCACATCACCACAACCTACTCTGCAGCTGTGTCAAAACTGCTCTTCTGGGGGACAGGACATAGGGAGCTGCTCCTAGATTTGCTCGTGTCTGTGAGGTGGGGGTGGGGGGGTAGGGCTGGGTGGGGGAATCAACCTGAGGATAAGTATGCCTTTAAGACTTTTAGAACGACAGTGAGTGGGTCTACGTAAAGTTGTGAGGTTTGGATTGGTAGTTTCCTTTCTCTTCTCTGGGGCTTTTTCCTATCTGCTTTTGATGCCCTTTATATTACATTCCCTCTACGTACCTGGTTTTCTTCCTTCTCCAATCAAAGACACTCTCTTCCAACTACTTCAGATTATTCCCTGGAAGCCCAAAGTGCCCCCGCATGAGACTCCTATCCTTACCTCACATCCAGATATCCTTAACACCAAAATTACTTCTTTCTTTGATCAAAATATGATTCCTCAAGTAAATTCAAGTTTCATATTAAGAAAAGTGCAGCAGTTCCCTCATCCACCATCTTGCTTTCCATGGTTTCTGTTACCCAGTCAACTGGATCTGGAAGCAGATGGTCTTCCTTCTGAGGTACTGTCAGAAGGTCAGGGGTAACCTAATGCTACGTCACGCTTACATCATGCTTACATCACTCATCTCAAGTCATCTCTCCAAGTAGGTATTTTTACCATCTCACATCATCACACGAAGAAGAAGGGTGAGTACAGTACACTAAAATATTTTGAGAGAAAGACTACATTCATATAACTTTTATTACAGTGTATTGTTATAACTTTTTTATTTTATCATTAGTTATTATCATTAATCTTTTTACTGTGCTTCATTTATAAATTAAACTTTATCAAGGGGTGTGTGTGTATAGGAAAAAACATAATGTGTATAGGGTTCAGTACTATCTGCCATTTCAGACATCCACTGGGAGTCTTGGAATGCATCCTTGTGGATAAGAGAGAACTATTGTGTGCTATTTAAAACATACTTTAAAATTTTTATGTTTAAAAATAGCCAAAGCAGCCAATAGCCCAAACAAAGCCTTTGCTGGGACTGGAAAAGGCACTTTTCATGTTTTGCTTCCATCTGTCAGAAAATTGTCCTAATGTATCAATTTTGCTAAGGCAACACACTTTCCTGCCATATGTCCGAAAAGTGTCATAATAAAAACACAAATCTGTGATGTCTGCAGTGTGAATCATACCCTCCCATCCCCCACTCATCATAGCAGCCCTGCTGATACAAGCTTCCTCTTTTGTCCTTTGACCCTGCCCGGAAGTGGTGGGAGGAGACTGGACAAAGAGGAATCAGGAGACTGAGTCTTCAGTCAATGTGTGATGTTGAGCACATTTCATACCTTCCTTGGTCTTTTTCCTTATCTTTGAATTCCATTAACATCTATCTTGCAAAGAAGCTGAGGATTAAA
This sequence comes from Hyaena hyaena, assembly GCF_003009895.1. Lineage (NCBI taxonomy): Eukaryota > Metazoa > Chordata > Mammalia > Carnivora > Hyaenidae > Hyaena > Hyaena hyaena. The sequence continues at coordinate 3,051,578 of NW_024080706.1, forward strand.
TGAGACCACTTATGCCAACCTGATGTGTGTAGGCTCAATGTAAAGGTTAGCTGAATTGAAATGTTTAAGAATGCCTGATTAGTAAAAGTTCAGGCTAATTGGAGAAGGTATTCAGGGTCACCCCTTTGAGGGGCCCATGTCTCCTTTGAGATCAGCTTCAGAAGTCAGAGAGAGAAGGGGAAGGTTTGAGCTACAAAATGAAACATTTGGGGGCGCCTGGGTGGCTCAGTCAGTTGAGCGTCCAACTTCAGCTCAGGTCATGATCTCGAGGTTTGTGGATTCAACCCCTGCGTTGGGCTCTGTGCTGACAGCTAGCTCAGAGCCTGGAGCCTGCTTCAGATTCTGTCTCTCCCTCTCTCTCTATCCCTTCCCTGCTTGCACTGTCTCTCTCAAAAAATAAATAAAACATTAAAAAAGATTAAAAAAAAACCCAAAAGGTAACATTTGACTTTCCTCATGATTTCCTTCTCTACTTTTCTTCCTTCTCTCCCCCTTAAAGTAAGAATCAGTCAGTCTCAAGCTTAAGCCTCTCTTCTTACCTTTATTACATTCAACTTTATGTCTGGACCACCTTTTTAGCTTTTGTCACACTCTGAGAGGGGCAATTTGTCTTGAGAGAAGAGAATTAATCATCTTGCCATAAATTCCAAAGTCTATCCTGTGGCTATGCCCCAGCCATAAAATTTAGAGTCCCAACTGTCTGGAGTTCTCTCGGTTAATAACCAATTATCTACTGAAATTTCTGCTCAGACTAAGTTCACATTTCCGCTATCTCCAACTGATCCCCAAAATGCCTGATTTTCCTTCAATAAATAGAAGTATAGTTATCTGTGTCACCTACTTATTACTCATATGTCTAAATTACTATGGAGCACAATAATTATGTATGTTATTTGATATACATGAGATTAATGCTGTGGTGCATCTTGTTTCTTAAAACACTGAACCTTGTTCAAGCATTGTCAGTCTTCATAGTTCATTTTTTGGAGAGCACAGAAAACTCCTCTATTATTATTTGAAATAATAGAGGAAACATGATTTATTAAATTGCTATTGGGATTAATGCAGCAATACGTTTTTCTTTTCTAGTAGGGGAAAAGCATATTTGCAGGAAAAAATGCAAAGAAAAAAAGAATGAGGGGCTATCATTAAAGAGCCTATTAGATTATGGAAGAAGCAATCAAATAGGAAAACAAAAATAAAAATGACATATTTTCCTGTGTACAGAATAATTAGTTCACATTACAGTAAAACAAAATGAAATGTGTAGGGGTGCCTGGATGGCTTAGTCAGATAAGTGTAGGACTTTGGCTCAGGTCATATATCACAGTTTGTGGGTTCAAGCCCAGCATTGGCCTCTCGACAGCTCAGAGCCTGAAGGCTGCTTCAGATTGTGTGTCTCCCTCTGTCTCTGTCCCTCCCTACTCATGCTCTGTCTTTCTCTCTCTCTCTCAAAAGTAAATAAACATTAAAAAATAAAAATTAAAAAAAGATCATTTTTGATCTGCAGACTACAGAATTTCATTTAAAATGAGGAAGACCATTTATTCTCTGCATGACAAGCAGTAGAGTATTTAAAAACTGTGTGAAAGTAAATTTAATTTGTTTACATATAGCTTTTTAAATTTTATTCTTTTAATGTTTATTTATTTATTTTTGGGAGAGAGAGATTTGAAGCAGGGAAGGGAGAGAGAGAGAGAGAGAGAGAGAGAGAGAGAATCTGATGCAGGCTCCAGGCTCTGAGATGTCAGCACAGAGCCCCATACAGTGCTCAAACCCATAACATGTGAGATCATGACCCGTGCTGAAGTTGGACACTTAGCTGGCTGAGCCACCCAGGTGCTCCTGCTTATTTTATTTAAAATATAAACTATACAATGAACTAAAGTATTGGTATATTAATGTAGTTAAAGTATAACAGATATAATAGTATTTCTTCTATACACCATCTAGATTCAGAAAAAACAATTCTGTTGCTTGACAATTATAGATTAAGTTCTGAGGCTGAAGATAGACTTATTTAAATATTTGAAAACACAAAATAAATTTGTTTTATAAAAACTGCAAAAGGATAAACTCATGACTGTCATTGTATTTGTAAACTTTTTTATTTACTGCCCAGAACATATAAAATAAAAATTTTAAGCCCCACAGTTTTACTTTTATCTTAACTATGTACTTCTATCACTGAAGAAAAGAGATAGATCATGGACTACTCCGGAATCACTGGCAGAAACTTAAAATCTATGGTACATATTTATGAGTATATTACCTTGTATAGTTGTGGTATTATCTTCAATCTATTTAGAGATTCCTGTAATACCTTATTAAGGGGTTTGATGAATTGAGATCATAAATTAGAGAACACACAGGCATTTGAAATATTCCTAGTCTGAGCTATCGTATCAGATCATCTTTCACCTATACTGCTGTTTTTTTAATGTCTCTGTGCCTCTATATCCTCGTCTATAAAATGCAGACAATAAAATGATACATACCTCATAAGGTTGTTCTGAGGATTAAGTGAGTTAATAGCCATCAAGAGCTTTGACTGGTTCCTGGCACAGAAAATGAATTAATAAATGTTGGCTACCATCCTCCTCCTCCTCCTCAGTCTCATTGTTTCTGTTCTGCCCTCCATAAACCTTTTTCCGCATAGTAGCCAGCATGATTGTTTAAAGATATAACCCAACTTACACATGCCTGTGATTGTTTTTAAAATATGTCCACAAATTCTGTAATAGTCATCTCATTAAGAAATGGACCTTAGTTCCCCTCCCTTTTAGTGTGGGCTGCTTGGGGACTTGGTGTTAGCAAATACAATGATGCAGAAATGATAGTGTATAACTTCAGACACTAGGTCATAATAATGGACTGTGGCTTTCACCTTGATCAATTGCTCCCTCTCTTTCTCTCTCTCTCACTCTCTCGTCACTTTCTAACTGGCTATGTTGAGAGCAGTCCCATGGAGAAACCAAGAAACTGAGGCCTCTGGCCAACAACCACATGAAGGAGCTTAGAAGCAGACCCTCCAACCTAAGTCATCTTTTAGATGACTACAGCCTGGGCCAACACTGACATAGCCCCTTAAGACCCTGAGCCACAACCACCCAGCTTAGCCCCTCCTGATCCATAGAAACTGTGAGATAAATGCTTATTGTTTTAAGTCACTCAGTTTTGAATAGTATGTTCCACAGAATAGATAACTGATACTATCACTCACTCTATGCCAGACAATGTTCCAGACACCGGGGATACAATGATATATAGAGCAGACAGAATCCATGCCCTTATGTGGCATTTACATTTTAGTAGAGCTGACAGGGTTTAAACAAGAAAGTTACGTAGCAGCAAATGCTCCAAAGAAAAATTAGCAAGAGAAAGATATAGAGAGTGCCCACGAATTTGAACGCAGACATCATGGTGGGGGTGGAAGTGAAGCATTTTTAGATAAGATGTACAAGGATAGAGCTTCAAGCAGAGACCTAAGTGGTATGAATGAGGGAGCCTCATCATTATGTGAAGGAATAGCAGTTTGTTGTTGTTTTTCTAGGCTGATCACATAAATGTTAAGATCCCAAAGCAGAAAAGAGCTTGACATATTTCAGGAAGAGTCAGAAGTCCAGTGTGGCTAGGGAGGAGGGACCAGGGAAAGAGTAGTATGAGAAGGCAGATGAGTAACCAGGGAGACCATGACACTTTCCCTGCGGAACCCTCCCAAAGCCAACCATTGAAATGTAAATGATACTCATGACTCTTCTCCTGGACCACCAGCAATACCTGACTTCCTCCCATCAATTACTGCATCCTAGTCACATCAGCCTCTGGCTAGCATTTATCTTCCCATAAAAAAAATCTCGTTCATTTGTTTACATGCTTGTGTATTTTGTCTCTCCCTATTAGAGTGTAAGCCCCACTGAAGCAGTAGACTCTCATAAAACTTTGTTGAATGGATGAAAGAAGTGTTTCCTTGAAGACATTGGCAACAAAATTGCAGCTTGATATACTCTATCACAACTCTCACAGGAGATCTGGGTAAATAACTGTGGGTACAGCCATATAATGGAGTACATTGCAGGATTAAAAAATATAAAATCTAAAAATAAAAAAGCATAAAACCTATTTCTAAAAAAATTCCAGTATAGTTAACATACAGTGTTACATTAGTTTCAGGAACACAATATAGTAATTCAACAATTCTATATGTTATTCAATGTGCATCATGATAAGTATATTCTTTTTTTTTTAAATATTTTTATCTATTTCTAGGAGAGAGAGAGAGAGAGACAGCGTGAGCAGGGGACGGTCAGAGAGAGAGGGAGATACAGACTCCAAAATAGGCTCCAGGCTCTGAGCTGGCAGTCAGCACAGAGCCCGAAGCGGGGCTCGAACCCACGAACCGTGAGATCATGACCTAAGCAAAAGTCGGACGCTTAACCGACTAAGCCACACAGGCGCCCCCATGATAAGTATATTCTTAATCCCCTTTACCTGTTTCACCCCAAATCTATTTTTATTTACAGACAAAGATATCTAAGATACATTGTTTAAACATTTAAGTTACATGATTTATTTCTGTAAATAAAAATATATTAATGTTTATATATGCTCAAATACACGTATATGCTTAATTATAATATACGTATACCCCCACACACCTACTTGTTAATAGTGGCTATTACTGAGAAGTGGGATTATAGTTCACTTGAACTTTGTTTTGTTTGGATACATAAAAATAAACATCTTTTACTCACATAATCAGTAAAATATATAATCAGAAAAAAAAAGAACCTTATGGTAAATCTTTGAATAAAGTTAATGATTATCCACTGACAAAATTTCTCCATTTAAAAAATGTTTGTAAGCAAAGAAGTGAATTGTACCTAGGAACAATTCTAGATGCTTCTATACATTCCCTTAACTAAAAACAACAACAACAAAAAGCTGATTAACCATTTATCACAGATATCATAAGAGAAATTTCCACACAGAATAGAATTTTGAACTAGATCTATATAATTATTTTTAGTACAGTTATATAAGTGAGGATAGGCAACTATTCGTTTCTAAAAGGCTGTACTAATGTCTAGCTCTTCTTAAAACATTTTAGAAGGGGCTCCTGGGTGGCTCAGTAGGTTAAGCATCCAACTTCAGCTCAGGTCATGATCTCATGGTCTGTGAGTTCAACACGCTTAACCGACTGAGCCACCCAGGCGTCCCAAGGTTAATGTTCTTTAAAAGAGCTCACCCAAACTGGCATCATAGGAAGATGGCACCGTTTAATGTGCTATCCCTTTCTTGTCAAAATGAAAAGTATTCTCTAAAGGAAATTCATTGGTGAACACTGAGTGTAGAGGGTTTAAAAATTTTTTTTAATCCTGAGTCACAGAATCAAAAATAAACGAACTTTAAAAAAACTAAAAATAAAAAGAAATGAACTCCTCAGATGTTATTTAGTTTGATACAACAAAAGTAGGCTTCAAGATTTTGCAGATAACAACTGCTGAATGCCAACAAAAGTATCTACAGTTCAGTAAGGCTTAACTTCTTATCAAATGTTACAGAATAGTTCTATTTCCTCCTGAAATACAAGGTTGTATTATAGCTGTGCATCTGTCTCTAGGAATTATGTTACAAAAAGCCCAACTTTACTTAGGTTTCACTTTCTTGATAGGTCTTCAAGTTCATACTGTAACAGGCTGTTAAGACTGGCATTCAGAAAAATGACAAAGTAACAAATAGAAAAGAAGTTTGCTGGTATGATGGACAAATATTAAAAGAATTATTTCATAGGATCATTACTATAAAAAGTTTAATATGTCCTTACAGATAATAATTTATTCTACTGTAAGGTAAAATATCCTATTAAATAAGGAAACTTTGATGGATAATCCTCACCTGAGATCTCCACAATCTCTTTCCCTTGTGTTATGTACATTCCTAAGAAATTGAAAACTTAATATAGAAAGATTGTGACCCACATTTAACATGAAATTTTAAAAACTAAGGACTTATACATCAAAGCTAACTTCCTTTATATGAATATATAGCTCTACAAATCATTAGGAGAAAGACTAATTTGATATAAAAAAAACAAAGGAATATATCATATAGATACACTGTGAAATGCTGTATATATAAATATATTCTTTGCACCATTGTTTATAGTAGTGAAAGATTAGGAACAACCTAAATGTTCACCAATAGGAACCCAGTTAGGTAAATTGTGGCATATCCATACAATGGAATACTTTACAGCTATTAAAATTAAAATAAAGCAGGAGCGCTCAGTCAGTTAAGCTTCTGACTCTAGGTTTTAGTTCAGGTCATGATCTCATGGTTCCTGAGATAGAGCCCCATGTTCGGCTCTGTGATGACAGAGGACTGCCCCGCATTCTCTCCCCCCTACCCCTCCCCTGCTCACACTCTCTATGTCCCTCAAAAATAAATAAATAAACTGAAAAATAAACAAAAGTAAAAATGAAGCAGATTTCTATGTGCTAATATGGAACAACCACTAAGCTATATTGTGCTAAAAGCAAGGCCTAGAACGCAGTGGAAAACATGCTCCCATTTGTGTGGCAGATAAAGAGTTACAGATAAATGCATATATGCAAATACATAGAACATCTCTGAAAGAATAAGCAAGAAACTATAACTGTGCTCTCTCCAGGAAATGACCTGGGTAAGTAGAGACTAAGGGAAGAAGGGGAACTTACTTTTCACTATATATTCTTTTCCATCTTTTGAAGAAATTGCTAAGAAGTATATGCCTTTGATTTCCCAAAGGTTTGGTGGTATTGATCTGAGGATTGTGGGACTGCCAGCCACAATTCTCACTCACATGAGAGTTCCAATTCCACTGAGTTACAAAGATGGGGTGTGGCAGCAGCTGATGGCTTGGCAATAACTGGTAAAGTCTTCAAGAAACCAGTCAGTTTACATTTCACATTTGTGGAATTTTATTTTTCAGTATCTTTTATTTCCTTAAAGAAGCTCCTACCTTCTATCATATTCCAAGAAATGCATTCTTTTTATCTCTGGTGTAAAAGAGGGGTTCTCCAAATTTTAAAATTGCAAAATCCACTTTAAGTCAACATTGTATGCAGAATAAGTTTAATCTTGACATATATCTATTTTTAAGTTCTTCTTATTTATATTTACATTTACCAAGTCAATCAAAAAGAATAATGAAGCCATTTTGATGAATGTGAAAAATAGAAATCAGAAGTTAGGTAAAATCATTTGTCTTATATCAACCTCTGCCTCCAATTCACTTTTATACTTTGTCTAGGTTGTATACTATCATTAATACTCTTCATCACACAAATATATAGTATTACGAGGAGTAATAGTTATTTTTTATTTTAAACATTGTGCCTTGGAATTTTGAGTTGCTCTCTAATTAAACTCATTCAGAAATGCAAAGATTTGTGATAAGATATTTGTTTCAGAATTTATCACTCAGGGCACCTGGGTGGCTCAGTGGGTTAAGGGTCTAACTCTTGAACTCAGCTCAGGTCATGATCTCATGGTTTGTGAGTTCAAGCCCCCTGTTGGGCTTTGTGCTGACAGCACAGAGCCTGTTTGGGATTCTGTCTCTGCATCTCCCCTGCTACTCTCTCTCTTACTCTCTCTCTCAAAATAAATACCTTTTAAAAAATTGCATCACTAAGAACATCTAACGATTGCCCAACAATAATCATGGAATCTATCTATAGTAAAGTATTATTATGAGATGACAAATCATACTCTGCATTACCAATTAATTTGTATCCAAAGCAAATGCAAACCCAAAATTGACTTCAGAAAGGGTAAAGCAAGACATCTGAATCCAAGGGTAGTGTATTGGCTTATAAGCCACACATCTTTTCACAGAGAAAAATAGCAAATTTATCAAAATAATATTAGTGTCTTACAAATCAAGGCAAAAAATTTTGACTCCGCTGGAATTCTATTTTCTTCATCATAAACATGATGGAGCTATGCATGATATAATGCATATTGTCATCACTGATGGAGTTGCACTGCTCAGAACCCCATGGAGAGAGAACTTGCTGAAGAGTGGGATCAGCTTGTAGTCTTCAGCGGCAGTATAGTTAGGATTGTTGCAGGATCCAAGCCAAGGGCACTCTCCCTAGGCAGCTCTAAGCCAATGAGTGAGCAGTGTTTGGGGCCTATGGTCTGGCCATTTCTGCCAACAGAGAACTCTGCTATTGGCATTCTGCATCACAGCTCTCTTTAGGAAGGGCCAAGACTCTCAAAGCCACAATATAGCCCAAAGCTCTTCCTGTTCAATTCTCAGTTCCGCCCTTGCTCCTCCCACAGGTGCCAGACTTTCATCACAGACTGACTTCTGCTCTCTCCCCTTTATCTTTCACAGGCCTTCCTTAACTCTAATAAGTCTCTTGCTCTTCTAATTCCATCTTGATGTCTGATTCCCAGAGGACATGAAATGATATGTGTATATTAAAAACATATTCACCATCTTTACAATACATGTTAATTCACCGATAGCAGACATGTACTCATCATTCACCTCTTTTTTATCTTCTTGTTTGGCCCTTAAATATGCATTATAAAATGCAACTTATACAGCTGTGGTGATACATTTGTTCTCCTTTCAGCTTAATTTATTAAACATGCTACCTTTAAGCATTTGTAGTTTGAAAAATCATTTCCCAAATAGCCCATTCCAATCTTAGCTTTACTCTGTAGTTGTTTTCTTGGCAAAGGATACCAAAAACACTATACCATTTTTCATCATAAAAGTGATAAAGCCAAGACATCCAATTAGCAAAAAGCTTCTTCCCATTTGAGACAACAGCCCAATTTGTTGAAACAAGTGCTTTCTGTAAATTCAAAACATTCATTACTGTTTTTTTAAATGGTGAGGAAATTTGCAAAGATAGCTTTTATTTGTTGCTTGTGAAACCCATGCGCTAAAACTGTCAAATATTGAAGATTCAACTCAAAAGCAAAATGTGAAGACCAGCAGTAATTAAACCAATTTAGTAAACATGTATCAGGACTGCTTACCATGCCTCCATTTAGGATAGACATTTCCAGCTCTTATCGGAAACTGCAAATTTTCAGACATTGAAGCGTCTCCATGAGATTTATCCACCTGCCATGTTTATTATAACCAAAGGAAATAACTCCAAAAAAAATCCTTGTAGAGCTTTAAAAACCCAAAAAAGGGAAAGTGACACCATCCCTTCAGCTTTACCCTACCAAAAACTCAGAGATAAGTTTTATTTGAGTTTGTTTTCCTGACTGTTGAAAATAGGCTGATTGCAACAGAGGTGTCAGATTGCTTCTCTTTATGTCAAGTTCAAATTTAGGAAGTCATTCTGCCATCAGAACATGTTGTGCAAATTAACAATAGATTTCTAAGCCACAAATACATTTGAACAGATCGAAATTTTGCCGAGGTTGTTCTCTTTTCCATCTCATTATACGTGTGTTGTAAGAGATTGTTACTCCCATGATGCACTGAAGGTGAAATGCCTCATCAGAGTCGACATTTGGAAGAGAGTTTCTTAAGAACAGCATAGTATTCTTGGTTTTCAATGTTCTGAATACTCCAAGCAATAGATAGTCTTTTCAGTAAAATACTTGAAGGGAGGCAGGGAGGCAATTAAAGTTTCCCTAGTACAATAATTTTATTGAAGTAAGTAACTATTGTGTAGCAAGCCCCTAAAAAAAATGGGACCAAGGGTTTTGATGAGCTAAAAGAGTGAAGCATGGAGCACTGCTTGCAGAGGCCTGGAGGCAGAAGAGTGAGTAGTACCCACAGTGGTAGAAAGGTTGAGTAATGGGATGGTTCTGGAACCCGTATGAACTCACTGGGGACCTTAAATACAGCAAAATGTGTTTTTAAAAAGTTAAGTTTTTTGATAGAAGAGTGGCAATATGAGAGCACCTTGGTAGCTCAGTTGGTTAAGTGTCCAACTTCAGCTCGGATCATGATTTCATGGTTTGTAAGTTCGAGCCCTGCGTCTGGCTTTGTGCTGACAGCTTGGAGCCTGGAGCCTGGAGCCTGCTTCCAATTCTCTGTCTCCTTCCCTCTCTGCCCCTCCCCTGTTCACACTCTGTCTCATTCTCAAAAATAAATAAACATTAAAAGATTAAAAAAAAAAAAGTGTGGCAATATGCTTTCCCTGTTTCTCAACTTGCATAAGCCTAATCCTGAGAATCACATTTGGGGACACATGTTATTTTCCCACTTTGTAGGCAATTTGGTGATTAAGAAGTCATCAAGTGGTACCCCAGAGGCACCTGGAAGAATTAATGCACTTCCTTAATTATTTAAGTCCTTGGGAAAATCTGATTTAGTTTCCTAATGTAAACACAGAGAAGGGATGCCTGGTTGGCTAAGTCAGTGGAATATGTGACTCTTGATCTCACAGTTGAGTTCGAGCCCCATGATTACTTAAAAAAATTTTTTAAATCTTAAAATACACACACACACACACATACACAAAAGGCTGAAGTTAGCCTAAGTGGTTGTACAGGATCTTTTTCAGCTTTGGGTTCCTACATCTCTTTTTTAAATTACAGTATATGATGAAGGTTCATAGTACGTTACTACCTACTGAACACTAAACGTAACTCTCTAACAATATCTTCATGGACTGTGAACACCTGTAATCCCAATGTGAAGCCCGGTACTAGTGGATCAATTACACTTTCTTAGAGTGTATAACAGATACAAGCAGCTAGTAAATTAGTTTGTTCTTTAGATCTGAATGAACTGTAATTAAGTACTTACTATTTAATTGGGTTGTCTCTAATTAGATTATTAATGTTATCACTTATATAGAAATTGAGCATTTTAAACAAATATAAATATTTCATAAAAACAAAATAATCAAAATGGTTATGTATGAATGATTACCAAGAAATCTTCAAATACAAAAATGTTTGATCAAAGTTGCTTCTATTTTACAAAAAGTTCTAAGTTCTTATTATTTCTTATTCTTCAAAGCTCAGTACAGATTCTACTCCCCCATAAAATCCCCTCCAAAGACTTCAGTCACAAAAATTTCCTCCTACTGTGAATTCATTCTGGACACAGAGATGTTAGCTCTTAGCTTAGCACTTACTTACCCTAATGCAAGTTGGTTTGTTTAAGATTTCAAACTCTTAGAAATCTGAGTCCTTTTTTTTTTTTTTATTTCTAGGAGAGAGAGAGAGAGACAGCGTGAGCAGGGGAGGGTCAGAGAGAGGGAGTCACAGACTGAAACAGGCTCCAGGCTCTGAGCTGGCAGTCAGCACAGAGCCCGACGCGGGGCTCGAACCCACAAACCGCGAGATCATGACCCAAGGGAAAGTCGGACGCTTAACCGACTAAGCCACCCAGGCACCCCTGAGTCCATTTTTTCTTGCATTGTAGTAAAAGTTTACCACAATGATAAGCGTATTTTTATAGGATTAATTTGTGTCAGAGATGCTGTGCTAAGCATTGTATGATAGGATCCTCACAATCCCTTCATAAGAATAGATCTAACTATCTATCACTTTTCTAGAAATACGGAAACTGAGGAGGCTAAATTCACAAGTGAATGAGCAGTGAGGCAAGGCCCTCAAGGCAGTCAGAAGGCAAAGCCCAGTCTCAACCAACATGCTATGGAAATATAAACACTGGTGGCTTAGAAACAAAAAATAATAATAACAAATGGTGTTTTGGTCTGTTCTGAAGAAAATGATGTCTAACTCAAACTTTTAAAGAATCACAGCTTTGAATAATAAATATAAATAAAAGTCTCTAAATTAGTGCATGACTATGACATAGGATTTTACTAGAAAGAATGTAGAAAACTATGCTTTAAAGTCTTTTGAAAACTTGTATTTACTAATATTAGTAGAAGCTAAAGTCAAATCATAGACTCTGCAGTTGTTATTTTTTTTGTTTTTTTTTTTGCGTGAGAAAGCACTACTAACTGAAAGAGAAGTACTCTTACACTCAAATGCTGTAAAACCAAGTGCCTACACTGATCTTTGTTTCTAGGATGTTAGTAAAACTCAAATGAGGTAAAATTGCAATTCCATGTACGTAGTTGTACTGTGGTTACTGGTAGAAAGGGTAAAAAAGCATGACCCAGTATTGCATATTTCCAGAAGTTTGTTTCTGCAACACATTTTGGTCATGTTCTATTTTTACACCAGCCTCAGGGAATCAAGACAGGGAAATAAGTCTCTAAGGACACATATCAGAGTAAGTTTTTCTAAAGTCAGCAAGTACTTTTGTGAGCCAAACGCTGTACTAGGTACTTTGAGCATTGCAAAAGAAGCCTAAAACCTAATTTTGTGTTAAAAAAAACAACTCTGAAACTTAATGGTTCTTAAAACCCAAGTTCCCTTTGTCCTCAGGTGCCTCCCATGTTGTAGAGTTTCCCTAAACATATATATTTGTTTCTGGGTTTATTAATGTTGAATGTTATGTTGCAGTCACTGCAGTCCAGTGAAAAACCAGGGCCAGAAGTGAGGTCCTGAGATGGTTTCTAGTACTATATTCTAACTAGTTGGTGAGTCATCTAAAATTCACATATATGCAGCATGTGACTTTAAAACACTTCTGAGGGGCACCTGGGTGGCTCAGTGGGTTAAGTGGCTGTCTTCAGGTCAGGTCATGATCTCCCCACTTGTGAGTCTGAGCGCCATGTGGGGCTCAGAGCCTGGAGCCTGCTTCAGATTCTGTGTCTCTGACTCTCTCTGCCCCTCTCCTACTTGTGCTCTGTCTCTGTCTCAAAAATAAAAATTTAAAAAATCTTTTTATTTAATTAATTTTTAAAATTTACATCCAAGTTAGTTATCATATAGAGCAACAATGATTTCAGGAGTAGATTCCTTAATGCCCCTTACCCCCCTCCCCCCAATTTTTTAATTAAAAAAAAAACCAAATAAAACACTTCTGAGAACAAATTTCTCTACAAATGTTATCTAAAAACTTTAACTGGCCCTGCCTACACACTTATCTTTGAGTTCTCAACACTTCTTTAAAAAAAAAAAACAGAACAAATGGTAATTGCACAACTTGTGATTTGATAGAAAACACTGCAGTACGGCTTAAAAATTCCCTCTTCCTCTTCTCGTCATTTTCTTCTTCAAGTAAAACACAAGGCAACTTAAATTCTAGTCTAGCGTTAATGTAAAGTTCAGTGTAGAACTCCTCCCTCAAATAGTTATTAAATTCTTGTGAATCCATCAGAAGTTATGAAAAGAGTTCAGGCTTTTATTTAAACTTAGTATATAAACCCCTCCCAACACCGTACTCATTCATTTTTGTTTCTTTGTTAATTATGTACTGATTGCTTTACACCTCTGGTCATATGAACGTAATACAAGCAAGTTCTGTTGAATCAAGTACTGAAAATTTCCCAAACATCTATGAAGGACTGGTTAGAGAAAGTAAACAAAACAAAACAAAAACGAAAACAAAAAACCAAAGTGTAGCTGCCAAAGCTGCTGTCTCTTTCAAAACAGACTCTATACATAGAAGCAATATTGCACTATAGTTGATCTTTGAGCAATGCAGGGGTTACACTCCCCCATGCAGTCAAAAATCTACATACAACTTTGAATCCCCCCAAACTTGACTACTAATAGCCCACTGTTGACCAAAATCCTTACCAATAACATGAATAGATTAACACATACTTTTGTCTGTTATATGTATTATATACTGTATTCTCACAATAAAGTAAGCTAGAGAAAAGAAAAGGCTATTAAGAAAATTGTAAAAAGGAGAAAATAGAAGGGTGCCTGAGTAGCTCAGGTCTGTTAAGTATCCAACTTCGGCTCAGGTCACAATCTCATGGTCCGTGAGTTCCAGCCCTGAGTCAGACTCTGTGCTGACAGCTCAGAACCTGGAACCTGCTTTGGATTCTGTGTCTCCCTTTCTCTATGCCCCTCCCCCGCTCGTGCTCTGTTTCTCTCTGTTTCTCTCTCTCTCAAAAAATAAACATTAAAAAAATTTTTAAGGAGAAAATAGATTTACAGTACCATACTGTGTTTATTGAAAAAAATCCATGTTTAAGAGGACCCAGACAGTTCAAACCCAAGGTGTTCGAGGGTCCAATGTATCTAGTTTTACAGTGGGTGCTAATATATAAAATTATCTTTAAAAATCTTTTAAAACCATCAGTCAGGTTGCCTCAGAGTACCAGAAGTATTGTTTATGACTCGTAGCTCTTCAAAGTTCAGTCATTTCAAGTGAGGTCCTTTTTCTTTAGAAGTACAGCTTGGCTTTTTATTGTTGTTGAAAGTTTCAAATACAGAAAATTATAACATCTTATAACAAGAAAGAGTAACATCTTACGGTCCCTCTTCACTCTTATTTCCCTCCCAAAATTGACCACAGTTAATAGCTTAATGTGTATCTTTACGTTCTTTCTCTACTTACAAATATAGATAAATATAAAATTTTACTTGCTTTTTTTCTCCACACAGATTATTTTATTTTTAAACAATTTGAAACTTGAACTTGAAAGTACAGTACAAAGAATTTCGTCCCGGAATCATTAGAGTAAGATACTAACATAATGCCCCATCGTTGGCTCCCTAATACTTAGGTGTGTATTTCTTACAGACAAGGATATTCTGCATACCACAATACAGCTATCATCATGAGGAAATTACATGAATACATTACTACCATCTAATCCTTAGACACCTTCAAGTGTATCAGTTGTCCTTTTCATTCTTTTTATTGTCAAAGGATCCATTCTACAGTGTTTTCATACAGTTGTTGTGTTACTTTAGTCTCCTTTAGCCTGAATCAGTCCCTTACTCTTTCTTGGATTTTCATAATTGTGACACTTTTGAAAACTACAGGACAGTTATTTTTTAAGTCTATTTATTTATTTTGAGAGAGAGAGAGAGAGAGTGAGCACATGCAGAGGGACAGCAGAGAGAGGGAGCCTCTGTTACCGAAGAGCCTGACATGGGGCTTGATCCCACGAACCATGAGTTCATTACCTGAGCCCAAATCAAGAGTTGGACGCCTAACTAACTGAGCCACCCAGGCACCCCCAGGACAGTCATTTTGTAGAATGTCTCTCATTCTCTGTTTTTCTGATGTTTCCTCGAATAGGTTCAGATTATGCATCTTTGGCAGGAATATGTCTGAAGTAATGCCGTATTCCTATGAGGTGGCACACAGTTTTCTCATTATTGATAATATTTGCTTTGGTCATTGACAAAAAGCAGTGGCCACTAGATTTCTCCACTGTGAAGTTTCTCTTTCCTTCCTTTGTAATAATCACTTCGCAGGAGTTTTTTGAAACCATGTAAATTTCCCATTTCTTATTAAATTATCTATTTATTTATTTATAATACAAACTCATGGTTCCCATTTTATTCAAGGGCTTCTAACCTGTCGCTATTATTATTTTGTACAAATGTTTAACTTTTCCCATTTGGCCTGTGGGATTCCATTCATGCTGGCCTCTGTATCTTTTCAACATGACCCCATTCTTTGAACACTTCCTTGCATTGTAATATAATATAGTCCAGGCTCATCTTTTATTTCTGTTGCACCAACCATTCAATCAGCCATTTCTGCAAGGAGCTCTCTGGTTCTTTTAGCAGAGAGGTATTTAAAACCCATATCTGAGCACTAGGTATGCTCATTACTTGTGGGTCCTCTCAGCAAAACTGAAGGAGGGAATATACAGATCTCTCTCTCTCTCTCTCTATCTATCTATCTTTATATCTACAAACTTAGAGCTACATACATTTACATCTATATGCATTTAGATATTTATACTTATTGAAATCCATGAATTCATACTGCCAATTCTAGAAATTTCATCTTAGTTTTCTCCCTTTCCATATTTGTAATTTCCTTTCTGACACTGAGAAATCTGGCTCACATTATCCTTAATATAGTTACTTATCTGATAAAGTTTCTCTTTGCATAGCTAATTTTCCATCACTGTTGCTAGTCCTTTCCCTGTGTCGATACCCTCCATACCCTATTTTACCTCCAAAACCCCGTTCTGAGCCACTCTCATGCCTGGATGTCCTCTTCACTTGGCTTAATCTCTGACACCTGGACAGATGTTCTGTTCCTCTTATGTTATCGTTTTCTATTTGCTGCATTTGTTTTTTTCTTTTTCTGCTTTCTATGGTTCTAATGGAACATTTTATATGATTTCATTTTATCTTCCGTCATCGTCTATCAATTTAATCTTCAAAAAAAAAAAAAATGTTAGTGGTTGCCCTAAAGTTTACAATGTACATTTTTAACTAACGTAAGTACACTTCCAAATCACACTACTTGGTTTCACATGTAGTACAGATGTCTTATAGCAGAATATTCCCAAATCTTCCTTCTTGTCTCTTGTGGTATTTCTGTCATTCATGTCCATGTGCTCTAACCACTCAATACATGGTTACTATCATTGTATTAAACAAGTAGTTATCTTTTAAAATCAATTGAGACTAAGAAAAATAAACGTTTTATTTTACCATCATTTATTCCTTCTCCAGTGCTCTTCTCTTCTTTATGAAAATCTAAATTTTTGATCTATATAATTTTTCTTTTGCCTGAAAATTTTCTTTTAACATTTCTTGTAGGGTAGTTCTTTTGCAGTAAATTCCCTGCATTTTTGTTTGTGGAAATCTTCACGTCTCCATCACTTTTCAAGTATAATTTCACTGGAAACTATCACTATATTATTCACTCTATTCACTAGGTTGGTGGAGTTTTTTCCCCAACATATAAATATTTCATTCTACTCTAATCTTGCTTACATGGTTTTTGATGAATTTTATTTCTACAATGTTATTGGTAAGGTGATTTTTTTGCCCTCTGGGTTCTTCAAGATATTTTCGTTGTCTTTGGTTTTCTGCAGTTTGAATATAAAATGCCCAGGCATAATTGTTGCCCCTCCTGTTTAGTTCTGATGCCCCACACCAGGCCTTCTCTCCATGTAGACACTTTGCTTGGGCTCTGACACCTTGGTCAAGGTCACTCCTTTCTTTTTTTTTAATTTTTTAATGTTTTATTTATTTCTAGGAGAGAGAGAAGGAGAGAGACAGCGTGAGCAGGGGAGGGTCAGAGAGAGAGGAGTCACAGACTGAAACAGGCTCCAGGCTCTGAGCTGGCTGTCAGCACAGAGCCCGATGCGGGGCTTGAACCCACAAACCGCGAGATCATGACCTAAGCGAAAGTCGGACGCTTAACCGACTAAGCCACCCAGGCGCCCCGGTCAAGGTCACTCCTAAATGTAGAAGTCCTCCTCACCCATTCGGGCCATGTTTCCCTGCATGGACAATCACCTCCGCCCACTTGGACTCCAACATCCCCTTTCAAGCCACTTCTCTGTACCTTTCTTGGGCTCTGATGCCCCAAACCAGGCCACCCCCATAAGTGGATGCTCTCCTTGCTTAGTTGGGGCATCAGGGCTTCCTTTGTGGAGATGCATTCTTCACCACACTTGGGTTTTCACACTCCCTACTAGGTCCGCTTCCTTACGTCTGCTTTCCTCCCCTTCTGGAAGGGACATCACAGAAGTGATGCTGTTTTTTTCCTGCCTCATCTTGTCCAGTGGCACCTGATTTCAATTTGTGTCAATTGATGCTCACTTAACAGTTGATTAAAGTGGTGTCTGCCGGGCTTCTCCACTATAAACTTTTCTCCAAATAATCAATAAATATTTTGTGGATGCTATGTAAATGTCCTATTCCTCATCAAACTTTTAGTTTAATCAATGATTTATATCAGTGTAGACTTATGGTTTTGTATTTTATTCAAAGGTCTGTGATCTGTTACTTTCATTATTTATACTGATGCTCAAATTCCTCCAAATTTGGTCAACGGGGGCCCCTTCAAGCTGTTTTCTGCATCTTCTGACACGTCCCTAGCATTCTTTGGCTATTTCCCTACTTCCTGAAACAATAAGGTATCCTAAGATCATCTTGTCTTTTTCCTGTGTCAGACCTAGAAACCCCCATTCTTTTAAACAGTCCTGATTCTTCTTATTTTTCTAGGATTTATTCTTTGAAAAATTATGTATTTATTTTGAGAGACAGAGAGTGTGTGTGTACCCATGCATGAGTGAGGGAGGGACAGAAAGAGAGGGAAAGAGAGAATCCCAAGCAGGCTCTGCACCAACAGCACAGGAGCCCAATGTGGGGCTTCATCTCATGAACCATGAGGTCATGACCTGAGCCGAAATCACGAGTCAGATGCTTGAGCCACCCAGGCGCCCCTAGACAGTTCTGATTCTTTCTAATAGAGCATGATATTTAAAAATCAGAATCTTGTCACTGGGCATGCTCGTTGGTATTGGGGTGTCACGGCTTAAGTTCTTTCAGTGGAGAGAGCTGGGAAACAGGCACGCATCTATGTATATATGTACACACATACATACATACTTCTGTCTCTCATGTATCTAATAATTTATACACATACATTTTTTATTGAGATGTAATACATATAACATGAAATTCACCATTTTGAAGTATACTGTTCAGTGGCTTTTAGTATATTCATATGTTGTGTAACCATTACTGCTATCTAATTCTAGAATATATGTGTATATAATAGAATTATTCAATATAATACATATGACATGTAACTGAATATAATTCATTGCAATATATATAGTATACTAGTAACCATGAGTTCCACTTGATACTTCCTACTACAATCCAGTAGCACAGGAATAATTCTAGTTTTCTTCCTTTCTATATTCTGTGCCCCTTATTTCCAACAGCAACAAACTATTCTCCCATTCTCCTCCATATAATTATTTTATGAACCCCTCTACATGTAGCCAATCCCCCATCTCTGCCACTCCACCTTCCCCATCCAGATGTCCTTTTACCCTACTCAGGCTTTGGCTCCTCAATAAGGCCACACCCCAAGCAGACACCTTCTTTACCCTATTCAGGCTCCAGCACTTACTTTTTTCAGAGCCTCCTTTGGTCACCATAGCTCCCCCCTACTCAACCAGGCATAGATGATACCTTGCTCGGCCTGACCCAATAGCTTCAGGACCAAATTGTTCAGGGAAGGACGAAAAGGGAAAATAAGAGAAGGGAAGAGGAATAACAATGACTGGAGATTTAACCACTGAGTTTTGGGGCCTGAATAAAGTGATATACTAGCTTTTGCTGCTCCCGCCCTTATGGTGTTACCTTGAAGGCATAACCAACCCAGTCTGAACCAGCTTGCCTGGTTTTTACTTCAGTATCCCCCACCTGCTTCTCTTCACCCTTGAAGAGGAAGGGCATTAGCTATTCAGCTAATCACCAAGACCAGTTAATTCTGCCTCTTAAACGTCTTTGAATAGCTAACCTAAACCAGGGCAGTGGGGGTGGGGCCAGATTAAATCACTGATTATCCCCTGGTGCATTAAAAGAGCCGGAGTCAGACATAAAACTAGAACATTCGAATACGAGAGTAAGGATATAAAAGGGGAAATGTGAGTCCTTAATTATAAAATGATTTTTAAAGTCAATTCTCAGTATAAGGAACAAAAAGATTATATCAGATCATTCCCCATACCAAGTCCTAACTCAGGCTACAATTTAAGTGTAACGTAGAAATCAAGTATACTAGAAAAATGAGCTGAGGCTGTGTGGCCTACCTGAAACATACATGGGTAGATTTTCATTAAAATGCAATTAGGAAATCTGTTTTATAAATGTCTCTAGTTTCATGTGTTTGATTTTAGGTTTTTCTTTTTTTCTCATGAAAAAACTCCAACCCTTGCCATTGTAAATTGGTACAACCCTTTCATAATTTGGCATTATATATTGAGAATTATAAAAATGTTCATACCCTTTGACCCAGTAATTCTGCTCTTGGCAATATATCCTAGGAGGAAAAAAATTGTAAATGCATAAGAATTCAGCTCTAGTTATAAGACTGCTAGATTGATAAATGGTCTAATAAACAATAATAGCAAAAGGCACAAGTAAATATAGATTATTTTGCAAGCACTAAAGACTGTAGATATGGAAACTATGTAGCAACTTGAAAAATAACTTGTGGGATAATATTACTGGAAGTAACCAGGATATATATGTACATACATACTATGATTCAACTATTTTTTTAAATTTTTTAAAAAATTTTTATAGTTTATTTTTATTTTTGAGACAGAGAGAGACAGAGCATGAGCGGGGGAGGGGCAGAGAGAGAGGGGCACACAGAATCTGAAACAGGCTCCAGGCTCTGAGCTGCCAGCATAGAACCGATGCGGGGCTCAAACCCACCAACTGCGAGATCATGACCTGAGCTGAAGTTGGACGCTCAACCGACTGAGCCACCCAGGCGCCCCTGATTCAACTATTTTAAATTGTTTTCAAAACGAGACAAAAGAGAAACACATAGAAAAATAAAACAGTATAGTTACTAAGATTATGAGACTTTTCTTTTTAAATTTTGCTCTAATGTTGGACTATATTGTTTGTGCTATAAATAGAAATCCAGATGGAGCAGTGGAAAGTTCAACTTTATTTTAGCTGAATTAAAGGGATAAGATGGCTAAATTGGGAGTCAGAGTGCCTTAAGATGTGAGTGATGAAAATTATCATCATCATTGTAGTTAACATTATTGAGCACTTACCACTTTATAGGCATTGAATTAAAGACTTTGACATACAGTGATCTGAGTGCCTGGGTGGTTTAGCTGGTTGAACATCCAACTCTTGATTAACTCATAATTCAAGGTCAGGTCATGATCTCATGGTTCATGGAATCGAGCCCTGTGTAGGGCTCTGTGCTCTCTGTGCTGACAGCATGGAGCCTGCTTGGGATTCTCTCTCTCTCTCTCTCTCTCTCTCCCCCTCTCTCTGCCCCTGACCCCCTCTCAAAATAAATAAATAAGCACTTTCAAAAATGAAAACAATAAAAATATAAGATCATATAGCAAAAAACCTAGTTGACATCTCTTCCTGAATGTCTTATAAGCATTTCAAACTCAACATATCCAAAATAAAAATTTCTGACATTCTTTCCCAAACCTGCTCTACCCACAGTCTGCCTGTCTCACTCAGTTGATGGCAACTTCAAACCCTGAGTCATATATCTAGTCTATCATTACACTCTGCCAATTCTACCTTCAAAATATGTCCATATTTTTGCCATTTCTTACTTCCTCCACTGCTAGCATACTAGTTCAAAACCCCTTGTGATGCCGAGATGCCTATAGCAGCTACCTAACTGACTTGCCTACTTCCACCCTTACCCTTCCTCCATTCTCAACACATGAAAAACAATAAGGGGGGTGTCTTTTAAAAATCCATCAGAGAATGTCTCACTTCTATTCAAAACCCTCCATGTCTCCCCATTATACTCAGAGTAAGGTCCTAACAATGACCAACAAGGTTCTATATCCTCTGTGCTCTCCTCCTCATTTCCATGACCCTATCTCTTTCTGTTCTCTCTTTCAATCACTTCACCCAGCCACCATTAACATCCTTGATTTTCATATAAATACTGGTCATTCTCTTGTCTTAGTACTTTCACCTTAGGACCTAGCTCTTCCTCTGTTCACCCTTACTCTTCCACTGTACACCCACATGGCTCATTTTTTCACTTCCTTCAAGTCTTTTCTCACATGTCACCTTCTCAGTAAGACTACACCTGACCATCCTGCAGCCTGCCCTCATCATCCCAATATACCAGGTCTCCCTTACTCTATTTTTTTCTAGAGCAATCATCTTCTAACATCCTACATACTTCGAATCTGTTGTATAGTATTATTTGTGTCCCTATGTTAAAATGTAAGCTCCATGAGGGCCAAGATTTTTTTCAGTGCCTATAGATGAAGAAACTTAATCATATTGTTGCCATTTGTCAGAGCTGAGAATATTCCAGAAGGCATAATCGAGGACTACTGTGCTATACTATGACACCTACTCCAGTTCAGCCCCCTGAGAGAAAAGGTAAAGCTAGAGTAGATACAATAAGCATGAGTTACAGACATTAAAACTTCTTGCCTTCTAGAGCCCCCATGATTTAGTTTCCATGCTGTCTCCTCCTGAAGTTCTTTTTGAATCTAGTTGATTATAAAAAACACAAAAAAATTGAAATGGAGCATGACGAAGTAAGAGTATAAATAGCACTAAGTCATTGGAACGTTTGTCTTTTCCAGAACAAAATGCAGTACAATGCCTTCATTGGAACATTAGTCTTTTCTTGACTAGAAGGCAAGCTTTCACTTCAGTCAAATCTGAAGACATTAGAATATCAACAGCCATTCATTAAGACCACCAATCCTATCCCCGCCCCTTATAAAAGCTGCAGGTACCAGATATCGCTCTCTCCATCTCCTCTCTAGGTAGGGAGAGCATAGCCAAGTATCCAATCCTGGTTATGGGACTAGCTGGGAAGTCTATTGAGGGATCTCTGAAAAAGATTTATTCTCCTTTTAAAATGGGGCCCATGGGAGTGCCTAGGTGGCTCAGTCAGTTAAGCATCCAACTCTTGATTTTGGCTCAGGTCATGATCTCAAGGTTAGTGGGATCAAGCCCCCAGTGGGGCTCTGTACTAACAGCATGGAGCCTGCTTGTGATTCTCTCTCTCTCTCTCTCTCTCTCTCTCCCTCTCTGCCCCTCCCCTGCTCCTATGTGCATGTGCTCTCTCTCTCTCAAAATAAATAAACATTTAAAAAACAAAATTAAAATAAAATCAGAGTTCTGATTCCAAAACCAGACAAAGACTCCACTAAGAAGGAGAAGTATAGACCAATTTCCTGATGAACATGGATGCAAAAATCCCCAACAAGATATTAGCCAACCAGATCCAACAATACATTAAAAAAATTATTCACCACAACCAAGTGGGATTTATATCTGGGATGCAGGGCTGATTCAATATCTGCAAAACAATCAGTGTGATTCATCACATCAGTAAAGGAAAGGACAAGAACCACATGATCCTCTCAATAAGTGCAGAGAAAGTACTTGGGAAGATATGCTGCTCTAGTTTTCATCCCTATAATAGAGAAGTGAATGTATAGCTCTGATAGTCTGAGGGTGAGGTGGAGAAGGGAAGGGGAAAGGGAAAAGATGGAGAGCATAAAGAATATCCAGGAGCTAAGAATATTTCTATGTTGCAAACTTCATCCCAAATAGTCATGAATATTTTGTATTCTATTACACATGAGGCTAGTATGAAGTCTCTTCAAGGAGCTGCTGAATAATGGCTCCCTTTTTAAGTTCCCATACAAACAGTTGGAACAAAGGCTCTCTTGGAGGGGAAAAAGACACAGAGTATACTAGCATGATTGGAATATGCAAGGAAAGGACACTATTCACTGGGGTTGACAAAGGCCTTCCAGGCCAGCCTCAGCCACCCACATCAGACTCCCTGGGAGAGTGGGCCGGAATAAAGACTCAATCAAATAAAATGGTTGTTCCCCCCTTAAAACACTTCAGCAAACTGGAAGTAGAGTCCACCCTGCTTTATGACCTAGTAACAGAGCGTGGGGAAGGGGTGGACACTTCTGCCACCCCAGCCAGGCTACCCTAGGGAAAGCCAGAGGCTATGGAAATGAGGCAGAAAAGGTGGCAGGGGAAGATGCCTTCAGGGAGGGGTTGAGGAAAGGCAAATACCACCAGCAAGGCGGCTCAGTAGAGTTCCTGGAACCAGAATTTAGGGGATTTCCAGGGGATGGAGGTACAAGTAGGGGCTGAAGTTCAAGTATATGCAATGCATTCCCAGTCAAGTATATGCAATGTAGTGAACAGGGAGCAGTAAGACCAAGAGTTGGAACTGTTTACACCTCCCACTCGGTGGCTGCATGACCAGGGACAAGTGGCTTAAACTCTAAGAGCTTGTTTCCTCATTTGTCAAACAGTGATAGATGTTGTAAAATAATCATTATATGGCAGAAAAAATTTCTGGGAGGTTTTGAGTGCCACTGTTTGATATAATAAAACCAAAATTAGGGGGCGCCTGAGTGGTTCAGTCAGTTAAGCTTGAACTCTTGATTTCAGCTAAGGTCATGATCTCACGGTTGTGAGACAGCCCCACATTGGGCTCTGCACTGAGCATGGAGCCTGCTTGGGATTCTCTCTCTTTCTCTGCCCCTCCCCCACTTGTGCTCACTCTCTCTCAAAATAAATAAATATATTTAAAATTTTTTTGAATGTTTATTTATATTTAAGAGAGAGACAGTGTGCAAATGTGGGAGGAGCAGAGAGAGAGGGAGACACAGAATCCAAAGCAGGGTCCAGGCTCTGAGCCCAATGCAGGACTTGAGCTCACGAGTTGTGAGATCATGACTTGAGCCAAAGTCAGATGCTCAACTGACTGAGCCACACAAGCAGCCCTAAATAAATATTTTTCAACTAACTAACTAAATAAATAAATAAATAAAACCATACATAGTAATAACATTTTCTTTAAAGCTGTGGTTCTCAAAGCAGGTGAAACTTCATCAGGGGCATTTCGGCTTCTGAGGGAGAATCTTCAGATGTCATAATGATTAGAAGCACTGCTGGGATTTAATCGACAGTTGTCACTCCAAAGAATTAGTCTGGGTCCCTCACAATTTTGATGTCTCTCCAGATGTATCAGTGAAAAAACTGTTCATAATTACCTGAGCCTACAACCTACCTTCATTTTTTCATGTAAATACTGCCTCCCCCATTCCAATGCACAGTGAATTTTCTAGAAATACACCTTGTATTTCCTTGTAAAGGAAAGCTGTATGTTGGTTCATTTGGAATTTTGCAGAGAATTTTTCATCATTTCGGAAAAAAAACCCACTGATAGTCACAGTTCTCTCAATATTCAAGTCATCAGTTCAACACACTAGAAATTTGCATTTATAGCTATTACTACATGCAAGATTCTAGGCAGAGGTGCAAACATCCAACTGCCTCTGCAACCCATAATGTAGCCAAGCCTGAGTACTGATATATTAAAATACATCTTTTATTATAAAATGCATTTCCTTCATTTCACTTTTATATTAAAGTTAGCACCTTCATTGTTTATTATATGTGTGAATGATTTATTGTATTAATGCATTTTATTTCAGGATAATAAAGGAGATGTTATAGAAGTATTTATTTTTGTAAAAGAAGGATAACACTATTAGAACTACTACCTTCAAAGAAAAACTGTTTCTTCCTGGTTACATGGTGATAATGATACTTGAGGCACAAAAGAATGATCCTCCATTTTATGTAATCATGTATACAATTGCTGTGTATACATATTAAGTAACTATGAGACTCAAGGAAATCCCTATGTGGTATCAATACCAATGCAAATCACAGTACTCCTTCAGTTTGCTACTCAATGTTTTGAGCTTAAGTAATCAGATTAAATTGAACTTCTCAGGAATCAATTTCCCCACTCTGAATGAAAAACCGAAACAGAGGATAAAGTGAGGCAAAAAAGAGGGAAACTCCTTAGATCTCCAGAAGCCAGGCAGAAATAATGATGACAGTTAACATTATTGAAGCTTATGTCCTAGGGTTTTATCTTCCATATTAAATATTATATCATTTAATCTTTACATCATCTCCATGAAATGGATACTATTGTTATTATTCCTATTTACATGCATAGAAACCAAAACTCAAAGAATGTGAGTAATACCCTCAATGACACACTGCTAAGAAGTGGCAGAGACTCAAGTCTGTCTGACACCATAGCCTAAGCTCTTAACAGCTACATCAGATGGAGAACACAACCTTAACTGGAGAATAGGAAAAACTTTACCCACCACTAGAGAGATGGAGAGAGGATGAATGAAAAGAGCACTAACTTGGCATTCAGGAAATCCAAGACTCAGGCTCAGTTTTTGCCACGGACTTGACCTTGGATATGCAGAGACAATATCACATAATGATTTAAGAGTGTGAGTTCTAGAAAGCAGAATGTCAGGGTTCAAAGCCCAGCTCTGTCATTTGCTGGGTAACATCAGAAAAGTTATTAACCATTTTGTACCTTAGTGTCCTCCTTTGCAGTATAGGGATTATAGGAAAAGAACTATAAAAAAGTAAGCATTCTGGGGCACCTGGGTGGCTACTTGGACCTAGAACCTGGGTGGCTCAGTCTGTTGAGGGTCTGACTGGCTCAGGTCACAATCTCACGGTTTGTGAGTTCAAGCCCTGTGTCGGGCTCTGTGTTGACAGCTTGAAGCCTGGAGCCTGCCTGCTTCAGATTCTGTGTCTGCCCCTCCCATGATCATGCTCACAATCATAAATGATAAATAAGTGTTAAATAAATGTTTTTTAAAAAAATTTTTAGGGGCGCCTGGGTGGCTTAGTCGGTTAAGCGTCCGACTTTCGCTTAGACCATGATCTCGCGGTTCGTGGGTTCGTGGGTTCAAGCCCCGCGTCGGGCTCTGTGCTGACTGCCAGCTCAGAGCCTGGAGCCTGTTTCAGTCTGTGACTCTCTCTCTCTCTGACCCTCCCCTGCTCACACTGTCTCTCTCTCTCTCTCTCCTAGAAATAAATAAAACATTAAAAAAAATTATTTTTTAAATTTTTTAAAGTAACCATTCAATGAGTATTACCTACAATATTACTTAGAGTTCACTAACTTGCTACAACAAGAGGGAGGCCCCCATATCATTTGTCGAGTAACTTGAAATCAGGTTCTCAAATGGAGTCCTGTCTTTTACTCTGGAGGGGTTGTTTCAGCATAACCAAGTGGCTAGGCTACTTGGACCTAGAACAGTTTATACGGCCAGACCTTGAATCTTTGTAGGCTTTATTTCCCATACCCTAGAGGGCATGTGTCTTACCAAAACCCCCAATGTCCTTGCCACTTCTTCCTCTTCCAGTTGAATTAATATGATGTCATAAGTAAAATGGACTAATGTGATATTCTAATGACCGCTTCAGAATATACTGTGACAGTATGGGAAGGAGTTAACATAACCCTGGGGCAAGGCTAAAAATATATGCAAGCTTATTCTGATAAACTTGGAAAAGAAATTATTCTTCAGACCAATGGCTACCATATATCTGAAGTCATTTAATTTGCTTTAGCAAACATACTATATCCTGCACAGCAATTGTAGTTGAGACCACTATTTGTTTGCATTTGTGGTAGTCTGGTGTTCTCCAGAATATATCTGGTTTTTGATGAGACTAGACTGAAGAATTAAATGGATATATATTTAACATTGGATTGGAAGCACTAGCTAGTACATTAAGACAAAGAAACAAAATAAAAGTGATACAGATTGGGAAAAGAGAAATAAAACAGTCTTTGTTCACAGATGACATGATCATTTATATAGATTATCCCAAGGAATCAACTCAAAAAGTGCTGGAAGCAAGTACCATATCAAGTGCAAAGGACATGACGTTAACATACAAAAGTCAATTGCTTTCCTATATACAAGCAGTGCACATGGGTATTTGCAATTCAAAAAACCAATATCATTAACAATAACATGAAAATTAAAATACTTACGTATAAATCTAACAAAATACATGTAGTACCTATACCAAAAACTACAAATATTTTGAAATATCTATATCAAAAAAACTATAAAACTTTAGGGGAAGAAATAAAAATGACCTAAAATGTGTGGAGAGATATCCTATGTTTGAGATTGGAAGATGTAATATTGTTAAGATTCAATTCTTCCTAACTTGATCCATAGATTCAAAATTATCCCAGTAGGGTCGCCTGGGTGGCTTAGTCGGTTAAGCATCCGACTTTCGCTTAGGTCATGATCTCGCGGTTCGTGGGTTCGAGCCCTGTGTCGGGCTCTGTGCTGACTGTCAGCTCAGAGCCTGGAGCCTATTTCAGAGTCTGTATCTCCCTCTCTCTCTGACCCTCCCCTGCTCACGCTGTCTCTCTCTCTCTCTCCTAGAAATAAATAAAAATATTTAAAAAAAAAATTATCCCAGTCAAAATCCCAATAAGCTATTTTGTAGATATTGACAAAGTGATTCTAAAGTTTATATGGAAAGGCAAAAAAAGGGCACCTGGCTGGCTCAGTTGGGAGAGTACGTGACTCTTGACCTTAAGGTTGTGAGTTCGAGCCCCATGTCAAACGTAGAAATTACTAAAAATTTAAAAAAAATTTTAAAATAGCAAAGAAAGGCAAAAGACCTAAAATAGCCAACACAATACTGAAAATGAAAAACAAAATTGGACGACTCACATTATCTAATATCGAGATCTACTATAAAGCTATAGTAGTCAAGACAGTATGATATTGATGCAAGAATAGACATTTAGATCAACAGAACAGAATACAGAGCAAACAAATAGGTTTACGCAAACATACACAATTGATCATTGGCAAAGGAGTAAAAGCAATTAGATAGAGAAAGAAAAGTCTTTTCAACAAGTTGTGTTATGACAATTACGTGTTCATATATTCAAAAAAATGAATGTAGGGGTGCCTGGGTGTCTCAGTCAGTTAAAGGTCTAACTCTTGATTTCGGCTCAGGTCATGATCTCACAGTTATGAGATTGAGCCCTGCATCAGGCTCCATGCTGAGTGTAGAGCCTGCTTGGGATTCTCTCTCCCTCTTTCTCTCTCTCTCTCTCTTTCTCTCTCTCTCTCTCTCTCTCTCCTCTCTCTCTTTCTCTCTCTCTGCCTCTCTCCCACTTGCACTCTTACTCTCTCTCAAAATAAATAAATAAACCTAAAATAAAATTTAAAAATGGATATAGACACAGACCTTACATTTTTCATAAAAATTAATCATAGACCTAAATGTAAAATGCAAAAATATAAAACTCCTGGAAGAAAACACTCCTGTTTTCTAGGTGACCTTGGGTTTGGCAATGTGTCTTTAGATAAAACACCAAAACCATGATCCAGGAAAGAAAAAATTGTTAAGTTGGATTTTATTCAGATTGAAAAATTCTGCACTGCAAAAGATACTGTTAAAGAATGAAAAGACAGGCCATAGATTTGGAGAAAACATTTGCAAAACATATATCTGATAAAGGACTTGTACCCTAAATACACAAAGGACTCTTAAAACTTAACAATAAGAGAAACAAACAATCCAATTTAAAGATAGGCAGAAGAGTTGAACAGACACTTTATCAAACAAGATATACAGATGAAAAATAAGCATCTAGGGCCAGATGGCTTCACAGGCAAATTCTACCAAACATTTAAAGAAGAGTTAATACCTATTCTTCTCAAACTATTCCAAAAAATAGAAAAGAAAGGAAAACTTCCAAATTCATTCTAAAATTCAGGCTTGCATTACCCTGATACCTAAATCAGATAAAGACTCCACTAAAAAAGAGAACTACAGGCCAAATCCCTGATGAACATGTATACAAAAATTCTCAATAAAAGAATAGCAAACTGAATCCAACAATGCATTAAAAGAATCATTGACCGTAGTCAAATAGGATTTATTCCTGGGTTGCAAAGGTGATTCAATATTTGCAAATCAACCAGAGTGATATACCACATTAATTAAAGAAAGGATAAGAACCATATGATCATGTCAATAGATGCAGAAAAAGCATTTGACAAAGTACAACATCGATTCATGATTTAAAAAAAAAAAAACCTTCAACAAAGTAGGTTTAGAGGGAACATATCTCAAAATATCAAGGCCATATACAAAACCCCACAGCCAGTATCATCCTCAAAGGGGAAAAAGTGAGATCTTGTTTCTCCATGGTCAGGAACAAGACAGGAATATCCACCCTCAACAATCAGACGACAAAAAGAAATAAGAGACACCCAAATGTGCAAGGAAGTGGTGAACACTTTTTGCAGAACACATGATACTCTATACAGAAAACTCAAAGACTCAAAAAAATTGCTAGAACTGATACACAAACTCAACAAAGTCACAAGATATAAAATCAACATACAGAAATCTGTTGCATTTCTATACATCAATAATGAAGCAGCAGAAAGAGAAATCAAGGAACCAACTTCATTTACAATTGCACCAAAAGCCACAAGATACCTAGGAATACATCTAACCAAAGAGGTAAAAGATCTGTACTCTGAAAACTATAAAACACCGATGAAAGAAATTCAAGAGGACACAGAGAAATGGAAAGGCATTCCATGCTCATGGATCAGAAGAACAAGTATTATTAAAATGTCTATACCACCCAAAACAATCTACACATTTAAGGCAATCCCTATCAAAAAACCGGCAGCATTTATCACAGAGCTAAAAGAAACAATCCTACAATTTGTA
This sequence comes from Hyaena hyaena, assembly GCF_003009895.1. Classification (NCBI taxonomy): domain Eukaryota; kingdom Metazoa; phylum Chordata; class Mammalia; order Carnivora; family Hyaenidae; genus Hyaena; species Hyaena hyaena. The sequence continues at coordinate 3,081,716 of NW_024080706.1, forward strand.
TGGAACCACAAAAGACCCTAAATAGCCAAAGCAACCTTGAAAAACAAAGCAAAGCTGGAGGCATCATAATTCTATGATTACAAATTCTATATTACAAAGCTGTAGTGATCAGGGTGCCTGGGTGGCTCAAGTGGTTGTCTGTGCTGACAGCTGAGAGCCTGGAGCCTGCTTCGGATTCTTTCTCCCTCTCTGCCCCACTCCCGCTCTGCCTCTGTCTCTCTCTCTCTCAAAAACAAAATTGAAAACTTTTTTTTTAAGCTGTAGTGATCAAAACTGTATGGTACTGGCACAAAAATAGACACATAAATCAATGAAACATAACAGAAAGCCCAGAAATGAACTTACAGCTATATGGTCTATTATTCTTTGACAAAGCAGGAAAGAATATCCAATGGGAAAAAGTCTCTTCAACAAATGGTGTTGGGAAAACCAACCAGCAACATCCAAAAGAATGAAACTGGACCACTTTCTTACACCCTAAACAAAAATAGATTCAAAATGGATGAAAGACCTGGAGTGCCTGGGTGGCTCAGTCAGTTAAATGTCTGACTTCAGCTTAGGTCATGATCTCATGGTTCATGAGTTGGAGCCCCTCCCCATTGGGCTCTGTGCTGACAGTTCAGAGCCTGGAGCCTGCTTCTGAAACTGTGTCTCCCCCTCTGTCTCTGCCCCTCCCCCCCTTAGAAATAAATAAACATTAAAAAAAGTTTAATGGATGAAAGACATAAATGTGAGACAGGAAACCATCAAAATCCTACAGGAGAACACAGGCAGCAACTTCTTTGACCTCAGCCATAGTAACTTCTTACTAGACACATCTCCAGGGATGTGAACCAGAAGCAAAAATAAAGTATTGGGACTTCATCAAGATAAAATCTTCTGTATAGTGAAGTAAACAACCACCAAAACTAAAAGAAGCTTATGGAATGAGAGAAGATATTTACAAATGATATATCTGATAAAGTATTAGTATCCAAAATACATAAGGAACTTATAAAATTCAACACCCCCAAAACAAATAATCCAGTTAAAGAATGGGCAGAAGACATGAATAGACATTTTCCAAAGAATATATCCAAATGGCCAGCAGACACATGAAAAGATGCTCAATATTACTCATCATCAGGGAAATACAAATCAAAACCATAATGAGAAAACTACCTCACACCCTGTCCGAATAGCTAAAATCACTAACACAGGAAACAACAAGTGTTGGCAAGGATGTGGGGAAAGGGGAACCCTCCTGCACTATTGGTGGGAATGCAAACTGGTACAGTCACTCTAGAAAACAGTATGATGATTCCTCAAAAAGTTAAAAATAGACGAACCCTACAATCCAGCAATTACATTCCTAAGCATTTACCCAAGGAATACAAAAACACTAATTCAAAGGGGTACATGCACTGCTATCTGGATACCTAGATAGATATAGATACAGATATAGATATGGATATATAGATATAGATAATGGAATATTACTCAGCAATAAGAACAAATGAAATCTTGGCATTTGCAATGACATGGATGGAGCTAGAGGGTATTATGCTAAGCAAGTCAGTCAGAGAAAGAAAAATACCAAATGACATCACTCATATGTGGAATGTAAGAAACAAAACAGATGAAAATAGGGGAAGGAGAAAAAAAAAGAGGGAAGCAAACCATAGGAGACTCTTACCTGTAGAGAACAAACTGAGGGTGGTGGAGGGAGGGAGGTGGGGGAGAGTTAAACAGGGTGATGGGCAATAAGGAGGACACTTATGTTGAGCACTGGGTGTTATATGTAAGTGAGGAATCACTAAATTCTACTCCCGAAACCTATATTACACTATATGTTAACTAACTATAATTTAAATAAAAATTTGGGGGGAAAATGTCTGTTCAGGTCCTCTGCCCATTTTTTAATTGGTTTTGTGTTTTGGTTGGGTTTGGTTTTGGTGTTGGGTTGTGTAAATTCTTTTTATTTATTTATTTATTTATTTATTTATTTATTTATTTATTTAGAGTGCCCCCGCGTGTGTGTGCAAGCAGGGGAAGGGTAGAGAGAGAAAATCTCAAGCAGGCTCTGCACTATGCCCTCAGACCCCAACACGGGGCCCAGACTCACAAACCATGGGATCATGACCTGAACCAAAATCAAGAGTCCGGCGTTCAACTGACTGAGCCATCCAGGCACCTTGAGTTGTATAAGTTCTTTATTTATTTTGGATATTAACCCTTTATTGCTTAATTATTTACAAATATCTTTTCCCATTCATTAGGTTGTCCTTTTGTTCTGTTGGTTGTTTCTTTTCCCATAGTTTATTTTTGCTTTTGTTTCCTTTGCCTTAGGAGATATATCTAGAGAAATGTTGCTAAGGCTGATGTCAGAGAAATTATTGCCTGTGTTCTCTTTCTAAGATTTTTATAGTTTCAGGTCTCACATTTAGATCTTTAATCCATTTTGGGTATATTTTTGTGTATGGTGTTATAAAGTTTCATAAAGACCTTAAAAAAAGGTCTAGTTTTATTCTTTTATATGTAGCTGTCCAGTTTTCCCAGCACCATTTGTTGAAGAGACTGTCTTTTACCCATTGTATATTTTTGTCTCCTTTGTCACAGATTAAACATATAATTGTGGGTTTATTTCTGGGGTCTCTATTCTATTCCATTGATTTATGTGTCTATTTTTTGCCAATATTATATCATTTTGATTACTCACCTTTGTAGTATAATTTTAAATCTGGAATAGTTTTTCCTCCAGCTTTGTTCTTCTTTCTCAAGATTGTGTTGTCTTTGGGGGATATTTTGTGGCTCCATGCAAATTTTAATATTATTTGCTTTAGTTCTAGTCAAAATGTTGGCACTTTGATAGAAACTGCATTAAATCTGTGATTTCTTTGGGTAGCATGGACATATAAACCCTATTCTTCCATTTCATAAGTATGGAATATCTTTCCATTTGTTTGTGTTATCTTGAATTTCTTTCATCAATGTTTTATAGTCTTCAGAGTACAAATCTTTCACTTTCTTGGTTAAGTTTATTCCTAGGTATTTTATTTTGTATGTGTGCAATTGTAAATGGAATTGTTTCCTTAATTTCTCTTTCTGCTACTTTATTGTATATGGAAATGCAACAGATTTCTGTATGTTAACTTTGTATCCTGCAACTTCACTGAATTCACTTATCAGTTCTAATAGTTTTTGTGGGGTGAGTCTTTTCTATATATAGTATCATATCATCTACAAATAGTAAAGCTTTACTTCTTCCTTATCAATTTGGGTACGTTTTATTTCTTTTTCTTGTCTGATTTCTATGGCAATCAGACCTGAACTGAAATCAAAAGTTAGATGCTCAACTGATTGAGCCCCCCAGGTGCCCTGCTGTTTATTTTATAGCTTCTTTAGGTGTGAGGTTAGGTTGCATATTTGAGGCTTTTCTTGCTTTTTGAGGAATTACTGTATTACTGTATTACTATATATTTCCCTCTTATGACTGCCTTTGCTGCATCCCAAAAGTTCTGGACTATTGTGTTTTCATTTTCATTTGCTACCATGTATTTTTTTATTTCTTCTTTGATTTTCTGATTAACCCACTCATTCTTTTGTAGGATGTTCTTTAACCTCCATTTATTTGTGGTCTTTCTAATTTTTTTCTTGTGGTTGACTTCAAGTTTCATAGCATTGTGGTCTGAAAATATGCATGGCATGATCTCAATTTATTTTGTACTTGAGGCCTCATTTGTGCCCCAGTATGTGATCTATTCTGGAGAATGTTCCACGTACACTTGAAAAGAATGTTTATTCTGCTGCTTTAGGATGAAAAGTTCTAAATATATCTGTTCAGTCCATCTGGTCCAGTGTGTCATTCAAAGTCATTGTTTCCTTGTTGATTTTCTGCTTAGATGATCTATCTGTCCATTGTGGTAAGAGGGGTGTTAAAGTCTCCTACTATTACTGGGTGTTATATGGAAACCAACTTGACAATATTAAAAAAAAAAGAAAGAAAGAAAAAAAGTCTCCTACTATTACTGGATTATTATCAATGAATTTCTCTATGTTTGGTATTAATTGATTTACATATTTGTGTGCTCTCAAGTTGGGAGAATAAATATTTACAATTATTAGATCTTCTTGTTCAGTAGACCACTTTATTATGATATAATGCCCTTCTTCATCTCTTATTATAGTGTTTGCTTTAAAATCTAGTTTATCTGATATAAATATGGCTTCTCCAGTTTTATTTTGATGTCCATTATCATGATAGATGGTTCTCCTTCACTTTCAATCTGGAGGTGTTTTTAAATCTAAAATGAGTCTTTGGTAGGCAGCAGATAGAAGGGTCCTCTGTGTGTGTGTGTGTGTGTGTGTGTGTGTGTGTGTGTTTATCCATTTTGATTCCCTGTGTCTTTTGATTGGAGCACTTAGTCCATTTAAATTCAGATTGATTCATTATAAATATGAATTTAGTGCCTTTGTGTTATTTGTAAAGTCATTTCTGGAGGTTTTTCTTTGCTCCTTTCTAGTCTATGTTGCTTTTAGTCTTTCTTTCCCACTCAAAGAGTCCCCTTTAATATTTCTTGCAGAGCTGACTTAGTGATCACGAACTCCTTTAGTTTTTTGTTTGTCTGGGAAAGTCTTTATCTCTCCTATTCTGAATGACAGACTTGCCGGATAAAGTATTCTTGGCTGCATATTTTTTCTGCTGAATAGACATATTTTCCAAAGAAGACATGCAGATAGCCAAAAGATACATGAAATGATGATCAACATGACTAATCACCAGGGAAATCCAAATCAAAACCACAATGCAATATTACCTTATATGTCAGAAGAGCTAAAAATAAAAAACACAAGAAATAACAAGTGTGGGTGAGGATGTGAAGAAAAAGGAGCCCTCTTATACTGCTAGTGGATACAAGTTGTTGCAGCCACTGTGGAAAACAGTAGAGAGGCTCCTCAAAAAATAAAAAAATAAGGGTGTCTGGCTGACTCAATCAGAGGAGCATACAACTCTTGATCTCGGGGTTGTGAATCCAAGCCCCATGTGGAGTGTAGAGATTACTTAAATAAATAAAACTTTAAAAAATACGATAAGATCTGGTAATTCCACTACTGGGAATTTATCCAAAGGAAATTAAGACACTAATTCAAAAAGAATATGCACCCCTATGTTTATTGCAGCATTATTTGTAATAGCAAAGATATGGAAGTGATGCATGCGGGCTGGTGCTGAGGACCCAGAGGAGTGTCCTGCAGGACCAGCCAAGAGGATTCTTGGCTTTGTGCAGGATAGAAATCAAATGCAAACTGAGAAGAAGTGAGAGCAGAGAAGATATAGAGAGAGGACATATACAAACAGAGCCTCAGAAGAGTTAGAAAGGAAAGAAGAATGAGTCTCCTCTTTGCTTGGATTAGAGTCTGGGGTTTTCATTAAGGATTGTGGTCCAGTGCAAGTGTCTTCTCAGGCATCAAGGAACAATGACAAACAAGTGTTTGATTGTCTTCATAAGTCACTTATGCCCTGGAGCTAGGGATCTTGGTGAGTCAGTGGTCTTGGAAAATGTTCATGAAGACCCTGCCCGGTCACTGCTTAGATATTACCTACTGTGCTGGAAGACTCCAAAGAAATAATTAACTCCTTGGGGCGCCTGAGTGGCTTAGTCGGTTAAGCGTCCGACTTTCGCTTAGGTCATGATCTCGAGGTTCGTGGGTTCGAGCCCCGCGTCGGGCTCTGTGCTGACGGCCAGCTCAGAGCCTGGAGCCTGTTTCAGTCTGTGACTCCCTCTCTCTCTGACCCTCCCCTGCTCACGCTGTCTCTCTCTCTCCTAGAAATAAAATAAAAATATTAAAAAAAAAAAAAGAAATAATTAACTCCTTGACCTTTACAAGAAGGATATACATTTTCTGTTCTACAAGGCATGTGTAGGTCCTAGCAAGAATAGAAGCAGAGAACAGAGAGGGGGAAAAAAGCAATTTTTCATGGGGTCCCTTTAGTTTTCCTGTCTCAGAAGCAATCAAAATATTCATCCATAAGCACGTGTACCCCAATGTTCATAGCAGCACTCTCCACAATAGCTAAAACATGGAAAGAGCCTAAGTGTCCATCAACAGATGAATGGATCAAGAAGATGTGGTTTATCTATACCATGGAATACTACATGGCAATGAGAAACAATGAAATCTGGCCATGTGTAGCAACGTGGATGGACCTTGAGTGTGTTATGCTGAGCGAAGTAAGTCAGGCAGAGAAGGACAAATATCATATGTGTGCACGTATAGGAGGACTAGGAGGAACTTAACAGAGGACCAATCGGGAGAAGAAGGGGGGAAATGGTGGGGGAAAGGGAGAGAGGCAAACCATGAGAGACTCTTGAATGCTGACAAAAACTGAGGACTGATGGATGTGGGGGGGAGGGGGGGATGGGCATGGAGAAGGGCACTTGTGGGGATGAGCACTGGGTGTTGTGTGGAAACTAATTTGACAATAAACTATTTGTAAAAAAAAAAAATAATAATAAAATCTTGCCATTTGCAACAACATGGATGGACCTAAAGAGTATAATGGTAAGTGATTAAGTTAATCAGAGAAAGACAAATACCTTATGACTTTACTCATATGTGGAATTTAAGAAATGAAACTAATGAACAAAAGAAAAAAGAGAAAAACAAAAAAAAATCAGACTCTTAAATACAGAGAATAAACGAACGGTTGCCAGAGGGGAGGTTGGTGGGGAGATGAGTGAAACAGATAAAAAAGATTGAGAGTACATTTATCTTGATGAGCATCGAGTAATGTGTAGAATTGTTAAATCTTTATATTGCACGCCTGAAACTAATATAACACTGTATATTAATTATACCTCCATTTTTAAAAAGGGAAAAATAAGTGGCCTTATAAGACCAACAATCTCTATCATTACCCCTAGAATGTAATATTTTTTTATTTACTATTTTGGCTGGTAGTTTTAGAGGTATGGCCTTCCTCGTTATGATAGCTCTTATCTTTAGGCCAAGAATACCAAATTTATTTACATACCAGATTTTTGGGGGGAGTAGTCATGAGATCAACCCTTGGTGGGGAGATAGAGGAAGTAGAATTAGGCAGAGGAAAAGGTATAACTGTGATGTAATCACAATAACCCAAGGGAACCTTTGTAGTTGGAATGGCTTTTCTGAGTTATCTTAAATTGAGGTAAGGGGGCTTACACTTGCCTTGACTCCTGAATCCACTGGGTATAGGATGGCTGACCCAAGAACAACTCTGGGTAAGTTATGTCACCCAAATTCTTACCTACAAATTGCCAGGGCAATTTCTGGATACCGATTGAGCTAAGGCTGCTATATGTAAATACTCTTAACAGCTGAAAAAATAGGTGTTTCAGTCCTAAAGAAGGGGAATCTGAGAAGTAGGCACCAAAACACAGCTTAAATAAATTAGAAGGTTTTTTTTCTCATTCTTAACATCCCAAAAGTAGGTGAGTCCAGAAGAAAGTAGAATGGTGGTTGCCAGGAGCTGGAGTAAGTAAAAAATGCGGAGGTGTTGTCTAATGGGTACAGAGTTTCAGTTTTGCAAGATTAAAAATGTTCTAGGGATAGGTGATGGTGCACAATACAAATATACTTAATGCCACTGCACTGTGCACTTAAAAGTAATTAAGATAGTAAATTTTATGTTGTGTATTTTACCATACACACACACATACACATGCATGCACGCACGCACACACACACACACACACACACACACAAAGAGCGGGAGTTGGGGGGAACATAGATGGCTTTCAGGGTAGTTCAGCTTCTCACAGAGACCCTGATTCCTTCCATCTATGACTCCTCTATCTTCTAAGTCGTTCTTCCCAAACTTTAATATAAATGTGAATCACCTGGCCATCTTGTTAAACTGCACACTCTGATTAAGTCCATCTGGAGATGAGCTTATTCTAACAAGCTCTGATGCTGATGCTACTAGCCCATGGACCACACTTAAAGTAGCAAGATGCTAGGGCATTGGTTTTATCTGAATGGTCTGAGTTGTGTTGCTGTCAAGTCTGATTTCCAACTCAACAGACTAAGAAAGCGAAGAAGTGAAGAACAAGCAAATTCCTTTTAAGCAAGTGGTTCAGAAGCTGCACAAGGCACCTCTGTTTCGATTCCACTGGTGACAGTTTAGCCATGGGGCCACACCAAGCTATAAATCTATCACAATTGAAGAGGGAGAAATAGATATTGGAGGATAATTAACAGTCTTCCATGGATCTTGTTCTAGGCATCAGCTTCTTCAGTTTTTAAATTGAAGTTTTTACGTCTAATTGTCTGGGATTCTGATACAAATGTCCTTAATGATATAAATCTGGATTCAATGTTTACTTTTTGTTGCTTTACTAAATGGGAGAAGAAAAAATTTTGTTTTGAGGCAAAGAAGATATAAAAATGTCATTTACAGGGCTCCTGGGCAGCTCAGTTGGTTGAGATCCTACTTCAGCTCAGGTCATGATCTTGCAGTTCATGAGTTCAAGCCCCATGTCGGACTCTGTGCTGACAGCTCAGAGCCTAGAGCCTGCTTCCTATTCTGTCTCCCTCTCTCCCTACTCCTTCCCCACCTACACTCGTTTCTCACTCAAAAATAAATAAGCATAAAATTTTTTTAATAAATAAAACTTTAAAATAAAATTAAAATGTCATTTACTACTTGCTTTCTTCTAATGGTAGTGCATTATTAGCTCAATAGGATTTCAGGTGGGAAGGTGAAAAATTGAAGAAACCAGAAAAGAGCTGAATTGCTTTGTGGGAGAAAGAGGAGAGATTTGGGAGTTCAGAGGGAAGATCTCAGGGGTTGGAAAGCTGATAGTAACCAGGTGCAGCCTGAAAAAAGGGCTACAAGGGAGAGAAAATGGCTGGTGTCTGGCGATGAACTTGGGGAGAGAACAGAGCTGGTTAATGGGGATTTTTATTAAATTTTATTGTGTGCTATATGATGTAATACTCCAATCCATCTTCTCTACAAAATTTTCCCTCTAGTGCCTTGTAGAATGATTTTCTTTTGAGATATAATGAAAAGTACTGAGTCCTGCCCTAAGGGTAACACAAGGCAGGAACAATGGCTGTCACTGGGTTATATAATGCAGTAAATACTCTCATTTATCTTCAACACTGGCTTTAAAATAAAAAAGAAGAAAATAAAACACACACACACACACACACACACACACACACACATGCACAACAACAAACAGGCAGGATTCATTGCATTCCAGGAGGTTTCCTGGAGTATGTTTTTGCTGTGATGACATAATATGAGGGCCTCAGTTTCTTCACCCAACACCTGAGGAACAGTCAGATAATACTTTTTAAGCTTCCTTTCAATGTGACTCTTCTGTGACTCAAAATCAAATGTTAAATAGAATTTAAGTAACACTGAATCAACCATAATTTATCAGTTCGGTGTACCAAGAAGGCAGACATAAGCAATGATGAATTGAGACAATATAATTTAGTCCAAACAAAACAAAACAGAACATAGAACTAAAATGCATGGAGAATTAAAGATAAGACGCCTTTCTTGACTTGGAAATCTTTAAAATTACATCAATTCTTCACTTTGTGCCTTGAGTTGTAATTCTGCTTAAAAAAAAAAATATCATTCTTCGGTGTGTTCTCACTCTGTACAAGAGGAAGCACCTTGGGATATTATTACATATACAGAACAGGTAACAAATGCACATGGTATAAAATTTAAAAGGCACAGAGGTTATACAGCAAAATGTCTCCCTCTGTCTCCCTCTCTTCCTCCCTTTCAGTCCCCCAGAGGCAAGCACCTGTTTCTGGGGTATTCTTGAAGAGGGATATTCTCCAGACATATAAGTTAACTAAGATGCTATAATGAGACACTTTCTGTCTTAGTTTCAGCTGTATCCTCAAAGGTTTAGAGAAAACGGTAGCTACCACATACACTCACATACCAAGGACAGTGGCTGTTTTCCAAACAGGACTCACAGTGGCAAAAATCAAAAACTGGCTTTGCAAACTTTGGCCAGTCTTGAGGGTATAAAAGTCTTGAAGTTGAAGTGGACAGAGAGATGGATTTCTTTGAGAGGACTATGTTATTCTTGTGTGTTTTCCTTATGCCCACGAGGATCAGGAAAATGGTGTTTCCCCTTACCTTAAAGCAAAAAGAAGCCCTCAAAGAGATTGCTTCTAGGGCTGGGCTGGATAGCATGCCTTGAAGTTTGGAGGACTTGGTGGAATGGTATCTGATGCACAGCTGGGAAATCTAATGTGAGAAGCTATGGCTTTAGGCCCGAAGAGGCAGAGAATGAAGAGGCTAAGCTTTTCTGAAAGTGAGCTGCATTGATGTGAGGATCCAGTGGATTTATGGGCAAAAACAGGTTGAAATATGCTTAAAAACAACATTATCCAATTGGGCTGCCCACAGGGACATAAGACCCCAGGAGAGACAGACAGACAGAGAGTGTGTCATCATCAGACATCCAAGGGCTGAGGGGTAGAGGTTGAAGTGGCCTGCCACAGCGAAGCGTGAACCACACCTCAGGAATTACAATTGGAGGTTCCTCTTTTATTTATTTATTTTTTTTAATGTTTTTTTTTTTTTTTATTTTTTCTAGGAGAGAGAGAGAGAGACAGCGTGAGCAGGGGAGGGTCAGAGAGAGAGGGAGTCACAGACTGAAACAGGCTCCAGGCTCTGAGCTGGCAGTCAGCACAGAGCCCGACACGGGGCTCGAACCCACGAACCGCGAGATCATGACCTAAGCAAAGTCGGACGCTTAACCGACTAGACCACCCAGGCGCCCCAACAATTGGAGGTTCCTAGTTGGGAGATCTCTGAGAAAACCATAACGGAGATCAAGAATCTTAGAACCAGAATCTGCTGGGGCACCTTGGTGGCTCAGTTGGTTAAGCATCCGACTTTGGCTCAGGTAATGATCTCACGGTTCGTGGGTTTGAGCCTCGCATCTGGCTCTGTGCTGACTGCCAGCTCAGAGCCTGGAGCCTGTTTCAGATTCTGTGTCTCCCTCTCTCTCTGACCCTCCCCTGCTCACGCTCTCTCTCTCTCAGAAATTAAAAAAAAAAAAAAAAAGAACCAGAATCTGCGACTCCTAAAAGGTCCCAACTAAAATTACCTGTTTGTCAGTCAAGTGTGACCTTTCCATTCTTTATTTTTCCCACTTCTTTCAAACTGGGAGGAGCTACAGGAGTTTAGAGAAGCAGGGGAGAGGCTGTGGATGAGCAAGTCTGAGCAGGCAAAAAGTTGTCCATCTTTTCCTCAGGCTCAAAGCAGAGCTGAGCTCTAATTTATATAGAGGTTTAGAGTTTCAGTTATTTCATTGGAGTGGCCAACTTCCTAACAGAAATGAAACTATTATGGGAAATTAAAGTGCTTGGGGGACTTTTAATTTTTTTTTCTAACAGTGATCAAAAAGGTTATGATTTTCCACAAAATTTCCTCCAAGGTTTAAAGGGATAGCGAAGGAAAAGAATGGGGTTGCTTTTTATTTATACCTTATTTTGAGTGTTACCATATTTATGCATACCATACATACTGTTCTATACTTTCCTTTTTTATCGTAATATAGATGGGTGGCTGTTCCATATTAGTACATACAAATTTACTGCATTCTTCTAAACAGCTGCATAGTAGACCATTTAAAGGATGTACAGTGATTTCTTTTAACCACTCCCTTTTAGGATGCTGGCAATATATTAGTAAGTCTTAATCTATAAAGAAAAATACAGAAAAAATTTTAAAACACTTTGTTTTGACTATATATATTTTTTAATTTTTAAAATGTCTTTATTTATTGTTTTTGAGAGAGAGATAGAGTGCAAGTGGGTGAAAAGCAGAGAGAGAGGGAGACACAGAATCGGAAGCAGGCACCAGGCTCTGAGCTGTCAGCACAGAGTCCCATGCAGGGCTCGAGCCTACAAACTATGAGATCATGACCTGAGCCAGTGAGACACTTAACCGACTGAGCCACCCAGGTGCCCCTCAACTATATTTAAATAAACACACACTTTCTAAGTATCTATTTTATGTGAAAGATATTTCTGGTTTAGAAAAAATTTGTAAACAACAACATCAACAAAAAACCCTCAACCCTAAGCTTTAGAGTTATTCATTAGGTTATCTGCCTAGTTATCCACTAGGTGATTGGCATTAGTGATTGAAAGCTGAATTGAAAGCATTCAATACTAAGCAAAGCAATTATAATTAAATTAAAATGCATTCTGGAACTTGCCTGAACCACATAAAAACATTTTCTACCTGTTCCAAATGCTAATATTTTAATATTACCTGGGAGGGTTAGAAGTACGTGGGTTATTTATTTTTTAAAAATCTCTTTTTGTCTGATTAGCAAACAGTTTTGTGCTTGTAATGCGTTGGACACTGTTCTAAGTTAATTACTAATGCTAACTCAGGTAATCATCATAAGAACCCCAGGAATACCTAGGGTATTACACCCAGGTTACAGATGAAGAAACTGAGGCCTAGAGAAGCTAAGTAACTTGACCAAAGTTGCATGGCTAGAAAGTGACAACACAAGTATTTGAATAGAGGAAGTCTGGCCCCAGAGTTCACGGTCATGGACACTACAGCATGCTGTGCCCCCGTAGGCTGATTCTAAGTCTGTTACATCACTGCAAAGATAAAGACCTAGGGAGTGGTTTCTTTTTTTAATTTCGTTTTAAAAAATTAAAGTATAATTAACTTACAAATTATATTAGTTTTAGATGTACTATATAATGATTCAACGATTCTATACATTTCTCAGTGCTCATCATACAGAATGCTTTCTTAAAGCAGAAGTAGTTGTTAAAGCCATAATTTTCAACACTATCATCATTAAAAACACTTTGAAGATGAGAGCACACTACCCAGAAGAGACCATTCTGGCATTGTGGGTAAGAGAGATACAACATGCCCAGTGCTCTTGAAGGGATTTAATCTAATTTCCCTGTGGAGTCCAAAGAAATTGCCAGAGGCGGTATTCTATGGAGTTACCAGGTCAGTTTCAAGGGGGGAAAAATGAGAACCTGATCATTAAATCCAAATGAGTAAAGATAAGAAAAAGCCAGAAAGCAAATTCAATCAGCTTGGGACTGGGAGAGAGCTCACATGTGAGGTGGTGCAAAGCAGACTAAAAGAAAGAGATCTTGAACCCTTACCTGAGAGTTTGGGTGGTGACCATAGATTGTTACCAGTGGCCTCTCATGTGGGTGTGGGTGTGGGTGTGTTAAGAAGAGTCAAAGAGTTTGGGGCGCCTGGGTGGCTTAGTCGGTTGAGCGTCCGACTTTCGCTTAGGTCACGATCTCGCGGTTCGTGGGTTCGAGCCCCACGTCGGGCTCTGTGCTGACTGCCAGCTCAGGGCCTGGAGCCTGTTTCAGATTCTGTGTCTCCCTCTCTCTGACCCTCCCCTGCTCATGCTGTCTCTCTCTCTCTCTCTCAGAAGTAAATAAAACATTTAAAAAATGTTTAAATAAATAAACACTTTAAAAAAAGAGTTAAACCTATGTGGAGAGGGTCGTGTTGACCCATCTTACATATGGGAAATCACGGCTCCAACATACTCCAGATAGTACTTTTTTAATAGTACACACTAGAAATTTTGGACATAATTGGCTGTTCTTGATAAGTATTCAGCCAAGAGAAACCTAAGGCAGGGAGAGAAGACTCAGATGTCTCCAGATGCCACGCTGGTGACCAAAAATGACTGTAACAGGTCCAGGGGTTCCAGGTGAAGGGTGCTTATTCCTTTTTGATGCCGCAGGATTTTAATGCCTAACTATTTCATGCCAACAATCCTTGTGTATGTAGTAAGCAGCCACTGGTGGGAAAGCGGTACTAGCTGAAAGGCAAATAGCTGAAAGAGAAGTTAAATAAACACATTGGTTTTATTTTTTTACACTCTAAGGGGAAGTTGGCCACGTGAGGGTTGATGGGTCTCCCACAAAGGCTGTGTTTATGACAAAGGCAGAGACAGCTGTATTGTAGATTCCTCCAAGTAGTTTGTTCCCTTAGGTGTAAACAGGCTTCATACTTATTTTCAGAGGCAGAAAGGAAGGGGGGTAGCTAAAGAAAGTGGGTCAGACCACAACCAGTTTTAGGTGGGATGGGGTGGAGGAGGAACCCCAGGAAACAGAGCAGGCGGTGACAGCTGTGAGGAGTAGAGGAAGGAAGGCTGAATCCCTAGGGAGCCTACTGAAAGCAAGAAAGAGACTCTGAGGGAGGTGGCCTAGAAATGGGAAGAGAGCTGGTACTTCTTGACAGCCTGGCCCATGGGGTTCTGGGATAGCGCCCAGTGATAACATTTTTTTTTTATATTTTTATTTATTTCTAGGAGAGAGAGAGACAGCGTGAGCAGGGGAGGGTCAGAGAGAGAGGGAGACACAGACTCTGAAACAGGCTCCAGGCTCCGAGCGGGCTGTCAGCACAGAGCCCAACGCAGGGCTCGAACCCACTAACCGCGAGATCATGACCTAAGCAAAAGTCAGATGCTTAACCGACTAAGCCACCCAGGCGCCCCCAGTGATAACATTTTTAAAGCAACCACATGGGAGAAAATATGAAGCTTTGCCTGACTGAATAAAATTAGTTAAGTAAAAATCATGATAGTGTAGCTGGTGTAAATGTTTTGGTCATTCAGCTTGATTAGCCCAAGTTGACTCTCCAAAGTTTGCCACCATTGAGCCTGAAATCATATTCCACTTTTCTTTGAGGGTCATGCTTGCAGCCAAGTAAGAAATTGCACTACAACAGCTTCATTTATTTTCTCTATTTAAGAGGCAGTTTGTCTTAAATGGATTTTCTTCCTCTGCTATGTATCTAAATTTCTGCTTTCAATCTTATACATGTTCAAAATAAGCTTCTAAAAATAAAGTAATGAAAAGTTCTAAAGAAGAAAAGGAAGAAGTTGACAAATGTGTGAGCTTCACAAGTAAGAGAACTTGAGACCTGTAATCCGAAAACTTTAGACTTTTACATTCAAGACTTCATTGCTATTCCACTGCGTTGTGTTTGTTTCAAAAATTCTACACACAAATTTCAGGCAGATAAGAGTTTATGTCCACAGGCGTGCCTGTGTAGCTCAGTTGGTTGAGCTTCTGACTCTTGATTTCTGCTGTGTCATGATTTGTGGGGTCAGGCTCCGATTAGCCAGTGCAGAGTTGGCTTGGGATTCTTTCTCTCCCTCTCTTTCTGCCCCTCCCAAACGCTCTTCTCTTCCTCCATCTCTCAAAAATAGGTAAATAAACTTTTTTAAAAAGGAGTATACATCCACCATAGTTATTTAATTCTATATCGAGCAATTTGGAAAAATAACAGGTTTATTATTTTAATGTTTTTTTTTTCTGAGAGAGAGAGACAGCGTGAGCAGGGGAGGGGCAGAGAGAGAGGGAGACAGAGAATCCGAAGCAGGCTCCAGGGTCTGAGCTGTCAGCACAGAGCCTGACACAGGGCTTGAACCCATGGACCGCGAGATCATGACCTGAGCCGAAGTCAGACGCTTAACTGACTGAGCCACCCAGGCGCCCCTATTATTTTAATGTTTACTTATTTTTGAGAGAGAGAGAGAGAGAAAGAGAGTGACAGAGTGCAAGCAGGGGAGGGGCAGACACAGAATCGGAAGTGGACACTAAGCTCTGATCTGTCAGCACTGAACCCGATGTGGGGCTCGAACCCAAGATCATGATGCAAGATCATGATGCAAGATCATGACCTGAGCGGAAGTCCAACACTCAACGACTAAGCCACCTAATAGGTGTCCCAGCAGTTTTATTATTTTAGAGGCAGCCAGGGAATAACTTCAGACAGTGAATGATGTCAGAAACATAGTTCTTTATTTTCGAAATTATTAATTTAATCATGCCTCTAGCAAATGACAGAGACCTAAACTAGAATAAAAATTTCTAGTAGGAAAGAAGATTCTTGCAGGTTTCATCAGACAAACCTGAGAAAAAAAATCACCTGAGGAAAAAAGTACAGAGAAAAAAAATACACTGGGCCTCTAGGTAATGATTAATTACGTATAAGAGGTTTGCCTAGTAAATCCTCTGCCTCAGAATTATCTGGAAGGCTTTATCCAAACTCCTTGTTAGGTCACTTCAAGGCACAGTGTACTTTATTAAGTAATGCTAGTATTCTAAAAAGAAGTTAAACATATTGCAATGGGCTGCCATATTACTTAATATACATGGAGCTGCCTTTTAAAAAAATCCTGTTGAGGGGAGCCTGGGTGGCTTAGTCGGTTAAGCGTCCGACTTTCGCTTAGGTCATGATCTCGCGGTTCGTGGGTTCGGGCCCCGCGTCGGGCTCTGTGCTGACTGCCAGCTCAGAGCCTGGAGCCTCAGTCTGTGACTCCCTCTCTCTGACCCTCCGCTGCTCACGCTGTCTCTCTCTCTCTCTCTCCTAGAAATGAATAAAACATTAAAAAAAAAATAAAATAAAAATAAAAAAATCCTGTTGAAAGGGCCTATGCATTGGTTCCAAAAGCCCCTCTAACTGTAATTAAAAATAGAACTTTAAAATATTGCTGTTGAAATAAGTCATTTGGTAATTCCCTTTTAAACATAAGCTTAAACAATAGCTTTTTAGTTGCTTAGCAAAATATTTATTACAAATAAATATGGCTCAAATAAGCATAGTGTATTAAAATATAGATATTCCTTAAAGATCTTTCTTTCTCTTGGATAAATTTACCCTCTCTCACAAAAAGATTCCAGAATGTGGCAGGTGGGTGGTGCATGTAGTCTTACAGCCTGAGCAAAGCAAACTTAGGAACAGATTTTAAAAAATAGATTAAGTGTTTTCTAAGCTACTGCTTGCCTACACCAGCCAGCTGAAGGCTTTAAATAATTTAATCCCTACAACAACTGCCAGCTCCAACTGGAAGCCTTACACAAGGACTGGATTCACTGAGGACTCTAACAGGTGCAGTCTAATAGTGCTTCCCTAAATCTGCTACTGATCTATGTCTGTGCATGTGCAGGACACTGTATTCTTAAATTCAACAGGACACTAATTAAATTAATCCAAATGCCTCTTGTTTTGTCTCATCTTCCACTATCATATTACCTAAGACATTCATCTGTTTTTTTCCAGAGAAATACTTGGCATATGAGTTTGTTTTCAATGTTGCTTTCCTAAGCAAAGCCCTCTTAATACAATGTAAGTTTTGGAAAGCAAATTAACTAGCAAATTACATTCTTCCTATTGTTATTGTTCTTCCTAGCCAACTGACTTTTCTCTATTCGCATTTACTGAGTACTGTTAGTACTATTAGTACTATTATTAGAGTTGCTCAGATTTTTTTCTTTTATGTATTTTTAAGATATATAAGAATGTGTTTGTTGTTATATATTCAAATATATTTCAGAGAAAATTCACACATTCCTTTTATATAATCAAGCTGGGATAACTTTGCTAATCAAGTTAAATTGAAAAACCAAAAAATAAAACACCACTATCATGCCCTCAGAAATCAATGTATTATGATACTATAATAAGATTGTTGTCAGGCATTCAGTAAAAAGAAGTTTAAAAGCCAATAGCTATCTAGACATCCATATGCAAGATAATGAAGTTGAATCCTATACAGACACCATATGCAAAAGTTAACTCAAAATTAAGAAATGTAAGAGCTGAAACCATAAATCTTCTAGGAAAAAACATAGGAGAAAAAATTCAGGACATTGGATTTGGCAACGCTTTCTTGGATATGACACTGAAGCACAGACAGCAAAGCAAATACAGTATAGATAAATGAGACTATATCGAACTGTACAACTTCTGTACACCAGAGGAAACAATACACAGAGTGAAAAATCAACCTATATATGAAGGGAGAAAATATTGCAAATCAGATATATTTAAGGAACTCTTACAACTCAACAACAATAAAAACAGATAATCCAGTTAAAAATGGGCAAAGGAGGGAGCCTGGGTGGCTCAGCTGGTTAAGCAGCCAACTCTTGATTTTCACTCATGTCATGATCTCAGTTCATGAGATCAAGTCCCGCATCTTTGGCTCTGCACTAATAGCTTGAGTCCTGCTTGGGATTCTCTCTCCCTCCTCTCTCTCTCTCTCCTCTCTCTTTCTCTCTCTCTGTTTCTCCCCCTTCTTGTGTGTGCTCTCTGTCAAAATAAGTAAATAAACTTAAAAAAAAATAAAACCAGGGGCACCTGGGTGGCTCAGTTAGTTAAGCATCTGACTTCGGCTCAGATCATGATCTCACAATTCATGGGTTCAAGCCCCGTTTCGCGCTCTGTGCTGACAGCTCAGAGCCTGGAGCCTGCTTAGGATTCTGTCTCCTTCTCCCTCTGCCCCTCCCCCGCTCATGCTCTGTCTCTCTCTCTCTCAAAAATAAATAAACATTAAAAAAATTTTTTTAATAAAACTAAAAATGGCAAAGGATTTGAATAGACATTTCTCCAAAGAAGATATACAAATAGCCAACAAATATATGGAAAAATAATTAACATTACTAATCATAAGAGTCATGCAAATCAAAACCACAGTGAGATATGGTCTCTATCAAAATAATAAAAAATAACAAGTATTGGTGAGAATGTGGAGAAATTGGAAGCCTTGATGGGAGTACTATTGACGGGAGTGTAAAATGGTATAGCCATTATGAAAAACAGTATGGAGATTCCTCAAAAAATTAAAAATAGAATTACCATATGATCCAGCAATCTCACTTCTGGGAATTCAAAAGAATTAAAAGCAGGATCTCAAAGAGATACTTGAACACTCACTTTCATTGCAGCATTATTCATAGTAGCCAAGAGGTGAAAGTAACCCAAATGTCCATCAATGGACAAATGGATAAAGAAAATGTGATACATACATAGGATATTATGCAGCTTTAAACAAGAAGAAAGTAAATCCTATTACATACTACAATGTCAAGGACATTATGCCTAGTGAAATAAGCTAGTCACAAAAGAACAAATATTGTATAATTCTACTTATAAGAGGTACTTAAGGTACTCAAACTCTAGCAACAGGAAGTAGAAACATGGTTATCAAGGGCTGGGGAAAAGGAAGGGAGAAATTAGGGTTTAACGGGTATGAAGTTTCAGTTTCGCAAGACAAAAAATTGTAGGAGGGGGTACCTGAGTGGCTCACTCAGTTGACCATCTAACTTTGGCTCAGGTCATGATCTCACAGTTCGTGACTTCGAGCCCTACATCAGGCTCTGTGCTGATGGCTCGGAGTCTGGAGCCTCCTTTGGATTCTGTGTCTCCCTCTCTCTCTGCCTCTCCCCCACTCACACTCTATCTCTCAAAAATAAATAAACATAAAAATTTAAAAATGTTTAAAAAAAAACTGTAGGAAAAACCTGTTGCACAACAAAGTGAATATATTAACATGACTGAATTGAACACTTTGGTGTTGAGGTGGAGGTGCTTGGCTGGGTCAGTTGGTGTAGCATGCGACTCTTGATCTCAAGTTTGTATATTCAAGCCCCACATTGGGTATAAAGATTACCTAAAAATGAAATCTGTTGTTTTTGTTGTTTTCAGGGTTCATAATTTATAGTACAAACTGAGGATCACATGATGAGGTGGCATTAGCTTCTACAGGCATGGGAACTTAGAAGATGAGGTACACTTATATATCCATTTATGTTACTTTCACAGCTGGTGTTTTTTCAGGCCTTAACTTGAAGTATAAGACGATCAAAGCAATACCTCCATATGTGGCCAGTACACAATTCATTCTACCTGTGAGAGTATAAGACTTGTAATATTTTTTGATACCAATGACATGGAATTGGGCATGTTTCTGGACCTACCAGAATTTCAATCTTGCCAAAGACACCAATTCTGCTGGTTGTCTCCTTCAGCGCATGCAGCAGCCCCATGACCAGCTGGAAGAAAAACAATTAAATCTTAAAAAAAAAATGATAGAGGGGGTGCCTGGGTGGCTCAGTTGATTAAGCATCTGACTTGGGCTCAGGATCTTGTGGTCCGTGGGTTCAAGACCCGCGTCAGGCTCTGTGCTGACAGCTCAGAGCCTGGAGCCTGTTTCGGATTCTGTATCTCCCTCTCTCTCTGCCCCTCCCCAGCTCGTACTCTGTCTCTCTCTGTCTCAAAAATAAATAAACGTTAAAAGAAAATTTTTTAAAAAATGGTTGAGGTGGTAAGTTTAATGTTATATGTTTTTTGGGTTTGTTTGTTTTTTTTTACCACAATAAAATAAATAAATAAATAAATATCAACACAGGGAAACCCAATAGCCGTCTTCCTGGCAAACTTTCTTCTAACACTTTTCTCCCCCCTCCACAAGGTTTACAGAATTATTTTTTCCAACTTTTTATTTTGTAAAATTAAAGAGCCCCCAGTAGGGTGCCTGGCTGGATCAGTCAGTAGAGCACATAACTTTTGATCTTTGGGTTATGAGTTTGAATCCCATGTCAGTGTAGAGATTACTTAAAAATAAAATCTTTTTTTTTTTTTCAAAGAGATAGAGTCAGCATGAGCCGGGGAGGGTCAGAGAGAGAGAGACACACACAGAATCCGAAGCAGGCTCCAGGCTCCAAGCTAGCTGTCAGCACAGAGCCCGATGTGGGGCCCAAACCCACGAACTGTGAGATCGTGAACTGAGCCGAAGTCCGATGCTCAACCGACTGAGCCACCCAGGCACCCTAGGGGTTGCCTAGGTGAGCATCGGACTTTGACTCAGGTCACTATCTCAGTTTGTGGGTTTGAACCCTGTGTCAGGCTCTGTGCTGATGGCTCAGAACCTGGAGCCTGCTTCCGATTTTGTATCTACCTCTCTCTCTGCCCCTCCCCGGCTCATGTTCTGTCTGTCTGTCTGTCTCTCTCTCTCTCTCAAAAATAAACATTAAAAAAATAAACTTAGGGGCGCCTGGGTGGCTCAGTTGATTAAGCATCCAACTTTGGCTCAGGTCATGATCTCAGTTCATGGGTTCGAGCCCCGCATGGGGCTCTGTGCTGACAGCTAGCTCAGAGCCTGGAGCCTGCTTCAGATTCTGTATCTCCTTCTCTCTCTGAACCTCCCCTGCTCATGCTGTCTCTCTCTCTCAGAAATAAATAAAAAACATTAAAAAAATAAATTTAAGTAAAATAAAATAAAAGCTTAAAAAAATTAAAAACCAGAAACTGTGTGACAATTATAAATTGAATACTCATCCTAGGTTCATTTAACTGTCAACATTTTGCCAAATATGCTTTCTCTCACTCACATGCTCTCTGTGTCTCTCCTCCCACACATGCATATACGTATAACATACACACACACGTCTATACATAGACACATATACATATATAGGTATTTGCTAAATTATTTGCAGGTTAGTGGCAGACTTCATGATAATTCTAAATATTTCAGCCTATATCTCCTGAAAACAAGGCTATCTCCTTCATAATCATAATATAATTATTACACTTGGTAAAGAAAAAATTATTCATGATACCTGTTCAAGATGATAAGACAGACTGGCAGACTTTATTCAGGGAGAGCTACTGCAATGGGGGTTTGTAAAATGGAAGAGAGACTGAGCTCAACTCCAACTCTGACAATGACAAAATGGAATTTATAAGGAAGGAGCAGGGTGAATGTCAGTTGATGGAAAATTACTAAAACAAAACATCAGAGAGATTGAGGCTAAACTCAACGATGGGGGTATCTGGCTGGCTAAGTCATTAGAGTATGCAACCTTTGATCTCAAGGTTGTGAGTTCGAGCCCCACGTTGGACATAGAGATTACTTAAAAAAATAAAAAATAAAATAAACTGGATGAGATCCTTGCTGAAGGCCGGCCAGGGTGATAAGAGATGGAGGATAAGAAATGAAGAATTTAATCAGATATCAGGAGTGGACAGATACCAATGGTGGCAGATTTTCCATATATTGACCCAGCAGGATTCTTGCTAAAACTATACTTGATGGGCCAATGACAGAGCCCAAGGTCAGGGGCATAGTCAGAAACAGGACTCAGAGGAGCCTGACTCAAAGTTTGGTCAAAGGAGAGAGTCTTTATCATATTTGAGAAATTTAACATGGATGCAATATTATTATTTACAATGCAGCCCCTATTCAAATGCCTCAAATTGTCCCAATAAGTCTTTTATATGTGTTATGTTTTGTTTTGTTTTGAACAAGGACATCCAATGAAAGATCACCCATTGTACTTAATTGTGACGTCTCTTTGGTCTCTTTTAAGCTAGAATAGCATCCCATCTTTTTTTTCTTCTTCTTCTTTTTTTCCCTTTCATATCATTGACATTTGTTAAGAATCAGGACAATTGTTTGCCAAATGTCAATCAATCTAGACTTCTTTAATGGTTTCCTCACAGTTAGATCTAGGTTAAAAATTTGGCAGGATAATACATTGTTGATCTGTGCCCTTTTCCTACCTTGTGGTATGCCATAAAGGGTTAACTCAGCAGGCTTGGTTGCTTAAACTCTGCACATTCCAAAGAAAGGGTTAGACCTTGACCAGCTCCTGGGAGATAACCTCTGAGCCCATAGAATCTTCCTGAAAAAAGTGTTTTTGTATGCCTTGGGCCTTGGCCCATTCTGTATCAGTTTGACCAGATAATTTATGCTAACAATTTGATTTACGGTGAATAGCTGTTTTCATATGCCTCAGGCCCTGGTCTCTGCTGCATCAGTTAGACCTCTGGAATCTGGTAACTGGGTACCTAGGGTCAGTCACATGGTGATACGGGCTTCTAAAACTGGCCCTGAACAGTTATTGCATGGCCCCAATAAAGCCTTGGACACCAAGGCTCGCGTCAGCTTCTTTGGTTGTCAACACTTCACACATATAGTCACATATCGTTGCTGGGAGAATTGAGTGCTGTCCATGTGACCCCACTGAAAAACGACAACGAGTAGATTATTTCTAGTTTTTCCTAGACTTTGCCCCATGCTCCTTTTGCTGATGTTAATCCATATCCTTTTGCTATAATAAACTGTAACTGTGAGGATAACAGCTTTTTAAAGTTTTCTGAGCAGTGCTATCCCTTAGCGATAGCACTGCTAGGAATTTACCCAAGGGATACGGAAGTGCTGATGCATAGGGGCACATGTACCCCAATGTTTATAGCAACACTTTCAACAATAGCCAAATCATGGAAAGAGCTTAAATGTCCATCAACTGACGAATGGATAAAGAAGATGTGGTTTATGTATACAATGGAATACCACATGGCAATGAGCAAGAATGAAATTTGACCATCTGTAGCAATGTAGATGAAACTGCAGGGTGTTATGCTAAGTGAAATAAGTCAGGCAGAGAAAGACAGATACCATATGTTTTCACTCATATGTGGGTCAGGAGAAACTTAACAGAAGACCATGGGGGAGGGGGGAGGGAAAAAAAGTTACAGAAAGGGAGGGAGGCAAACCACAAGAGTCTCTTAAAGACTGAGAACAAACTGAGGGTTGATGGGGTGGGGGAGAGCAGAAAGTGGGTGATAGGCATTGAGGAAGGCACTTGTTGGGATGAGCACTGGGTGTTGTATGGAAACCAATTTGACAATAAATTATATTTAAAAAATAAATAAAGTTTTCTGAGTCCTTCCACTAAATCATCAAACCTAAGGGGATATTAGAGTTAGTTTGCTGCATCATTGATGTTATCTTTGTTTATTTAAGTTCCTCCTGAATTTCTCTGATAGAAAGACATTTTTTACCTTTGTAGTTAGGAAGTATTCTGCAGAGTGATATTTTGAGACCATGAATATCATGCTCTCCCACAGTCTTTCACATAATAGCTTTAGTATTTATTGATGATTCTTATATAAATCAATTATTAGGGGCCGATAAAACAGTGATATTTTTTCTGTAATAACATAGACTCATGGCTTCTTTCTCGTTAATCAATGAGTTATAACCCATTCCTATTATTATTATTTTGTTACTCAGACTGACTAATATTTGACTAGTGGGTCCCCCCCTTCAAGCTGGCTCCTGTGTCCCCTTAGTTTTTCAGCACTTCCTTAATTTCTAATACCACATGATATTCCCAGATGCTCATCTTGTCTTTTCCTGCCCCAGCCTTGAAATTGACCATTTCTCTAAGTAGCCCTTGTTCCTTTTACTTTTCTTGTATATTAATTCCAGAAAGAGTCATCTATGGCCTCCAGGAGTGATGAATAGAAAACAGAGTCAAATTGTTTGTTAGAGGACTAAGAGAGAAATTCCAATCTACTTAAAACCTTAGGAGTCCCGGTTGTAGATGAGTCTTTGGATACTTCTTCAAGAAAACCTCAAGCATGCATACTTTCCTTATTCTCTCATTGGAAAAGTAAATGTGTTTTATGTTGATATAATCCCCTCTATATCCTATGACCTAACACTCTGAGAAGGTGGTCTAACATACAACAGGATTCCAGAGAAGTCAAATTGTACTTTTTCTAAGTACTTTCTTTGTACTTTCTGACTTTCCAAATGTTACCAAATCTGGTCAGAGTACACTACCAGGTCAGATTATCCTGCATCTGTCAGAAGTATTTCAGTTTAGAAGCTGAGGATCTATTGAGCTCGTCTCTTTGAAGTAATGGGTAGCCCATGTTTGGAGTTTGGTTTAATTCTGAATCAAATGGGAAGTGATTGAAAGGTTTTGAGCAGTAGAGGTAAAGGATCTGGCTACATTTTAGCAAGGTCACTTTGACAACTGGGTAGAGAATGGACTGAAGCGGATGTGGTAGGTACTGGAAAACACTCTCAGTGGCTTGCTGCAGAAAGCATAATTGATTGAGGGCCAGGGCTGTGGCATTTTAAGGCCATGCTTTACTCTGGCTGTTTTCTGCCAGTGACTGAGCATAGCAGGGATGCTAAGGCAGGACCATCCCCCAGAATCACAGGACTCTTCTGATAGATGGCTTTGGCCCAAAGACTTTTCTTAACTGGACAGCAGCCTAACACTGTCCCACACAACCTTCCTTCTCTTCATCTGGGTCCAAACTTGCAACACAGTCTGACAGCTTTTCTAGCCTCTCCTAATTCCCTCCCATTTTCTCCCACAGGGGCTTCTCATGAAAAATTTTTTGTACATTTAATCATATCTTGATATCGGTTTCTTGGAGAACTAATAGAGGGGTCAAGGGCAGAAGTGGGGAGACCAGTTAGAAGGCAATCACAGTAATCCAAGTGAGACATGATGGTGGCCTGGAGCAGAGTAGGAGCAGTAGAGATGGAGATAAGTGATTAGATTTTGTTTGTTGTTGTTGTTGTTGTTTGAAGATGGAATTTACTAGAATTGCTGCTGGGAGAGGATGATATAAAAAGAGAGAGGTCAAGGGTGACTGCATTGTTTTTGGCCTAAGCAACTGGATGCATCTCATTGTAATTTTCTGACATGGTAAAGCCTGGGAGAGACAGGGTTTGGGGAATAAGATCAGAAGACTTGTTTTGGGGGCACCTGGGTGGCTTAGTCAGTTAAGCTTCTGACTTCGGCTCAGGTCATGATCTCATGGTTCATGAGTTCAAGCCCCACTTGGGGCTCTGCACTGACAACTCAGAGCTTTGCACCTGCTTCAGATTCTGTGTCTTTCTCTCTCTGCTCCTCCCTTGCTCATGCTCTGTCTCTCTGTCTCTGTCTCTGTCTCTCTCTCCTCAAAAATAAATAAACATCAAAAAAATTTTAATTACATAAAAAAAGGCTTGTTTAAGAAATGTTAAGTTTGAGATACTATTAGATTCCCAGTGGAAATGTCAGATAGGTGTTTGGTTTAATAAGTCAGAGGGCAGAATTAGAGGTATTGCCTGAATTTGGTAGTTAGCATATAGCTGGTATTTGAGGCTATGGAACTGAATGTGATCACCAAAGACTACTGTGATAGAAAAGCTCCAGTAACTCGCCCCAGAGCATTCTAAATTTGGGAGATAAAGAGTATTCAGCAAAAGAGACAAAGAAGGAAGATGATACAAGTTTAGAATCATCACAACTGCCTGGTGAAATTAACTGGCAATCACCGATCTGGTTTCCGCCATATAGTTTTTCCTTTTCAGAACGTCCCATAAACAGAATCAACTAATATGTGGTCTTTCTGACTCTGGCTTCTCTCACTAAGCATAATGTATTTGAGATTCATCCACACTATTCCGTATATCAGTAATATTAGTTTTTCCTTTAGGTTGCCAAATTAACATTTCTTTATTCAACACCAATTGATGGACATTTGGTTTGTTTCCAATCTTTTGATATGATGAATAAAGTTGCTATAAACATTTGTGTGAGGATAATTTTTATTTGTCTTGGAGAAAACTTACCAGTGGGACTGATTGCTGGGTCATATGATATATGGTATATATTTTGTATATATACATATATATATTTACAAAATTGCCAAACTGTTTCAGGAAGTGTCTGTACCATTTTACATTCCCACCAGCAATGTGTAAGAGTTCCAGCTGCTTTTGGGCACCGGGGTGGCTCAGTCTGTTGAGCGACCAACTCTTAATTTCAGCTCAGGTGATGATCCCAGGGTCGTGGGATTCCATGCTGGGCTGTGGGTGGAGCATGGAGCCTTCTAAGGAGTCTCTCTTTCTCTCTCCCTGCCCCTCCCTGTTCCCTGTCTCTCTAAAATAAGAAAGAAAGAAAGAAAGAAAGAAAGAAAGAAAGAAAGAAAGAAAGAAAGAAAGAAAGAAGGAAGGAAGGAAGGAAGGAAGGAAGGAAGGAAGGNTCCATGCTGGGCTGTGGGTGGAGCATGGAGCCTTCTAAGGAGTCTCTCTTTCTCTCTCCCTGCCCCTCCCTGTTCCCTGTCTCTCTAAAATAAGAAGGAAGGAAGGAAAGAAAGAAAGAAAGAAAGAAAGAAAGAAAGAAAGAAAGAAAGAAAGAAAGAAAGAAGGAAAGAAAGAAAGGAAGAAAGGGAGGGAGGGAGGGAGGGAGGGAGGAAGAGAAAGAAAAGAGAAAAAAAAGGAGTTTCAGCTGCTTTACATCCTCATCAGCACTTGGTATTATCAGGTGTTGTTTTACTATTTAGTAGGTTTGTAGCCATATTCTATCATGGTTTTAATTTGCCTTTCCTTAATGACTAATAAAATTGAGCATCTTTTCACGTGCTTATTTGCCATCTGTTTATGTTCTTTGGTCAAGTGACTGTTCAAATCTTTTGCCCATTTTCTAAATTGTGTTATTTCCTTATTGTTAACTTTCAGGAGTTCTTTATACGTTCCGTATACAACTCTTTTGTCAGATATGTGATTTGTAAATATTGTCTCCAGTTGTGGCTTGTCTTTTTATCCCCTTAATGGTATCTTCCAAAAAGAAAATCTTTTTGATTTTGACACTGTCCAATTTATCAATGGACTTCTATGAATTAAATACGATTTGAGCATCATATCTAAAAACTCTTTGCCTAGTGCTGATGCATAAGGGCACGTGTACCCCAATGTTCATAGCAGCACTCTCAACAATAGCCAAAACATAGAAAGAGCCTAAGTGTCCTTCAACGGATGAATGGATCAAGAAGATGTGGTTTACCTATACAATGGAATACTACATGGCAATGAGAAAGAATGAAATCTGGCCATGGGTAGCAACGTGGATGGAACTTGAGGGTGTTATGCTGAGTGAAATAAGTCAGGCAGAGAAGGATAGCTACCATATGCTTGCACATATAGGAGGATTAGGAGGAACTTAATGGAGGACCATGGGGGAGAAGAAGGTGGGAAATGGGGGGGAGAGGGAGACTATTGACTATTGAGAACAAACTGAGGACTGATGGGGATGGGGAAGAGGGGAAGGGGGGTGATGGGCATGGAGGAGGGCACTTGTGGGGGTGAGCACTGGGTGTTATATGGAAACCAACTTGACAATAAACTCTTTTTAAAAAATAAAAACTCTTTGCCTAATCCCAGATTAAAAAAAAAAGTTCTCCTTTGTTTTTTCTAAATGTTTTATAGTTTTACTTAGAAGTCTGTGATCCATTCTGAGTTAATTTTGTATAAGGTATAAGGTATAGGTTGAGATTTAGTTTTAGATCATAGGTGTTCAGTTGTTCTAATACCATATGCTAAAAAGTCTACCCTTTCTCCATTGAATTACCTTTGGTCAAAAATTGTATGAATTCATTTCTGGACTCTGTTTTGTTCCATTGGTATATGTGTCTGTGCTTTTGTCAATGTCAGACTGTCTTAATAAGTCTTGAAATCAGGTAGTGTAAGACCTTTAACTTTGTTCTTCTTTTTCCATATAAATTTTAGAATTGGCTCATCAGTATCCTAAAAAAATTTTGCTTATATTTTTTTACTATAATTGTCTTGAGACTATAGATCAATTTGGGGATAACTGACAGCTTCATATTTAAGAAGTCTAATATTGCCAGCGAGGTCCCTGCCATCATTTTCATAGTCGCGTTTTAATGTTTAAATACTTTTATTAAGTGAAGTCTAGAATTTGTTTATGCTTTTTAAGAGAATTTGGTAATTAGGGATTTAAATCAATATTGAGTTTCTAGAGATGCCTAGGTGACTCAGTTGGTTAAGCTTCTGACCTTGGCTCTGGTCATGGGTTCAAACCCTGTGTCAGGCTCTTTGCTGTCAGTGCAGAGCCTGCTTGGGATTCTCTCTCTCTCTCTGCCCCACCCCTGCTTGTGCTCTCTCTCAAAAATAAACATTTTTTTAAAAAATAAATCAATATTTAATTTCTAGAAGGCAGAGACTATATCCTACTTTGAATCACTGTAGATGGGAGACTGAAAGTACAGAAAAAGACCTCAATAAAGGTCTTTGGATTAAATATTTACTATAAGACTTTTAAACAATTCGGATATCTTCAGACATAATGAGCGATTGGGCACATGGAACTTACATGATGCAAGAAAAAACGACTTCTCCTTTCTAAAAGGAGCCATAGTAATGGTTCCTGATGCAAGTAGGAGTAAAAGGACAGAAGAAGCTGTCCCCAAAATGTTCATCCATCACAAGACTTTGAGTCCCAAAATGTCAAGGCCATTATTTTATAGGTGAGACTCATACAGTGTCATGTTATATCTAAGTTCTTGTATGTCAATATATACTTACACAAAAACTTGATCCCCAAATGAGAAACTTCTGCTAGAACTGGTTGTGTTTGTTTGTTATTTATAAAAATTGTGCATTTTTTAAATTGGTCCCTATAGTGGATTTCTTTTTAGGATTTCACTTTATAGAAAAAATATATTGGTATTCCATTAATTCTTACTTAATTCATGATTGAGCATCTCACTAAAAAAGCCCATGCTTTAGCTTATTGTTGAATAATACTATAGCAATCATATCAACCCACTCTTCACAAAGCCATAGTTCAAAGATAGGGGTAAGGGATGTGTCATATTCTTTCTAATATGCAGATAGTATCAAATTATTCTGCCATTAATTATGTGACCAAGATAGCCAAAGGAGTGATAATCACCACTATTTTTTTCCACTACTGTTGATTTGGTATGCTTCAAACAAATGATTTTTTTAAATAGGGGTTTTTTCATGTAATTTTTTTAATGTTTATTTATTTTTTGAGAGAGAGAGACAGAGTGTGAGTGGAGGAGGAGCACAGAGAGAGGAAGACACGGGATCTGAACAAGGCTTTAAGCTCTGAGCTGTCTGCACAGAGCCTGATAGGGGATTTGAACTCATGAACTGTGAGCTATGACCTGAGCCAAAGTCAGATCTTAACTGACTGAGCTACCCAGGTCCCCCTGTTTTTCTTTTTTAACTCTAATATGGAACTTGAGCTCATGACCCCAAACTCACAACCCTGAGAGCAAGAGTCTCATGCTCTACAGACTGAGTCAGGCTGGTGCCCTCAAACAAATGATTTTGATGTAAAGCTAGAATACTAAGACTTTTAATCTTTACAATTTTTTTGTTTCCTTCATTTTATTAAGACTCTTTTGGCAACAAAAGCAAAAATAAAGAAATGAGACTACATCAAACTAAAAAGCTTCTGCACAGCGATGGAAACCATCAGCAAAATGAAAAGGCAACCCACAAAATGGGAGAAGATATTCGAAAATGATATATCTGTTAAGGGGTTAATAATCCAAAACATATAAAGAACTCATACAACCCAATAGCAAGAACACAACCTGATCTTAAAATGGCCAGAGGATCTGAACAGACATTTTTCCAAAAAAGGCATACAGATGGACAACAGGTATGTGAAAAGGTATCCAACTTCACTAATCATGAAAAAAATGCAAATCAAAGCCACAATGAGCTATCACCTCATTACTGTTAGAATGGCTATTATCAAAAAGACAAGAAATAGTAAGTATTGGCAGGGAGCCTGGGTGGCTCAATCAGTTGATTGAGGTCATGACCTTTGGCTCAGGTCACGAGCTCTGTTTGTGAGTTCAAGCCCTGTGTGGGCTCTGTGCTGACAGCTCAGAACCTGGAGCCTGCTTTAGATTCCATGTCTCCCCCATCTCTCCTGTCCCTCCGCTGGTCACACTGTCTCTCTCTCAAAAATAAATAACAATTTTAAAAAGTAAGAATTGGCAAGGTTGTGGAGAAAAAGAAAGTTTTGTACACTGTTGTTGGGAATGTAAATTGGTACAGCCAGGATGAAAATCAGTATGGAGTTTCCAAAAAAAAAAAAAAAAAGGAACTACTATATGATCTAGCAATTCCACTTCTGAGTATCTATTTGAAGCAAACAAAAATGCTAATTTGAAAATATATCTGCATCCCCATGAATATTGCAGTATTACATACAATAGCCAGGGTATGAAAACAACCTAAAACAACCTAAGTGTCCAATGACGAATGAATACATAAAGAAGACATGAGATTATATACATAAAATTCAGCCATATAAAAAGAAGGAAGGGCATTCTGATATTTGTGACAACATGGATGGAACTTGAGGGCACATAGTAAGTGAAATAAGTCAGACAGAGGGAGACAAATACCATATCTTGATGGTCAAGAGGTACAAACTTCCAATTATAAAATCTAAAAAATAATAAATAAGGGTCTATCTGTACACTGATGTACAATGAAACACACTTAGGAAATCTCAACACTATTAAGATGGATCAATTAATTGTTCTAGGAATTGCTTATGTATATATACGCAGTGACTTTCTATATGACTATTAACTAGTGTCTAGCTTAAAATGATAATTATTAATCCATTGTCAACTGGCAAGCATTTTAAATTATTTCTCCAATTGTAGCAGTGGACTTGTACAGATTATTTTATTCTTAACAGGCTCCCCTTTGGACCAAGAAGAGACATTGTCAAACATTTGGCTGGGGCTAGGGGTGCACACTAAGATTAAGGGTGCTGGGAAAGATAAATGAACCACATTGGGATCAAAACTATGATCTCATTGACAAAGAGTTCCAACTAACCAGCACGGTGATAATAAATATATACTTCTTGGAACGTTGCTCTTTTCCACAAGTATTTTCTCTGTAGTCACTGAAGTATGAAGACATTTTATTCTCTCTAAACTTCCAACAGAACTCTTCGTGCCTGGGATAGCACATTCCATCCTTCTGTGTACTATCACCAGTAAACAAAGAAATGACCATCATAGAGTCTAAGTATGTGTTGCCTCATAAAAGGAATTTCGAAGAGTCTTTGGATGAAAAGCACCACACAGAGTATAGTGGTAGTATTGTACTATTGTGCAGAATATTATTACATCAAAGATTATAAGGCGTACATATTTTACTGGGAGTCTTTTGTGGGCCAAATTCATGTCCTGAAAACAGACATGGTATTTTAGATTAACATAAATTTATGGATATTGTGGATTTTTTCCTAGAAAATGAATACATCTTTTATGCCATTTTCAGGATGAAGGACAATAATGAAAATGTGGAAGCAAAGTGCTAAAGTACTCTTTATTTTTATGCAACATCAAGTCATTTTTAGAGATGGTAAAATCTGCTTGTAAAAATTATTTCTAGGGGCGCCTGGGTGGCTTGGTCAGTTGGGCATACGACTTCAGCTCAGGTATGATCTCGCAGTTCGTGGGTTCAAGCCCCACATCGGGCTCTGTGCTGACAGCCAGCTCAGAGCCTGGAGCCTGTTTCAGATTCTATACCTCCCTCTCTCTCTGACCCTCCCCTGCTCATGCTGTCTCTATCTCTCTCTCAAAAATAAATAAAACACTAAAAATTTTTTTAAAAAAAAGAAACATTGAAAAAATAAAATAAAAATTATTTCTACTTCACAGTGTGGAGGTTCCTCAGGAAACTAACAATAGAACTCCCCGATGACCCAGCAACAGCACTGCTAGGAATTTACCCAAGGGATACAGAAATGCTGAGGCATAGGAGCACATGTACCCCAATGTTCATAGCAGCACTCTCAACAATAGCTAAAACATGGAAAGAGCCTAAGTGTCCATCAACAGAAGAATGGATCAAGAAGATGTGGTTTATCTATACCATGGAATACTACATGGCAATGAGAAACAATGAAATCTGGCCATGTGTAGCAACATGGATGGACCCTGAGGGTGTTATGCTGAGCGAAATAAGTCAGGCAGAGAAGGACAAATATCATATGTTTGCACATATAGGAGGATTAGGAGGAACTTGACGGAGGAACAAGGGGGAGAAGAAGGGGGGAAATGGTGGGGGAAAGGGAGAGAGGCAAACCATGAGAGACTCTTGAATGCTGACAAAAACTGAGGACTGATGGATGTGGGGGGGAGGGGGGGATGGGCATGGAGGAGGGCACTTGTGGGGATGAGCACTGAGTGTTATGTGGAAACTAATTTGACAATAAACTATTTGTAAAAAAAAAAATTATTTCTACTTCAAATGAATCATTTTGTTCACAAACTTGCATAAAAGGCAAGGAAACAGAATAAAAAGGGGAAACAGGACAAAAATTGATAATTTATCAAAATGTGGTTGTGTCACATTCTAGGTTGCAAAGAACAAAAGTTCATTCAGTCTTAAGGGAACAGGGGGAAAACTAAAATGACATGTGTGGTTTAAAAGCATTAAGCCATTACATAACTGAGACAATTCAAGGCCTGGTTACACCAGAGTCCACATGGCCCATCTTTCTCTCTCTCCTACTGTCTCTCTTCTTTCTCCAACCTTTCAAGTAGGGTACATGTGATTGGATTACTTAATTAATCAGTGTGGAGTCTATCTATAGGGTAGATTCTTATTAGGTGCCCCTTCCTAACAAAAGCATTTAGCTTCTCTTAAGGCAATTGAAGACAGGATAAAGTCATACTAGTTAATACTGGCCCCACGTTGCCGCCTGGGTGGCTTAGTCGGTCAAGCGTCCGACTTTTGGTTGAGCGTCTGACTTTCGCTTAGGTCATGATCTCGCGGTTCTGGGTTCGAGCCCCGCGTCGGGCTCTGTGCTGACTGCCAGCTCCGAGCCTGGAGCCTGTTTCAGAGTCTGTGACTCCCTCTCTCTCTGACCCTCCCCTGCTCACGCTGTCTCTCTCTCTCTCTCCTAGAAATAAATAAAACATTTAAAAAATTTAAAAAAATATTGGCCCCACGTTTTTTAGAAGTTTATTTTATTTTGAGAGAGAGAGCACAAGCACATGTGTGTGTTTGCTCATGTGGGAGTGAGGGAGGGGCAAAGGGAGAGAGGGAGAGAGAGAATCCCAGACTCCACACCTGGTGCAGAGTCTGACCTAGGGCTCAATCTCACAGCCATGAGGTCATGACCTGAGCTGAAATCAAGAGCCAGACACTTAACTGACTAAGCCACCTAGACACCCTGGCCCCACATTTTTAAAAACAGAAAAATAGCTCTTCACAGAAATCAAAATTATATATATGAAATGTTTTCTAAAATGGGAAATATGTATGCATATGATTGAATACAAAAAGGCACTAAATGAAGTAAAAATTGGTTTTCAAAGAGATGAGGTTATAATTAGCTTCCACCCCACTCAGTATTTGCCCATATTGTTGTTCTAGTTCTTGACTAATTTAAGAAAGTTTTTTAAAATATTTAGAATAATCGGGGCAACAAGGTGGCTCAGTCGGTTAAGCATCTGACTTGGGCTCAGATCATGATCTCATGGTTCTCAAACTCCGTATCAGGCTCTGTGCTGACAGCTCAGAACCTGGAGCCTACTTCAGATTCTGTGTCCGCCCCCTCTCCGCCCCTCCCCTGCTCTCTCTCTCTCTTAAAAATAAACATTAAAAATATTTTTAAAAAATAGATATTTAGAACAATAAATATAATTTAACAATGCCCAGATGGTTTTTAACTGATTATCTCTATTTTTTTAATTTTCAAATAATTTTAAATGCCAGCAGTATAGTCAGGTTACATTTAGAAAATAGGTAAGAGATGTGTTTAATTAACATTTTATTTTATTTATTTATTTATTTATTTATTTATTTATTTATTTTTACAAATAGTTTATTGTCAAATTAGTTTCTACATAACACTCAGTGCTCATCCCCAAAGTGCCCTCCTTCATGCCCATCCCCCCCTCCCCCCCACATCCATCAGTCCTCAGTTTTTGTCAGCATTCAAGAGTCTCTCATGGTTTGCCTCTCTCCCTTTCCCCCACCATTTCTGCCCTTCTTCTCCCCCTTGGTCCTCCGTCAAGTTCCTCCTAATCCTCCTATACGTGCAAACATATGGTATTTGTCCTTCTCTGCCTGACTGATTTCGCTCAGCATAACACCCTCAAGGTCCATCCATGTTGCTACACATGGCCAGATTTCATTCTTTCTCATTGCCATGTAGTATTCCATGGTATAGATAAACCACATCTTCTTGATCCATTCATCTGTTGATGGACACTTAGGGTCTTTCCATGTTTTAGCTATTGTAGAGAGTGCTGCTATGAACATTGGGGTACATGTGCTCCTATGCATCAGCATTTCTGTATCCCTTGGGTAAATTCCTAGCAGTGCTATTGCTGGGTCATAAGGGAGTTCTATTGTTAGTTTCCTGAGGAACCTCCACACTGTTTTCCAGAGGGGCTGTACCAGTTTACATTCCCACCAACAGTGTAGGAGGGTGCCCGTTTCTCCACATCCTCGCCAGCATCTAGAGTTCTCTGATTTGCTCATTTTAGCCACTCTGACTGGCGTGAGGTGGTATCTCAGTGTGGTTTTGATTTGTATTTCCCTGATGAGGAGGGATGCTGAGCATCGTTTCATGTGTCTGTTGGCCATCTGGATGTCCTCTTTGGAGAAGTGTCTGTTCATGTCTTCTGCCCATTTCTTCAGCAACATGCAGAAAAATGAAACTAGATCATTTTCTCACACCATGCACAAAAATCAACTCAAAATGGATAAAGGACCTGAACGTGAGACAGGAAACTATCAACACCCTAGAGGAGAAAGCAGGAAACAACCTCCTTGACCTCCACCGCAGCAACTTCTTACTTGACACATCCCAAAAAGCAAGGGAATTGAGAGCAAAAATAAACTGTTGGGACCTCATCAAGATTAAAAGCTTCTGCACAGCAAAGGAAACAACCCAGAAAATTAATAGGCAACCAACGGAATGGGAAAAGATAGTTGCAAATGACATATCAGATAAAGGGTTAATATCCAGAATCTATAAGGAACTCACCAAACTCCACGCCCGAAAAATAATTAACATTTTAATTCATGGTGAGTCAATAGTCTTTCCAGTTATTTTCATCATGTACATAGAGAATTCATTACTTGGAAGTATTATAAATACTTTAAAAAATAAAATCCCAGATATATTTGTGTCCTTCTCACACAAGCCTTTAAACTATTTGCCCATCCCTCTGCACAGCTGTGATCATGCTCCTTTTTTATAGAAAGCATACTGAAATGTTAGAAAAATATAACTGTGAGTATGAGGAAGTGGGGTACACTTAATGTATTTATAGCAAGTGGGTAAATTATACCAAGTATAAAAGCACCTAAACTTTTAGGACCAATTTTAACTTAGAAGAGTTTAAAATTAGGAATAATGGTAGAAATCTCTAAAGAATTTTTATTTTTTTAAATTTTTTTGTTTATTTATTATTGAGACAGAGAGAAACAGAGCATAAGTTGAGGAGGGGCAGAGAGAGAGGGAGACACAGAATCTGAAGCAGGCTCCAGGCTCTGAGCTGTTAGCACAGAGCCCGATGCTGAGCTTGAACCCACAAACCGTGAGATCATGATCTGAGCCGAAGTCAGACGCTTAGCCGACTGAGCCACCCAGGCACCCCTCTAAAGAATTTTTAAAAACCCAATTAGTTGGGGGGCGCCTGGGTGGCTCAGTCCGTTAAGTGTCCTACTTTAGCTCAGGTCTCGCGTGAACTTGCAGTTCGTTGAGCTGAGCCCGGAGTCAGCCTCTGTGCTAACAGCTCAGAGCTTGGAGCCTGCTTCACATTCTGTGCCTCCCGCTCTCTCTGTTCTCTCTCTCTCAAAAATAAATAAAGATAAAAAAATTAAAAGAAAACACACAATTACTTGGTTAACAGAGTTTTTGCTTTATTATCAGTGATGCTTAATTGATTTTTTTTCAGATCTCAGAGGACCAATATTAACTTCCAT
Source organism: Hyaena hyaena (assembly GCF_003009895.1). NCBI lineage: Eukaryota > Metazoa > Chordata > Mammalia > Carnivora > Hyaenidae > Hyaena > Hyaena hyaena. The sequence goes on from NW_024080706.1 coordinate 3,118,147, forward strand.
CCCAGTAGATACATTTCTAAGTGTTTAGGATGACAGATCAAATGGAATATATATTTATCAAAGTGCCTAATTACAGTGATTGCTCAACAACTTAACAATTGCCATTTATGTTCCTAATGAAGTTAGGAAGTTATAAGAAATTAGTTCTATAATCATATGGTAATATATTTGGCCTGTACTCTAGAATTATGATTAATATTCCTAATTGATTCACAATAAGAAAGTAACATTCCTACCAAGTGTGTTTAATCAAATGGAAATTGTATTTGTCTGCCACCTGGGGGATTTATGGAAACACTGCAAGTGGCAAAATTCATAGTAATACAGTGTTACAATATATGTGTTAATAGTATTTATTTTATGAATGGTGTTGGCTTATGTTATATGTATACATACACATACATATCTGTGTGTGTGGGGGGGGGCAAAGTTGGCCAAAGACATAATGGCAAAACCAAGAAATATGTTTTCTGAATATAAAGTGACAAAAATGTTTCCAAAAGAAAGGAATGATAGTGTTGTCAAATATTGCTAGTAGATCAGATAAGACCAACCACAGTATTACGTAATTAGGAGGTCATAGGTGACCAGCAGAAGAGTTGTTTATGGATGTTTTATGGTTTTGGAAAAAAAACATTTTTAATGTTTTATTTATTTTTGAGAGAGAGAGAGAACAAGAGCGAGCATGAGTTGGGGAAGGGCAGAGAGAGGAGGAGACAGAATCCGAAGCAGGCTCCAGGCTCTGAGCTGTCCCCACAAAGCAAGAGGCAGGGCTTGAACTCACTAGCACTGAGATCATGACCTGAGCCTAAGTTGGTCACTTAACCTACTGAGCCACCCAGGTGCCCCAAGCATGTACTTGGGGTTCTTAGTTCAAGCGCCATGTTGGGTGTAGAGATTACTTAAACCTAAAATCTTTTAAAAATATAAATAAATAGACAGGTGATAGATGATAGATAGATAGATAGATAGATAGATAGATAGATAGACAGATAGATAGATAAGCACCTGGAAGAAGTATGCTTTTGGCTGGGCTTTAAAAGAAGAGAAAGCAGGGTGCACCTGGGTATCTCAGTTGGTTAAGCATCCAACTTCGGCTCAGGTCATGATCTCACAGCTCCTGAATTAAAGCCCCATGCCAGGCTCTGTGCTGGAGCCTGCTTCAGATTCTGTGTCTCCCTCTCTTTCTGCCCCTCCCCCACTAGGAGGTATTCTCTCTCTGTCTCTCTCAAAAACAAACATTAAAAAACAATAAAAAAGAAGAGAAAGTAGTTACCAATAGAATAACAATGAGGATAAAGAAAATAAGATAGATAGAAGCGGAGTCTCTTGGGGGGGAGGGGAGGGAGGGGAGGTAGACTGATGAGACTGCTGACAGAAATTGATTTTTTTTTAATTCTGTGGGCTTTTGTTCTTCACAAGGAAGAATGTACAAACAAAGCAAGATACAGAGAACAGAACTTGTTTTCCCCCAGGGAAATTCTGGCTACTTACTAAAAGCTGTTTATAGAAAACAAGCAAACAAAAATTCTCTCTTGACTCACTATCCTAGTAGCTGTACCTACTCTTCTCCTCTCCCTTTTCCTGCTTTATTTTGCAGGCAAAGCCCTTCAAAGACTGCTCTCTAACTGCTCTCTTCTCAGTCTTTCTTAAATCCATTTCATCAGGTATTTGCTCCATAATTCCTTTATAACTGCTGTAGTCAAGGTCATCAATAGCCCCTGTAGTACTAAATCCAATGGAGAATTCCCAATCTTTGTCTTCCTTGACTTAGCAGCTGGCTCACAGTTTCACAGCTGATAGCTTCTTTCTCTTTGATAAACTTTCTTCACAGTGACTTCCAGGACAACGCACTCCCTTGGTTGTAGTTTATGGAAACACATTAGATTTATGAAAATCTGTGAATTCCAAAGTGATACCCAGCAAATATAAATGCAGGAAAAATTCATTTGTCCCCAGTTGAAGCATACGTTATTAATGTACTCCTTCACTTAAAATTTGACTGAGCCTGGGTGGCTCAGTCGGCTGAGTTTCAGACTTCAGCTTGGGTCTTGATCTCACGGTTCGTGGATTCGAGCCCCACGTCGGGCTCTGTTCTGACAGCTCAGAGCCTGGACCCTGTTTCAGGTTCTGTGTCTCCCTCTCTCTCTGACCCTCCCCTGCTCACGCTGCCTCTCTCTCTCTCAGAAATGAATAAAATATTAAAAAATTTTTTTAAATAATAAAATAAAATTTGATAATTAGAGAAAAATTAAGTCTTTAACCTGCTTTCTAATAAACTAAACGGACTTAGTTTGTAAGGGAAAATTCTTCAGAAGAATGTTAGCAAATCAATATAAACACAATTGTATAATTAGAAAATGATAATAAAAGAGCCTCTAATTAAATTAGCAAGTCAAGAATTATCAGTATAAGAACTGTGAAGTGAAATATTGATGAAGAACTTAACATGGTTGTGGTTCCAAATAATTGTTTTAATGTTTTATTTTTGAGAGAGACAGAAAAACAGCACAAGCAGGAGAAGGGCAGAGAGAGAGAGAGAGGGAGACACGGAATCTGAAGCAGGCTCCAGGCTCTTAGCTGTCAACACAGAACCTGATGCAGGGCTCAACCCACGAGCTGTGAGATCATGACCTGAGCCAAAGCTTAACTGACTGAGCCACCCAGACACCCCAAGAATTACTTTCTAGGGGTGCCTGGGTGGCTCAGTTGGTTAAGCAGCCAACTTCAGCTCAGGTTATGATCTTGCAATCCGTGGGTTCTAGCTCTGCATCGGGCTCTGTGCTGACAGCTCAGAGCCCAGAGCCTGCTTCGGATTTTGTGTCTTTCGCTCTTTCTCTGCCCCTCCCCTGCTCATGCTCTGTCTGTGTCTCTCAAAAATAAGTAAACGTAAAGAAAAAAAAATAATTACTTTCAAGTTGCAAGAATATAACAGAATCAGACTGTTTCCACCCTAATCCAGTTTTGTGTTAAGTATTATGTTACTTAATGGACTGTAACCACACCTTTACAGGAAACTCATGGGATGACATCATGAGGAAGCAATGAGACAAATCCATAAGGTGGAACATGCATTCTCAAAGACAACTAACTGGCTCGGTCAGTCTCTTCAATATATCAGTGTTGTGAAAAAAGCAACTGTCTTAGATTAAAAGAGATATAAGAAACAGAAAAACCAAACATAATGTGTGGTCCTGGATTGGCTCTTGGTTTAAGTAAACCAGATGTGAAGAAAATTTGGGGACAATTGGAAAATGTGAATATGTACTACATATTAGATAATGTTAAAGAATGACTAATGTAATTAGATATGATAGTATTATGTTGGCTAGGCAGGAAATGTTCTTCATTTTTGAAAGATGCAAAGCACAGCATTCAGAAGCAAAATGCCATATTGTCATTAATTTATTTTAGACTACTCCTTCTTTAAAATTACTTTTTGAAAATGGAATTTGTATTGGGAGAAGATAAAATTGGACACATTCTGTCTAATATATGCCAGAATAAACTCTAAATGGATCATAAATCCAAATGTAGGTTTGCCACTTAAAAGGTACAGTTGCCTACGTTAGCCCCTTGGTACATAACTATAGAAAAAATTATTTGTTGTTTATATGAAACTCAAATTTAGCTGATTGTGCTGTATTTTTATTTGCCACTTCTAGCAACACTATCTAAAAGGAAAAAAATGAAACCATAGGAGTACTAAAACCATGAGAGAATTTATTATCTGGGAATAGAGAAAGCCCTTCTATCTTGGTCCCCAAATCCAGAGCAATATGACTGATAGATTCTACTATATAACAATTAAGGAAAATTTTTTTACATAACCAAAAATAACCCCACCCAACCTCCTGTTACCCTCACCAAGAAAACCCATAAAAGCACAATTAAAAGGAAAATGAGAAATAAGGATAAAATATTTGCAACCCAAATAACATTCAAAGAGTTAATCTCTGTAACATAGGGATCATTTTAAAAAATCAAGACAATGAAGACCCAAAATAAATAGAAAAATGGACAAAAACCATGAACAGACAATTCAAATTAAAAGTAAATGGCTACTATACCTATGAAAAGACTATAGTCTCACTTATAAAAAGAGAGAAAGAAAGAAAGAAAGAAAGAAAGAAAGAAAGAAAGAAAGAAAGATGAATAAAACTGTACTGAAATACCATTTCTTACCTATCAGATTGCCTAAAGTCCAAATTTGACAACACACTGTTGAAGGAGCTGTAGGAAAAAATAAATACACAGATTTGGGGAGGGCAAAATGACACAATTTTCATGGAAGGGGGTTTGGTAAGATCTAATGAAATTACATGTCTATATACCTTTTGACTCAGCAATCCCACTTTTAGGAATGTACCACAAAGATACATATACATAATATAAAACAATGTATGTACAAGATTATTTGCTGAAACATTATTTGTAGAAGAGAAGATTGTGGGAACAACACAGATATCCATCATTAAGTTTGGGAAAGCTTATGGTACATCTACACAATGGAGTACTCTCTAAACATTAAACAAACATACAGAAAAAGAATGATGAAAATCTTTTTTTTATTTAGTTTTTCTCTCTTTTTTTTACATTAATTAATTTACTTATTTAGAGAGAGAGATTGAGCAGGGGAGGGGCAGAGAGAGAGAGAATTCCAAGCAGTCTCCACACCATCAGCATGAAGACTAATGTAGGGCTTGAACCCATGGACTATGAGATCATGACCTGAGCCAAAACCAAGAATCAGGCCTTTAACCGACTGAGCTACTCAGGCATCCCGAGAATAATGAAAATCTTTATTTTCATCATTTTACTCCTTACTTTACTGCTAGGAAGTGACTTCCACAATATACTAAGTGAAAAAAAGCAAGTATAGAATAGTGGACCTTTTGTGTAAGCAAAAAGGCAAAATATATGCACTGCTTATCTTTGCAAAAAACCCCAAAACACTGAAAAAATTAAACCAGACACTAATAAAAATGATTACCTATAGTGGGTGGGAATTGGGTTGGGTAGGTGAAGGGTCTGAGATTGAAATGAAATTCTTCTGAGAGTAACTCTACATAATTTTGCTTCTTGAGCCATGTAATGGTTTTTTTTAAAGTTTTATTTATTTAAATAATCTTTACACCCCATATGGGGCTCAAACTCACAACCCCGATATCAAGAGTGAGCATGCTTTTCTGACTGAGCCAACCAGGTGCCTCCATTCAATGGGGTTTTTATATTTAAAAATAAAATTACATATCCAAAGAGCAAATATTAAAATTGAAAACAAATGAGAACAGTTGAACCCAACCCTATGTCAATTGCTCACATAAACTCAGAGGGATAAGGATGATTTTAAGTGACTTTTGTACAAGGGATTCTGAATGAACATCCTTAATATGACACAATCTAAGAACAAAAAGAATTTTAAAGGAATCTTAAACATCACTCAGAAAATATATTGATATTGATATTTAAAATTTTTGTTAATGTTTTATTTTTTTCTGAGAGAGACACACACACAGAATGAGCAAGGAGGGTCAAAGAGAGAGGGAGACACAGAATCTGAAACAGGCTCCAGACTCTGAGCTAGCTGTCAGCACAGAGCCCGACGTGGGGTTTGAACCCACGAACCATGAGATCATGACCTGAGCCGAAGTCAGACGCTTAACCAACTGAGCCACCCAGGCACCCCAATGTTTATTTTTGAGAGAGAGACAGAGTATGAGCGGAGGAGGAGCACAGAGAGAGGGAGACAGAATCGAAACAGGCTCCGGGCTCTGTGCTGAAGAGATCACAACCTGAGAGGAAGTCGGACGCTTAACCGACTGAGCCACCCAGGTGCCCCATAAACTCTTTAACTCTTTGACTCTTCTTTTTTTTTTTTCTTTTTTTTTAATTTTTTTTAACGTTTTTATTTATTTCTAGGAGAGAGAGAGAGAGAGAGAGAGTGAGCAGGGGAGGGTCAGAGAGAGAGGGAGTCACAGACTGAAACAGCCTCCAGGCTCTGAGCTGGCAGTCAGCACAGAGCCCGACGCGGGGCTCGAACCCACGAACCGCGAGATCATGACCTAAGCGCTCAACCGACTAAGCCACCCAGGCGCCCCAAACTCTTTGACTCTTCTTAACACACCCACACCCACACCCACATGAGAGGCCACTGGTAACAATCTATGGTCACCACCCAAACTCTCAGGTAAGGGTTCAAGATCTCTTTCTTTTAGTCTACTTTGCACCACCTCACATGTGAGCTCTCTCCCAGTCCCAAGCTGATTGAATTTGCTTTCTGGCTTTTTCTTATCTTTACTCATTTGGATTTAATGATCAGGATCACATTTTACCCCCCTTGAAACTGACCTGGTAACTCCATAGAATACCGCCTCTGGCAATTTCTTTGGACTCCACAGGGAAATTAGATTAAATCCCTTCAAGAGCACTGGGCATGTTGTATCTCTCTTACCCACAATGCCAGAATGGTCTCTTCTGGGTAGTGTGCACTCATCATCAAAGTGTTTTTAATGATGATAGTGTTGAAAATTATGGCTTTAACAACTACTTCTGCTTTAAGAAAGCATTCTGTATGATGAGCACTGAGAAATGTATAGAATCGTTGAATCATTATAAAGTACACCTAAAACTAATATAATGTTGTATGTTAATTATACTTGAATTTTTTAAAACGAAATTAAAAAAAAAAAACACTCCCTAGGTCTTTATCCTTGCAGTGATGTAACAGACTTAGAATCAGCCTACAGGGGCACAGCATGCTGTAGTGTCCATGACTATGAACACTGGGGCCAGACTTCTCTGTTCAAATACTTGTGTTTGGAGAGATGACTGAGCTGTAACAGGGAAGGTACGGTTCTGTAAGAGAGAAGATACATAAGTGAGTCTAAGACATTTTGTGCCAGTAGGTCAGGATGTTTCCAAAATTAATGGCAACATGTCAAAAGGACATGAGACCCAGTCACCCAGTATAAGGGGATTTTATAGAATAAAGAATACTCAAAAGAATAATGATTGCAAATGATTGAAACAACTCAAGTCTTAAAAAATTCATATGGGGTGCCTGGGTGGCTCAGTCGGTTAAGCATCCGACTTCAGTTCAGGTTATGACCTCACAGTTTGTGGGTTCGAGTCCCGCGTCGGGCTCTGTGCTGACAGCTAGCTCAGAGCCTGGAGCCTGTTTCAGATTCTGTGTCTCCCTCTTTTTCTGCTCATGGTGTCTCTCTCTCTCTCTCTCAGAAATAAATAAAACATTTAAAAAATTTTTAAAAATAAAAATAAAAATTATTTAATCACCAAGTATTCACTATTAATTCAGGAAAGATTTATGAATAGATAACCAAGCCATGGTGAAAATTTGTTGGGGAACAGGAAATTGGCACTGTGCTAAAGCCTTATGCTGCAATTACCTGCTTGTTAACTACAAAGTGTGAAATGTACCTAATGGAGAGATCTGATAGTCACCACCTTAAGCAAGTGATCAAACTTAGCATCATATTAGTAGTTTGATGTATCTCCTGACATAATACAAAACAAGGGACATAGCTACACTGTGACATATTCTTGACAAAATGTATAATGTAAATCTTATCACTCATTTAGAGTATACTTTTGGACATATCCAGAATATGGGACTTTCCTAAAGAAAACTGGTTAGGTCTCTTAGAAAACCTCACAAATAATAAAAAGATGGGAGGATGATTTCTAGAATAAAAGTGACTGAAGACATATAACTACTAAATGCAATGCTTGAAACTTTATTGGATCCTGATTTGTAAAAAACTCCTATAAAGGCATTTTGGGGATACCTGAGAAATTTTGAATATAAATTGAATAATAAATAATATTAGGAACTAGTTATTAATTTTCTTAGGCAGTACTGTAGTTACGAAGGATAATGTCCTTATTCTCAGAAAAACATAAACTGATTTACTTTTGGATGAAGTGTCATGATGTATGTATCTGCTTTCAAATTACTTTGCAAAAAACAAATTACACATGTAAATACATACATATAAAGCAAACATGCCAAAATGCCAGTCACTAGATCAAGGTGGTGGGGATACAGGCATTCATTGTATTATTCTTTGAACTTTTATCTCTTTGAAATTTGTCTCAGAAATATTAGGAGAGGGGCGCCTGGGTGGCTCAGCTGGTTAAGTGTCTAACTCTTGGTTTTGGCTCAGGTCATGAAGCTCAATTTTGTGAGTTTGAGCCCTGCATCAGGCTGTGTGCTGACATGGAGCCTGCTTGGGATTCTCTCTCTCCCTCTCTCTCTCTCTCTGCCCTTACCCAGCTCACACTGTCTCCATCTCTCTCAAAATTAAATGAATAACTAAAAAAATTATTAAGAGAAAACGGCAGTTGAGTCAAACTTTGAAGAATAGAATGCGAATGCTATTCTTCTGTGCCTGTGAATACTATTTTTAAAGACTTGTTCTTAGATTGGGGTGCCCGGGTGGCTCAGTCGATTAAGCATCCGACTTCCATTCAGGTCCTGATCTCGCGGTTCGAGAGTTCAAGTCCTGCATTGGGTTCTGTGGTGGCAGCTCAGAGCTCAGAGCCTGGAGCCTGTTTCAGATTCTGTGTCTCCCTCTCTCTTTCTGCCCCTTCCCTGCTCATGCTCTGTCTCTCTCTGTCTCAAAAATAAATAAACTATTAAAAAAAAAAAGACTTTTTCTTAGATTAATCATAGACAAACTCAGGAAACATAAAAAGAGGAAACTTATGTAACACACAATCTAGAGATAACTACTTTTTTTAAAAAACGTTCATTTATTTATTTTGAGAGAATGCATGCACAAGTGGGGAAGGGGCAGAGAGAGAGGGAGAGAGAATCCCCGCTGTCAGGGCAGGGCCTGATGCAGTGCTGGAACTCACAAACCATGAGATCATGACCTGATCAGAAATCAAGAGACCAATGCTTAACTGACTGAGCCACCTAGGTGCCCCTAGAGATCACGCCTTGTTTTTTTTAAATGTTTATGTATTTTGAGAGACAGAGTGAGACCGAGAATGAGCAGGGGAGGGGTAGAGAGAGAGGGAAACACAGAATCTTAAGCAGGCTCCAGGTTCTGAGCTGTCTGCACAGTCCCCAATGTGGGGCTCCAACTCACAAACCATGAGATCATGACCTATGCGGAAGTTGAATGCTTAACTGACTGAGCCACCCAGGTACCCCTAGAGATAACTATTTTTAATGTTTTGAGGTGTGTGTGTGTATCTCCTATATAATGTGCACTATTTTTGTATTCTTTTTCACTTAGCATATCATGGATATCTGTCAGTTGTACATTAGCATCAGATTACTGGCCTCATGACATTCCATTTAGAAATGTTTTATGATATATTTAACTAGTCCTCTATTGTTGGATGGTGCAATAAATATTTGTTAATATACATCTTTTGTTAATTTACCTGTACTTGGAAGGGTAAAAATTCAGGCTGTGGAAAGGGTGGTGGACACACAGACAGAAGCATGGAGACTGAAAAGAATCAGTATGTATGGGAAAAGTTGAAGTTTACTTTGGCATGTAAGCTGCTATCAGCACACAAGACGAAAGGAAACAACACACTATGAACTTTGAATGGAAACTAGCTTAAGAGACCTGCTTTCATGTAATCTTGGGCTATGCCAGAACTGCTTTGAGCGCTTTTACGGGTACCTCTAATTTTATTTACTTTTTTTTTTTTTTTTGAGAAAGAGAGAGAGAGCGCATTCAGGGGAGGAGCAGAGAGAGAAAGACGGAGAAAGAGAATCCCAAATACACTCTATGCTGTCAACACACATGGGCTGGATAGATCTCAACAGGAAGATCATGACCTGAGCTGAAATCAAGAGGCAGATGCTTAACCGCCTGAGCCACCCAGATGCCTCAAGTACACCTTATTTAAATTGCAGGTACTATTGTTATTCTTATCTACAGGCAAGGAAACTGAGGCTCTGGTGCAGTTAAACTGCCCAAGGTAACTCACTAAGTGAGAGATGAAGCCAGGATTCAAATGAATGTAGTCTGGCTCTACAGCCTAAGTGCTAAGGAATCATGGTTTGATGCTGAACATAAAACCCCGGACTTACAGATGTTACAGCCTTAGACACTAGTGGATGGTGACAGTACAAATTATTGTGGGCCTGATCGGTTCCTCTCATCCCTGGAAGCATAGAAAACATTAGTTGAGACCTCAATGTATTCCTTATCTCCAATATATTAGAAGGCATTTAAATTTAGCATTGTTCCCTAAAATAACCAGTTTGCCTGAACCGATTTGTAATCAGGCTTCAACAGTGAAAAACCAGGTTCCAAAACTTGATAATTAAATTCTAAAATGAGCGCGAGCCTTCAGGCTAAACAGACTCCCGCCTCCTAGCCGGTTGTATCCAGCTCAGCAACAGCTTCCCTAAACCCAGAGTCGTGACGTCAGCCAAGGCCTTGGGCCCACCTCTGGGTTCTCTGTTTCGGCGCGTTCAAGTAACTGGGGAATTGAGATTTTAGCTCCGCCCACTGCCCCGGAAGTGAATGAGGAAGCCCCTCCTCTCTTCTCGGCCGGCAGGGGCGCAGCCATTTTAATTCATAGCTGAGTGGGCGGTGGCGATTCGTGTTGGCGGTCTGGCTCCGCTGGGCAGGGGGTAACTTTACTGGCTTGGGGTGGTTTTTAGTTTAATTTTTCTTTTCTAGCTTCGCATCGCGGGCCGGTTCTCACTTTCCAATCAGCTGAGGCCATGTCAGGAGACGGAGCCCCAGAGCAGGTGAGGAAAGAGAGTGGTGGGGCCTCGTGGCGACCTCTTCTCTCCACGTCTCTGTTCGTCCAAATACTCCAGCCATGTTCGCGTGAGGAAGGAATCGGGGTCTAATGAACCCGGAGGACCGGGAACAGAAGAATGGTGGGAATGGGGAGCAAGAGCTGACTGAGATTTGAAGTTAGTTTTTGGCTCCTCTGTCTTAGGCGTTAATATGAACAAATATTTGATTTAGACAATAGCCAGGAAGCTGCTTCGTCCTGTTTAGGTTCATGGGACTACTATGGGATGCCTTCGTTTGATAACATTTTGTTTTGATGTTAGGGTGGTTGGGAATTGATTAATTTAACGTGTACTCGCCGTTTTTGAAAAACTTGTCAAGGTTTCCTCCTCCCTTCTTCGATATACACAGCAATAGGTTACCAGTTTGAGAAAAATTTGAGATGAAACTCAGCTGGAGAAATAAGTCTCTTGCCAGAGGGAGTGAAGAAGGAAGCGGTCTAGGAGTAAGAACATGGTTATGCAGAGATTTGGGAATTTCGTGGTTTTCTCCTTCTTTTTCTTCTGTCCACATTTCATTTTCGTTTTTCAAGCGACACATAACGCAGAATTGATAAATCGGAAATGAGAAGTATGTTTTGGTCACTGTGAATAAACGCATCTGCTTTAGTACTGGACATAAATTACTTAAATATTTTAAAATTCAGACATTTAGATGAACGATTTGTTACTTTTACTCTTTATTCAGAATTTTGTAGGATAGTATTTACCTTTTAGTTTGAAAGAGGAAACTGGAAAATTTTATGAAAGATGTCATTCAGTTTGTTTTTCGACGTAAGCTCTGGTATGTTCAGGTAAATAGTTTTTAAAATGGAGGCTAGCTAGCCTGCGGGGTCTCAATTTCCTGAAATTTCCCGTTGCCATGGTAACGAACTACCCTTAGGTTTTTGTTTTTATAAGTCCCCAGCTTAGAACGTAGAGGCTGTTCTTGGAAGTTGACAGAGATGAGGCAAAATTGCAGTTCCTCTTGAATAGTCTGCGTGACTGTAAATTTCATTAGGTCGGGAAAAGCTTGCTAAATTAAATTTTGTGTTTGCTTGTTGACTGAATTAGTACTGAAATCTTCTGTGTTTACATTTTACATGCTGTCAGAATGCCCAAGAATGCCAAGTCTCAAAATTATTATATCAAATCTGTTTATGTATACCTACCATTTTTCTGGGCTCATATGTTGTCACCTGAAAACCGAGAAGTAATCTCCTGAGGTTTTGTTGAAAGTTTCCAGAATCTGTTCTTACATTTATCTAAAATTGTAAAGACACTGCAATGTCATGACCTTTAATGTTTCAGATTGGTGGTGTTTTAAATGGCAGAAATAGTTAAAATTTACAGAAAATTAACCTGGAAGTTTTACTGTGAAAAGTTTAGTACATAGAGAAAAGTTAAAAGTGCAACGAATGCCTGCAGTACAATTCTTCACCTAGAATCAACAGATGTTAACCATTTTGCCATACTTTATCTCTCACTAGGTATTTATTTGAAAGTAAGCCAACACATTTCAGCTTTGTATATTTCAGCATTCTTTTATATAATGACATTGATGCAGTTATATAACGACCATACCATTTTCTCACCTAAGAAAATTAACAGTAATACTCTATTATTTCTAAAGCTCGGTCTGTGTTCAAATTTCCCCAGTTGTCCCAAGATTATGTTTCATAGGGATTCTCCCCCCCCCCTTTTTTTTTTCTTAAAACAATCTCTGGATTTACAGGCCTCATTTAGCTAATGACTCTTGAATAGTCCCCCCATTTTTCTCCCCAGGAATATTGTTGAAGAGCCCAGGACAATTTTCTAGTAAGAGTTCTCATTTTCTGGGTTGATTTGATTTTTGTGTGTGGTGTTGTTTAACTTTTCCCTTCTTCTTGTGTTATTTCCTGAAAACCGTGTTTGTTCAGCTCTAAACTGAAAGTTTTGGTAATATTTGGATTAGATATTTTGGGGTAAAATAACTTAGAATGTTACCTTCGAAGGCACTTCATGCTAGGTTGTTACGCTAATAGTGATGGATAAGTTTGATTATTTGGGTAAGGTGATGACTGCTGTGTTTCTTCATTGTGAAGGATTATTTTCACCTTGGCAGTAAGTAATCTATGGGTTGATACTGTGCTCAATAACCTTTTAACTAGTTACTTGTCATCAGTTGTTACTTCTTGACTAAATCGGTTATTCTGTTGGAGGTGCCAAATGGTGTTTTGAAAATTCTATTAGGTCTTTACTGGCTGGCTCGTATTTTTCTGTAAAGAAGATTTCTTTTTTTTTTTTCTCTAAAAGAGATCACTATAGATTCATGAGTTTCTCTGTATTTAGTGTTAAGCAGTGGGGTACCTGGGTTGCTCATTCGGTTAAGTGTCCAGCTCAGGTCATGACCTTCTGGTTCATTAGTTTGAGCCCCACATCGGGCTCCCTGCTGTTAGTACACAGCCTGCTTCAGATCCTCAGGCTCCTTGTTTCTTCCCTTCTCTCGCTTGTGCACGTGCTCTCTCTCAAAAATAAATATTAAAAAAAAAAAAGCGATAGCTATTTTTCTTTTGGATGCTCAACTTGTCCCAGTCTTTATGGTGGTTCCTGTATCTTTCTTTCATCAACCTAAAACACATACAATTTTTTCTTTAACTTTGTAATGATACATTTCAAACATGCAAAAATATAGTCTAATGAATGATGTTTCTATCATAGAGCTGTAACTGATGACTAATCTTGTTTTTTCCCATACTTTCACTTAAACTCCCCACACTTACTGCTTTCAGGCAAATCCCAGAGATTGTACTATTCAACTTTAAAGTGGTAATTAAATGATACCTACAATAGTGACATGGTTGACCATATGAATCAACTGGTTTGCTTTGGGTAGGGTGATGACTGCTGGGTTTCTTCCTTGTGAAGGATTATTTTCCCCTTTGCAGTTAGCAGTCTGTGGGTTGATATTTGTGTTCTTCAGTAACCTTTTGACTAGTCAGTGAATATTTATAGGAAAAGAGAGTGCCTAAAATGAATTAAAATGATAGACAAGAAAAAGACTAAACAAAGTTGAATGGTAAGAAAAAAAATCAAAGCCACTCTGAATTGTGCATTTGCTTTGGAAAGACGCCAAGAGATGTGATGGACAAAGAATCTAGCAAGATAGGAGATGTAAATTTCTTTTACCCTTTTAGCATTGAAGCTCAAAAAAAAGTTTTTTGAATAAACTTGATAATATCTTAGTTATTCTGAACTATGCATGGTTATTTCTTTCTTGGTACTGAATCTCTAGATTTGTGCCCTCTGATAGAGGGAAATGACTAGACAAGGAAAATCGCTAAGATTTATTTATTTACTTATTTACTCTTGTGAAGAAGTTCCATTTTGCATATAGAGAGCTATTTAAATTACCTTAGCAGTTTTCATGGGTATTCTTGATTTACCATTTTTTTTTTTGCCAGTTCAGTAGTGACAAAACTAAGTGGGGGGAGGGCCCTACCCTGTGGCCGCCCCTCCCCCCCCCCTTTCCTAATGAAAACACATCTAGTTCCTAGTTTCCTGGAATTAATGGCTATATTTTTGTTTTGCATTTTTTTTTCACTGCTTGATTCAGGTTGGGTTTTTTGTAATCTCATTCTTCCTTAGCTTCATTTTACTTTGTGCTCTACCCTTTTAGCATTTAGCTATTGTTTTGAGTTCCTCCACAGAATTTGAGCCTGGGTTGAGTTTCTCCACTGAATTTGGGCCTGAGTTCAAGGGGTTGCCTTATTTATTCACCCTTGCATCTAGGAATCTAGGGAATTCTGTTTTAATACTGAAAGGTGTTTGATGAATGAATGGATGAATTTTGCAGTTAGGCTCTGTGCAATACATTACAAATTCTCAAAGAACTTAACCTTGGGAGGACAGATGGACAGATAACAGGAAGTAAAATGTTTGGGGTGTAAAAGTGGATGGTTCCTAAAGTTTTGTTAGATTTGAGGAAAGAGAGAAAAGTTCTCAGCCAGGACAATTCATATGAACCTTTAAATCCTTAAAATTCGTGGCACCTGGATGGTTCAGTCGGTTAAGCATCCGACTTTGGCTCAGGTCATGATCTTATGGTTCTTCGGTTTGAGCCGAAGTAGAGCTCTTTGCTAACAGCTAGCTCAGAGCCTGGAGCCTGTTTCAGATTCTGTATCTCCCTCTCTCTCTGACCCTCCCCTGTTCATACTGTTTCTCTCTCTTAGAAATAAAACATAAAAAAATAAATCCTTAAAATTCTATTTCTACACTCGTCTTTTAGAAATAAGACACACGTTGGGGCGGCTGACTTTTGCTCAGGTCATGATCTCGCAGTGCATGAGTTTGAGCTCCGTGTCAGGCTCTGTGCTGACAGCTCAGAGCCTGGGGCCTGCTTCAGATTCTGTGTCTCCTTTTCTCTCTGCTCTTCCCCTGCTCATGCTCTGTCTCTCGAAAGTAAATAAACATTTAAAAATTTTAAAAAGAAAAGAAATAAGACACGAGGAGTGTGGCTTAGTCGGTTAAGTGTCCGACTTTGGCTCAGGTCATGATCTCTCACAGTTCTTGAGTTCGAGCCCTGTGTTGGGCTGTGCTGACTGCTCAGAGCCAGGAGCCTGTTTCAGATTCTGTGTCTCCTGCGTGGGCTTTGTCTCTCTCTCAAAAAATATTTAATGTTTAAGTAAACATTAAAAAAATAGAAATAAGACTTTTAAAAAAATCTTTAACCTACCTTGAATTAGGAAGGCCTATAATATAAACAAAATGATCCTCAGTTGGGAAAAATTGCATGACTTGAAGAAACATAATTACCCAAAGTTCTTAAAAGAGGAGAACTTGGGACCGTCAATCACGGTTTTCCTTTTGGTGAGAAATAAATTTGGGACAATATGGAAAATATGAAAATGTTCCCTGTTATGTATTTATCAATGAAGGAAGAAAGGTGAAATGTATACAGTGTTGCAGCCTGAAACCTGGATTAGGACTTTGCTGAGTAACTATTAGTACTTACCAGTGGTTAAAAGGTACTGATACCATCAGGAATTTCAAAGCCAAAGTGGGCATGGGGGGTGGTTTAGGAATAGGGAGGGGGAAAGGGCCAAGTATGTGTGTTAGACAGTGTGTTCTTGGGCCCAATTATTCTTATATGTTTTTAACAATCTTTTTGTAATAGCCTTTCCTATTTTCTCGCCTCCTGTTATGGTACTTAGTATAACAGTTTGGGCAGCTAAAATTGAGGTCATCTTTATTGTTAAATTTCTACCATGTAGAAAACTCTTGTTGACAATCATTGTCCTAAGTGAGATTGATCTGTGTTTACAGAAGTATTGGTTTTCCTTAGAAGTACAACAGAAAGGTGCTGTGTTAAGAAAGATTGCATTTCCTCAGCATTAAGAATATAGGCATTTTAGGGGCCCTGGGTGGCTCAGACGGTTGGGCGTCCAACTTTGGCTCAGGTCCTGATCTCGTGGTTCAGGAGTCTGAGCCCCGCATGGGGCTCTGTGCTGACAGCTCAGAGCCTGGAGCCTGCTTCAGATTCTGTATCTCCTTCTCTCTGGCCCTCCCCTGCTCACTCTGTCTCTGTCAGAAATAAATAAAACACTAAAAAAAAAGTATATAGAAGTTTCAGGGAGTATAGTTTACATCCCAGGTAGACTTCCCAGAATTGCAAAATCTGTGTTTGAGATGTTTGTACCTATTAAGTGGACCATTGCTAAACACAGTTCTTAGTTTTGAGCTTTTCTGCTATTTTCTCTAAATCTTTATTTCTCTTTAGCCAAGACCTTGCTGTGAATTTGAGTCTTTGTTTTGCTGGACAGTTGGTAATGGTGTGAGAATGGATGTAAAAAGCCTGGCTGGCTCATTTGGTTGAGCATCCAATTCTTGATTTCATGTCAGATCATGATCCCAGGGTGGTGGGATTGAGCCCTGCATTCATTCTGCTACATGCTGAATGTGGTGCCTGCTTGAGATTCATTCTCTCTCTTTCTCTCTCTCTCTCTCAAATAAAATATTAAAAAGGGGGAGTTCTGAGTTATTAAGTTTTTAGATTAGTGTATAGTTTATAATAAGCAGTAAATACTTAAAGTCGGAAGGATGAAACTATTTCCTAATTGATGTTTTTCAAACATTTTAGTTTAGATAATGTCTTGGCTACATTTGATCTAAAGCTAAATTTTTTCAATTCTTAAAGACTCAAATTTTTATTTGTAGTTTGCATCTATTTGTTACCTAGGGAATGAATAAGCAAATAATAAGGAAATGTGATATACAGGTCATTTGGACCAATAATCTTTAGCCTCCTTTTTCTTAAGCTTTGAATTGTTTACATGTTTCTTAGATTTTTAGTCTTTGGAAGGATTGAAGGGATTATATGCAGGATACAGATTCAAATTCATTCACCAAAAAAAAAAGTGATAGAGTTCCATTGCACAGTGAAGTCACACAGGACTCAGCTGCCATTCAGTAATAAAGTCACCTGTCACATAAACTGCTTTATTATCTATCTAGGTGTATGAATCTCCTTGGTTACTACTTGCAGATAGTCTTGCAAAGTGCTACTCTAGTCTATATTTAATTTTAAATAAGGGTTAGCTACCAAGGGAGAATTAAGACTTCATATTGTTAGGATAGTTCATGAAGCTTTATTATGTTTTAGGGAAAAAATGGAATGACTTAGGTCTGATGCCACTTTCTTTTTAAGGAAACCACATTTGGAAAAATGTATTTACAGAACATATAGATTAGATAGTATTTCTCCCAAGAGTCCATGGTCCATTGAATCATAATCACTTAGGTGCTTTATACAAGTATAGGTACCTACACCCCAATTTCAGACTTTGTATAACAGATTCTGTTAGGGAGGCTGAGAATCTTCATTTGAAACAAGTACCACAGATTATTTTTATGTAACTGAAACCTTGTTTACTGGTTTAAAGATGAACCTTAAAAGTTGTTTTTGAATACATTCTTGATAAAATAAGTGGAGAAAAAAATTGCAGATTATTTGAGGATGGTTAGGCTTTTAATAGCATTTTACAAAAAATTTTCCTCCATTACTAAATAAGGGTAATTTAGCCATACCCTTATTAGTGGAAAATATTCATTACAGTACCATATTTGAGACTCATCCTCCTGTTGGTCATGGTCAAGAAATAGTTATAAATCTTTTTAATTTTGCCACCTGCATCCCATACTTACGGTGTTTATCAGTTGGATTAAATTTTCTTAAAAAGATTTTTTTTAATGTTTTATTTATTTCTGAGAGTATGAGCAGGGGAGGGTCAAAGAGAGAGGGAGTCATAGAATCTGAAACAGGTTCCAGGCTCTGAGCTAGCTGTCAGCACAGAGCCCGACGTGGGGCTCAAACCCACAAACTGTGAGATCATGACCTGAGCCAAAGTCGGATGCTCAACTGACTGAGCCACCCAGGCGCCCCTCAGTTGGATTAAATTTTCATTGATGTCCATTTTGATTGAATGTTGGCATGACCTGTGTTGAGCATAACAGCCTTCCCATTTACCATGAAAATAGCTACTTGAAGAACTACCTCCGTGCCCCCCCCCCCATGAAAGTTATACTTCCCTGGTAGGAATGGGAGGAAGAAATTAGATTGCTTTATTCTTTCAACCATTAATCATCTTTGTCATTTTTCCCCCTCCCATTCCAAATTAACCATCTTCCTAAAATAGTTACGCTGTCATATAGAAACTGGTTTGCAGTTTTAATAAGGCTTAATTTAGTTTTTCAGAGACTACATGGCATATCCACAATGATTTGAAATGGCTATTAAGTGCTTTTCCCTTTTCCAACTACATATGTAGTTGTGTACTTAATAACTGTAGTTACATGGTCATATTTCATCCAAAACAATATATTGCAATAGCCTGAAAGTTGAAGCAGATAATGTCTTCTATTCAGCCAGACATTAAAGAATCACAAAAACATAAACCCGCCTTTGTTTTCACTAATTTTTTTTTGTTTTGGAAAATATTTATAATTTTGAAGTGAATTAACAAAACTTTTTCAATTTTAATTTCTAAGATGATAATATTGATATAACCCACACTTAAAAATTTTTCTTTGGTTCTTCAGTTTTTAAGAATATTAAGTAATGCTTTACAGAAAGTTTGAGGACCGTTGAAAGTTCACTGTGTCTTGTCAAGTTCTCTTTCTCTGGGTTAGCTTCACGTAACTAACAAAAGTTTAAACATGGAAAGTGAAAACACTCCCCTAACAGGAGAACATTTTTGTAAATCTGGTATCTAATAAGTGACTTGTATCTGTAGTATACAAAAGACTTGTAATTCAACAATAAAAAGATAACCTAGTTAAAAATGGGCAAAGAATCTGAATAGGCAGGCAGATAAGATAAATGGCCAATAAGAACATCAAAAAATGCTGAACTTGGTTAACCACCAGAGAAATGTAAATCAAAATCACCATGAGTTACCTCTTCATACTCAGTAGGATGGTTATAATCATCAAAAGACAAGTTGGCGAGGATGTGGAGAAATTGGAACCCTCATACACTGTTGATGGGATTGTAAAATGGTTCAGTCGCTTTGGAAAACAGTCTGGCAGTTCTTAAAAATATTAAAAGTAGAATTCCCATATAACCTAACAATTTCATCTGTAGGTGTATATGTCTGTGTGTGGGAGTATGTAACATATATCACTAAGTATATCACTAAGAATAACAAAACACAAGATAAACTCCACTCAAACTGGAAACAATCCGGGGCACCTGGGTGGCTTAGTGGGTGAAGTATCTCATCTTGGTTTTGGTTCAATTCAGGTCATGATCTCACAGTTCATGTGATCGAACCCTGCTGGCATTGTGAAGCCCAGTTGGTATTCTCCTTTTCTCTGTCCTTCGCCCCTGTGGGCTCTCTCTCTCAAAATAATCAAATAAAATATACTTCTATATTAATTTTTTAATGTTTATTTACTTTTGAGAGAGAGAGAGACAATCAGTGGGGCAAGGGTAGAGAGAGGAGACAGGATCCAAAGCAGGCTCCAGGCTCTGAGCTGTCAGCACAGAGCCTGATACAAGGCTCTAACTCAAGAACCATGAGATCATGACCTGAGCTGAAGTCAGATGCTTAACCGATTGAGCCACCCAGGCCCCCCCCCAATTTTGTTTTAATTGGAAACAATCCAAATGTCCATTACTGATAAACAGAATGTGGGATTATCCATACAGTGAAATATTTGGCATTAGAGAGGAAAGTACTGATCTGTGATAAAACAGAAATCTTGAAAGCATGCAAAACGAAAGTCAGAAACAACATATGTTACATAGTTTCAATCATTTATATGAAATACACTTTCACATTTATGGAGACAACTTTGGAAATTGTAATGACTATTAATGGGTATGGTTCTTATTGGGTTATAAGATGTTTTTAAAAATTTATTGTGAATTGTATACTTTAAATGAGTGAATTAAAGAAGATTATGTCTCCAAAGAGCCATTACTAAAGAAAATTTAAAAAGATCAAACATGTAATGGATTTACCCTACCTTCATACTTTTAGCCAGTTGTATATTGGTTATTATTCACAGAGAAAATAAATAAGTTGTTGTTATTTTAGCAATATGCTACTAGTAGAAAAACAGTTCATAGAACAGTTGCTAGAGATAGTTCTGAGTAACATCTTGTCCCTATACCAAAAAAAGTACATCATCTAGTTCACAATTTTTCTGGGTTTTGTACCCATTTGAAGTAGTATGTGTTGGTATGTATCTCCGTATACCCCATACAATTGTGTAATTTTTCTGGTTTTTAAAATTTTGTAAATCAAAGGCGTTCTTAAAGTTCTGCTAATATAGTTGGTAACATGCATGCCTTGGGAACTAGTCCATCTTTTGTTCTGCTTATTGGGGTTCCATCCCACTGGCCATTAACATTCCATAAGGAATGGTAATAGGATTATAGTTTATTCCAAACGCAAAAGCTGGATTTGTAATGGTTTCTTAGAGTAATAAGTTTTGGAGACATGTAACTGTGGGACAGCTGTTCTTTTGCTACACTAAGCAAGCAGAGTTCCGACCTCATTCCCTTACTAGTGAGCACTGGAAACTTGTCCTAAATTTTCTTAAAGTGACCTATTCCTCTGATCAGGCAAAAGATTTGGGAAGTAGTAATACAATTCCATTCCTTGTGGAGGTCCAGTCTCCTTACAGATGGTAGAAAACTGTTCGATATTCCTTTGCCCAATAGAAAAATATGCCCAGGCCAGAGAACAAAAGTGTTGTGCTGTTTGCTACCCAACTGGTTCATGATGATTAATGACTTTTCATTGTAGGAATTAAATGTGGCCCAAACTACTTAGGAGTCCAGTGCACTATCCATTGCGCAAAACTACTAGACTATATTCTTGTCTGTTTTGGGTAGTTTTCTTGTTAATGTACTTGATTGAGAATTATCTGTGTAAATTTTATGAACCTTTAACTGCATCCTTGGCAGGAGGAAAATATTTAGGGGTGTAACAGTCTGAAAAGAGCTGAGCCATGGTTCTCAGATTCTAACTAGACTTTGGGAAGTTTCATGTAACTTAATTATATTTCTTCTTATGAAATCGGGTTATTACTTAACAAAGAATGATTAATGCCTTACATTATAGATGCTCAAAAAGTTTTTTACATATGATCTCCAACATCATTTGCATGGATTCTTAGTCCATTGTTAACCCCATCCTCCAGGTAACTGGATAGAATTACAGGGATTCTATTAAGTTGGATAGGAAAGTCCTTGTTTTTACTGATGTCTAACTGAAATTGAGTGTTTCTTATATTATGAATGTAGGCAAGAAACCTTTATATTAGCAGTGTTAGCAACAGCTGTAACTGTGTATACATATTCCAAATATTGTTGCCCTTACCACTAGACTGGCTGCTAAATCTTGTTATTCATTGTGTTAAGTGTCTGTTATTGTGTAAAACTTTGTTTAAAAATATTTCAGTACTTAACATTTTAATGTAGTTGGTTTCCTTTGAAGTATCTCAGTTTATTTTGTATATTTAAGAACATTGTTCTGAGAGAGGCTCAGACTGGCTGGCTCAGTCTGTAGAGTATGCAACTCCTGATCTCCAGGTTGTGAGTTCAAGCCCCACGTTGGCTGTAGTTCCTACTTTGAGGGGGATGGGAGAGGGAAGAACATTTTTCTGAGAAAGAGCCCTAGATTTCGCTAGATTGTAGAAAAGTTCTGTGGCACTACAAAGGGTTATGAAACCCTCAGAGAGCTATGGTTGCAACTGAGACTGCACATTAGAAATATCTGGGGAATTTTAAAAGTAATGATTTTTAAAAATGTTTTATTTATTTCTGAGAGAGAGAGACAGACAGAAAGAAAGAAAGACAGCCTGAGCAGGGTAGGGTCAGAGAAAGGGAGACACAGAATCTGAAGCAGGTTCCAGGCTCTGAGCTAGCCTTCAGCACTGAGCCCGACACGGGGCCAGAACCCACCGTGTGATCATGACCTCAGCCAAAGTTGGATGCTTAACCGACTGAGCCACCCAGGCACCCCTAAAAGTAATAATTTTTTAAAAACATTAAAAAAGTAGTGATGGTCCAGGCTGGTTCCTAGGGATTCTGATTTAATTGATATAAATGGTAGGGCTTGAGCATTATTTTAAAATCCTCTTTCACCCAGGTGGTTTTAATGTGCTGCCTGGGTTGAGACTCACTAAAGGAATGGCTTGTTTTATTTAGCAAGGAGACATTTATGCTTCTCGCTGCAATTTTGGTGGTTGAGTATTAGACACTATCTCCTGAGTTTTTCTGTTCTTTTACAGATTGTGATATACATTATCTAATTTGAATGGTTAATTTTCAGCAAGTGGATCATGATTTGCTCTTCCATCAGATTGCTTTGAAACCCTAATTGTTAGTGTTAACTAAAACTGGTATTGGTTAGTTGTTTTTTACTTCCTGGTTTTTTTGTTTTTTTTTTTTTTTTAAATTTTTAATGTTTTATTTATTTCTAGGAGAGAGAGAGAGAGAGAGAGAGAGAGCAGGGGAGGGTCAGAGAGAGAGGGAGTCACAGACTGAAACAGGCTCCAGGCTCTGAGCCGGCAGTCAGCACAGAGCCCGACGTGGGGCTCGAACCCACGAACCACGAGATCATGACCCAAGCGAAAGCCGGACGCCCAACCGACTAAGCCACCCAGGCGCCCCCTTTTACTTCCTGGTTTAAAGTTCTTGTATCAGGTTTACTTCTTATTTTATAATTAATACTTTATTATAGTTGGTATCTTACAAACTAAGGATCTAGTTTTATTTTATATATATTTTTTAAAGTGTATTTATTTTGAGAGAGGGAGTGAGACATTGTGAGCTGGGCAATTGCGGCAGAGAACGAGAATCCCAAACAGGCTCCCCGCTGTCAGCACATAGCCTGATGTGGGACTTGCCCTGAGTCAAAATCAAGAGTTGGGCACTTAACCGAGAGAGCCACCCAGGTGCCCCAATCCTAGTTTTATTTTAAAATAGTTTTTTAAGTTTTCTTTTTTTTCTTTTTTAAGAAGCAAATCCTTTGAAAGTAGAAGTCTATTTGTTGTATCTCAGGTGACCCTTCAACAATGTGTGGCACATACTAGACACTGAGCAAATACTTTTCAGGTGAATAGTAAAGATATAAATAGTAGAAGAGTATACATTGTAAAGTAAGTGTGTGTGTCTATCTGTTTCTCCCCAGCTCATCTCCACAATTTTTTTTTTTGACCCAGTATTATGGTAATAGTTTCATGTTGCTATCTACAGACCTGTCCTCTGTTCTTTTTAAGTGAGGGCAAATTCCTTTATTTAGCCAATCATTGTATACATGATTATTTAAATTACTTCATGCAACAGCAAACAGCCAAGTAGTTGACTCTTCTTTATTTAGTATACATCTTTGGGCATATGTGCAGTAGAAGTTGCCAGGAGTGGAATTCAGGGTCAAACATTCGTGTTAAAATTTTGGTCAGATTACTACTTACCCCTGCCAACAATGTGAGAATGTCTGTTTTTACATACTTTTGCCAGTGCAATGCTGATTATAAAACACTTTTGATCTTTGTCATATGGTTTACATTTGTATTTCTTCTGAGTGTTTAAAGGTCAGTGTTAACTTCTCTTTCTGGGAACTGTTTCAGTATTTTGCCCATTTTCTTTCTGAGTTGCTGGTCTTTTATTGACTGTACATTAATAAATTTAGTACTGTGCCAGATATGTTGGGATATTTTTTAGGTTTGTCTTTTGACTTTGATTTATAATTTTTCATGCACAGATTTAAACTGAATTTAAGTTTACTCTTTTCAGAGGCTTCTAAAAGGTGTTTCTTTTTCTTTAATATTTATTTTTGAGAGAGGGAGAGACAACATGAGCAGGGGAGGGGCAGAGAGAGAGGGAGACACAGAATCCAAAGCAGGCTCCAGGCTCTGAGCTGTCAGCACAGAGCCCCATGCGGGGCTCAGACTCATGAACCATGAGGTCAGGATCTGAGCCGAAGTCAGATACTTGATTGAATGCCACCCAGGTGCCCCTATAAAGCTTTTTCTATGCAAAGATACATTTCAGTATGTTTTTCTCTAGTTCTTTTTTTGTTGTGTTTAAATCTTTGATTTATCTGAAATTTACGTTGGTAGAAAGGATAAAATAGTAATACAACTTTTATTTTGATAGAGTTGACTGCAGTTATTCTAAAACTGTACATTGAATAATCCACCATCCTGATTTAAAATATCACCTTGAGGGGCGCCTGGGTGGCTTAGTTGGTTAAGCGTCTGACTTTTGCTTGGGTCATGATCTCGCGGTTCGTGGGTTCGAGCCCCGCGTCGGGCTCTGTGCTGACTGCCAGCTCAGAGCCTGGAGCCTGTTTCAGTCCGTGACTCCCTCTCTCTCTGACCCTCCCCTGCTCACGCTGTCTCTCTCTCTCTCTCCTAGAAATAAACAAAAAACATTAAAAAAAAAAAATATCACCTTGATTTGTTCATTTTCCATGTATCATTCTCTTTCTTAACCATCTTGAACCAATGATTGGTTTGTCACCATTACCAAACTTGCCTTTTAATTTGTGTTTAAACATGTGGTTTGGGGACAGTAGTCCTCTTTATTAAATTTTTCCAGCTTTAGCTTCTTGAGCTAGCCTACCTAGAAAGCTCTTGTATATTAGCAAAATATCATAATTTTTATATAAATTTGCATTAATCTTTTAAAACATGTTTTTCTTGGGGCGCCTGGGTGGCTTAGTCGGTTAAGCGTCTGACTTTCGCTTAGGTCATGATCTCGCGGTTCGTGGGTTCGAGCCCTGCGTTGGGCTCTGTGCTGACTGCCAGCTCAGAGCCTGGAGCCTGTTTCAGTCTATGACTCCCTCTCTCTCTGACCCTCCCCTGCTCACGCTGTCTCTCTCTCTCTCCTAGAAATAAATAAAAACATTAAAAAAAATTAAAAAAAAAAGAAAACATGTTTTTCTTTATAAATAATTTGTTCCAGAGAAAAGAGTATTATTTCTTCTTGGTAATTTTTTTTTCTAAACTTACATTTAAAGGCTTTTTTTCCCCCAGCTGGAGTTTTGAAAGTAATTTTCAGTGAGATATTAATTGCCACTGAAAAAAGGAAAAAAGAAAGCTCTTAGGGGCAGTGTTTCCCTCTCCATCTCGAATACTACAGTGTATTATAGATTCAAGCAGTCCTGCAAAAAGACAAAACAGAACTCTTAGAAGTTAACATTTATCTGACTTAATTTGAATGTCATTTTCTTTTTGTGGTACATAGTAGTAGTCTGAACAGTTTGAGAAAGTAGTACTTGTATTTTTGCCTCAGATGCAAGCTATTATTTTAGGCATTAATTTTAAGATTGTATTTCTATAATAAAAATAAAACTACCACCCATCACCCATATATGACCACTAAACATTTTAGTACAGTCTTATAAATCTCTTACTGCAAATTTCTTTTATAGTTTTACCGATGCTTTATATATAATTTGTGAATCCTGTTTTTAAAACCTTTATATCAAAATAAAATTTCCAGAGGCACTTGGGTGGCTCAGTCAGTTGAATGCCGTCTGCCTCTTGATTTTGGCTCAGGTCATGATCCCAGGAGCAGGAGATTGAGCCCTTTGTCAGGCTCCTGCTTAAGATTCTCAAATTATCTCCCTTTCCCTCTTTGTTTTCCTCTCCCCTCCCCTTCCCACTGCTAGTATGCCATCTTTCTCTCAAATAAAAAAAATAAATTTCCATGTCATTTCATGCTTTTCCTTTTGTGGCTCAGGATGAATGCTCTATAGCAGTGTTTCCCAAAGTTGGTCCACAGACCCCAGGGATTCCTAAGACTTTCAGAGGTTCATTCTGTGAGTTTTCACTGTTTCATAATAAATTAAAGGCACTTTTGCATTATTGCTCTTAATCTCTCATGAGAGTACAATGGAACTTTTACATGTGCTATCACAGTAGATTGAATACAGAAGCAGATATGAAAATCCAGCTACATTTAAAATAATTGGACATTAAACAGATTTGCAAATACAGAAAACAAGGATATTCACTGAATTCTTACATTTACTTTTCATAAAAGTCTTTGTTAACATGCAGATAATTTTATTTGTACGTGAATAAATAACATTTTTCTGTTTTAATTTCTGATATAGTAAATTTTGAAATAATCACAAACAAAAAGCTTGTGGGCATACTAAGTAATTTTTAAGAGTATAAAAGGGGTCCGTCTTAAGACCACAGAATTTGAGAATGGCTGCTCTGTAATATTTAATGTGAAAGATGGGTTTAAATTTTAAAATGTCTTTTAAAAGTATGTGATCATTAGATTTTGTTTTTATGCAGGTGATTTATGATAGCATAATATATAAAGATTATAGAAAATGCAGGGCTCTTTTGTAGGAGGATGTTTTTATGCTTTTATATTGGAAACTGATATCTTGTGCTTGGATTAAATTAGGCATGAAATTTTTAAAGCCGTAACATCAGTTTGTTATTTTTCTTTCCCCCAGGCAGCTGAGTATGTCCCAGAGAAGGTGAAGAAAGCTGAAAAGAAATTAGAAGAGAATCCATATGACCTTGACGCTTGGAGCATTCTCATTCGAGAGGCACAGGTTTAGTGAAATAGGATTACATTTCCTTCTCTATGGGTCCAATCACACTACTTGGTTCTGCAGTAAATAATAATTTCATAATCCTAACATTGTAAATGCTGTTTATTGGTTTTTAATTTTAGAATCAACCTATAGACAAAGCACGGAAGACTTATGAACGCCTTGTTGCCCAGTTCCCCAGTTCTGGCAGATTCTGGAAACTATACATTGAAGCAGAGGTTAATATTTTATTTTATTTTTTCTTATATAGCATCTGATGGGAAATGCAGCATACACTATAGAGTGATAGAAAACAAGTTAGGAACATAGATAGCACAATTAGGACAAGGAGGATTTAAATGTCTCTTGCCTTTATTTTGTAAAATAGGTATGAAGGAGTAATTAAAATGAATTTTTGAAATTTGGGTCTTTACAAGCTGATGATTGTTGCATTTTGGAGTTGCAACAACATTAAAACAGTTTCAATGGTATTGGAGTGCTTTAGCCTTTTATTTACTTGTCATGTGTCAATTTATTGCCTCCTGTGTCATTTATTTAGAACTCATTTTTCTTTTATTCCTACTTACAAACTAATATGAGTGGTATTATAAGAAAATGTGGAAATGTTAACTTAGTTTTATAGGGTATATTGAGTGGTGAAACATGTAGGTGAAAATTTATTTCGGGTTTTAATTTTGTGAAAATGCATGGTTTGTCAATAAATGTAAGCACTTCAGTAATTTAAAGATAGGTTTTTTAAGGGGATAAAGTATACATTATTTGGGAATAAGCTAATGTGATTCAAATCTGTGTAATCATAATTCACCCAGTGATACTTAGATTTTTTTTTCTTGTTTTCTAACTATCTTGAAATTTTAAGTCAGGTATGTTTATTTTAAAGAGTAAGGGCCTCATTCTTGATTATGATTAGAAGGGAAATGTTCATTTTTGACAACTGGGGTTAGCAGTCAAGATGATAATGAAGCGTTAATGTATCGATAACAGCGGCACCAAGTAATCATCTTTCAGATTATAAATTAATGGGATGGAAGAGGTGAGAAGGGAATAATTGATGTCCACATTACGCTGAAAATTCTATCCATTTCTTTTTATAATTTATAATACCATGAAGTATTCTTATTTTGAATGTTATAAATTCTCAACATAATCAAATACACTGCAGCCTCATCTTAACATTCTCCATAATAACTGAAATTTGATAATACATGGGTCTGTTTTGGACCTATTTAAAGGGCTTTAGTCATCAGCAGTATTAAACAAATTTTAACACAACACAGTGTCACCTGTGATGTGTTCTGCATAATGG
Organism: Hyaena hyaena; assembly: GCF_003009895.1. Taxonomy (NCBI): domain Eukaryota; kingdom Metazoa; phylum Chordata; class Mammalia; order Carnivora; family Hyaenidae; genus Hyaena; species Hyaena hyaena. The sequence continues at coordinate 3,146,306 of NW_024080706.1, forward strand.
ACCCAACTCACAGCCAGTTTAAATTGAGGCTACAGTGTACTTAACTGTATTTGTGCTATGGTTTATAGTATATTACTTTGGGGGTGAGGGAAGATTACTGGACAATAGCAGGAACATTGTGTGTGTGTGTATTAAATTTTTTGTGTGTGGTTGTGTATGTGGTATGTGTGTTTGTATGTGTGAGAGAGATTGTACCTTACATGGAGTTTGGTTGTGGTTTTGGTCCAAGACTATCCTTAAGGTTTCATCACTTATCCTTTGGGACCATTTCTTTCCTTAATATATTTAATCATCAGAGTAGACGGACATGGAATTCACCAGGTGAGTGAATAGGCCTGTCTGAAGTATGCTGAACCCAGTGCTGCTTTGTAATAGTCATTAAATCAAGGAACCCTGGATCACCTGTACTTGGTCTACATTCCAGTTTGATTTTACAAACACATTAATTTATATGCAAACTCATCAGACATGAACATAATTGATGCATAATAATTTTTATATAATGAAGTAGTACTTTAGTTTTAGAAACTTCTCAAATATTCAGGTATTTGTGCATTTTATTATAATTTAAACTGAAATTGGCAGATATTCCATTCTGTATGAACCCAACGAGTCTGTTTCTCCCATTTCCTAACTAAAAATATGAATTGCATTCTAAAAAAAATTCTAAGATGGATCAGATGTTCTTTCAAGGGGCTGAAATTGTCTAAATAATAGGCTCATTTCATTTAATATTTCAGAGCTGCTTGCAGTTGCCCGATTTATTTAATTGGTAAGATTTGCAGTTGTTTCACACACATATACACACATAAATATGAATGTATGTATAAAACATCTTTTGAGAAAAAAATGGTAAAAAATATATGTATGTTTTGTAAAATTTACATTTTTGGTTTAGGAATTAAAATGTTAAATTGCTGATTCAGAAATGCATACCCTGAGCTGTGTTTTTCTCTTTTCCTGATTTACTCTTTATTTTTTTATTTTCACATTTTGTACTTTGTTTAGCCTGTAAGAGGCTAAAGTTTTCTTTGGTCATATCACCCAGTGTGGCCTTTAATATTTCTGGAGGAGACATCTAACCTATTTATAATACATTAAAATCTGAAGTAATAATAAGAATGTCTTTACATTAAAGGTAATACTAACAGTGTTTACATAACATTTGTATGCACTTTCAAGAAAATAAAGTTTTTTTAATACATTTGTTGTAACTCAGTACTTCATGGCGGGAAAATTATGTTTTGTTTATTTATGATCAGTTAAATGAATGTGTGTGAGTCCAAATACATTTAGTTCTTTTCTAATGAAAATACATACATCATTAATAACAAGAGATAATTTGCTTCCCTAGAGAAAGTTGTAAGTCCTACTAAGAACAAAGTAACCAAAAAAAGTATTTTGATTTTTGGATGGTTTTTTGTGTTTGGTTTTGGGGGGTTTTGATTGTTTGCTTTTAAATTTGAAACATGAGTTCCAAATGAGAGCATAATATAATTTTTTTAAGAAAGGAGTTAGTGACACTAATCCGATATTTATTAATATTTGCTAGTATATCAGCTTTTCTCATATCAGTGGCATTTACAGTACCTAGCTACTTGTGTAAAATTTGAGCTTTATTAAACTACCATCCTTAATTCATTACCCACTTTGAGTTTCTTGTTCTAATGAAAGGGCATTTAGAACCAATATCTTTGTTATAATTATATAAATTAAAATTAGGCCAGATTACCTTAGTGTTGTACATATTAATTACATAGAAACAACAGAGTTAAGTGGGATACCCAGTCAGAGCCTCAGTGTTCTTTAAAGACCCCACTTTTTAGGGTGTTAAAAGAGTTGCTAAGTATCACAGAACTGAGAAAATTTATAGTTTTGCTGTATTCTTTTTTAAGTTGTTTTTCCCTTTGTGGTTCTGTAGCTGTTCATGTAGCTAGGTAATCAGTGTGACAGCAAATAAGCTACAATATCTTACTGCTAGAAGTAATTTGTTTTGAATTGGGCCACATTCATAAGAAATTTTCCTACAAAAGGATGATGGTTTTTATTGGTAGCTGAAAGAGAAATGAAGAAGGTAATGCTGCTGGTAATAGCAACGATGTATTTTGCTATCTGTGAAAGCTGTAATTCTTTAATAAAAGTGTATAGAGAATTGATTGCTTTTTATTTAAAAAGTTTTTAAAAACATGAATCCTTATTAAAATGGGTTGTAAACTATACATTTCAATTTTTCAAAATCTTTCTACTTGGGAAAAATGATTCTTAAAAAATACCTTTCTTCTTGGAAAATGGAAGTGAACTCAGGATGGAACATGAATGACCTAAATTGAAATAAACTTCTCCACTGTCGATTCTGTTTTAATTCCTCTAAGTAGCAGTTCAAAGTACTGTTGTTACAATGTTTTGTATATTTTGAGCAATGTGATTTTTTAAATGCAGATAAAATTATTGCATTATCATATACATTTTATAATTTCTTTTCTATACTTCAACTTGCAATCTCTTTAAAAACATCTGTACTCTTTTCTTATAGATCTGCTCTTTTCCTGTTTGTAATAAATGTTGGTCCATGTCTGTGTGATTATTCAGATTGTACTCTAAAACGCAACATGCTCTTTATAGTTTCTAAATGCATGTATAAACGTAGCGTAGGGGTGTAAAAAGGAAACAGGAATGATTTGCAAACACAGAACTGAGTAATCAAATATTTGAAAGTGCTTTGAATAATTACATACTATTTTTTAAACCAAAGGAAAAAATTTGTGTGTTTACTATTATAAGTAGTAAATTTCTAATTCAGGTTTCACTGAAATACCATATCGTGTCCATATGCCCTTCCATTACTGTAGCATAGACATTTAGATTTTGTCACTGATACTAACTTGATCTATACATTTTTTTCTTTGAGGCCTTTTTCTCTTCACTCAGGCATTGTATAATAAAACTATTTTGCAAAAGGACATAGCTAATTTAGATAAAATTTTTTTAAACAAATCTTATTTTCTATTCTTTATCTTCTAGATAATTTAGTATTTTATGTGAAATGTAGTGATCTATTTTCAAGCAAAACCTTGTACTAATCAACCTAATTGTATATTTCTATTTCTCCACTGTATAAAGGAAAATTATAATATTTGCAGTCACTGATAAATTGAAAAAATAATGGTCATCTTTTTTTCCTTTGCAAAGACTCAGTTTTTTAAGACTGCTTCTTCATAGTCTACTTCATTGTGTGTAATAAGATTTATGATATATTCTGAAAATGTGGAAAAGGCATCTCTAACCAGATTTTAATAAAAAGTACATACATTCTCAAATTTGTTATGAAACAACAAGGGCTATTTGTCATACAATTGGAAGTTTCCTTGTGGGTAATGCTCTAGCCTAAATTTCTTGGGCATTTGTAGAATGACAATATTTAATATATAATACCTAATATTTAGTGGTTTAAAATTTTTATTTTATTTTATTATGGGGCATTGTAATCAACAGGATCTTAGGGGATTATTTTGGTATATGACCATTCCCCTATTCTAAGAGGTATTAGTTATGCTCCAACATGGCATCTATGAATAAACACAGCACGTAAGCCCTTCATAATATTAAGAAGAGAAACCATACTGGAAATAAATCCTAACAGAAAAGCCTTTTGAGGGTGCTCAGCATTTTTGGTTCTAACTTGAGCATAAGGGAACCAGGTAGCAATTAATTGACTTTAAAAAACAAAGACCTCTTTAAGGCTCAGATTTTTTCTAATGGGTTCATTGTTTTTTTTTTTTTTATTTTGTTTAGTGTTTTCTTTCTACTTGCAAACAGCTGTTCCTTTTTGAATGAGTCTGATTCAAGACACTTCCAAGAAATGAAGATGTCTAAAATATACTGGTGATGTTTATTTTAAAAAGCTGTATTTTGAGATGTGGACAAGAATGCATTTTTTTCTGTTGTAAATAATTTTCTTTAACTAATTTTTATTACTAAACAGTTTTGCTCCTAACAATTTTGGAGTGGAAAGCAGTTGGTTAATATGATGGTATATAGTACATTGAAGTCTAAATCTTTTCCCCTTACATATTCAGAATCCACAGCAATTTCAACAAAATTGTGAATATTTGCTTTGAATACAACTTGTTGAGAAACTAAACGGCTTTTCTAAGGCTCAGGGAAGCATAACATGGGGTAAGTTTTACCATTTTGTATGCTAGGAGACACCCCCCCCCCCCCCACCCCCAAAGAAAAATTTTCCATTTAGTAATGTTAAGTGATAGTTATAAAAACAAAAATCTAGTATCAAAGACTATTGAAATGTGGTTTCGGAGTAATAATTCAAAATGTAATAAAGCCAATAGAACAGTCCCAAAAGCTATTTTTAAGCTTTCTAGTACTTTTATTTATGTGATACTCTATTATGGCATTTTTTAATGCAAAATTTTAGCTCTAGCACATACAGATAACATTATTGTAAATCTTTGCATATTTCTATATGGTAAAGTCTTTCTCTTCTGGTTGTGTGGAGATATAATTGACCTCTAACACCACATAAGTTTAAGGTATGCAGCACCGATTTGATAAATGTATATACTATAAAATGATACCTACAATTGTTAACATCCTTCACCTCACACAGTAGTAAGGGAAAAGGTCTTTTATGGTGATATTTTCTGATAACCTTTTCATGTTGAGTTTTAAGAAAAGAGTGTTGCCAAGATGGTTTTCTCAAAATTCAACAATTGAATATGCAAGTATTGTGTAATTTTTAAAAAAATATATGTTTATAGTTTTTTAATTTATTTTTGAGACCGAGCATGAGCAGGGGAGAGGCAGAGAGAGAGGGAGACACAGAATCTGAAACAGGCTCCAGGCTCTGAGCTGCCAGCACAGAACCCGACACGGGGCTCGAACCCACGAACTGAGAGATCATGACCTGAGCCAAAGTCTAACACTTAACTGACTGAGCCACCCAGGCGCCCCATGTATATTTAATTTTTTTAAGGTTATTATTTTGAGAGAGTATGAGTTGGGATGAGTGGGGGCGGGGGGAGGTGGGGAGAGAATCCCAAGCAAGCTCTGCACTGTCAACTCAGAGCCCAACACAGGGTTTGAAATCACAAACTTTCAGAGCATGACCTGAACTGAAATTAAGAGTCCGATGCTTAAATGACTTGAGCCACCCAGGCACCCCTTCTAGTATTATATATTTAAACCCAAAGAGGACATTAAGTTTAAAAATTATTTTTTTTTTATTTTGAGAGAGCACCAGTGGGGTGGGGGCAGAGAGAGGAGACAGATTCCCAAGCAGGCTGTGGCACTGTCAGCGCAGAGTCCAGTGTGGGGCTTGAACATGACCTGAGCTGACATGAAGAGTTGGATGCTTAACCGACTGAGCCACCTAGGCACCCCCAGAGATATTGAGTTTAAATATGAAATTCAGAGTTGGAAGCTGAATTTAGTCACTTCAGACATGAGTGAAAGAAATAAAGCAAGATTTTATTCCTTACAATCAAAGTTAAAAAAATTTTTTTTAAATGTTTATTTTTGAGAGCTAGAGACAGAATGTGAGCAGGGGAGGGTCAGAGAGAGGATGACAACAGACTCTGACTGAAGCAGGCTCCAGGCTCTGAGCTGTTAGCACAGAGCCTGACACAGGGCTTGAGCCCACAGACTTGAGATCAAGACCTGAGCCAAAGTCAGGTGCCCAACCAACTGAGCCATCTATATTTTTTGAAAACCTCAGAATCAAAGTTTAGAAACTACAGTGCTATAGGATCACCTGGGAAGCTTTTAAAACCTGCAAGCTTGGCAATTAGTGTACCATTATTGCTGACTTCATCTCCACATGATGGGCACATGCAAATGTATTATTAGGTGTTTCTGGCAACTAGTTTTGGGAGCCAATAATTGAATCGTTTTGCTATGGGTATATTTCATAAACCTCACAGAATACTGCCTGTATTTGCTTGGATTATGAAGTAATTAGTTTCTGGCTTTTTTGACTATGCTGTGATAGATCACTCAATATAGAATCTAGAAGTAATCTTAGAAGCATTTAATGTGTGCTTGGTAGTATTCTAACTGTGGGGAGTATTTCTTAGATCTGCAAACAGGATAATGGTAGTGTTATTGAACATTGACAGTATTTTAGTTGCTGACTTAATTCCTGGGTTTGAAACCCAATATTCTAGCTTTGTAAACTTAAAAAAGTATAATTGCCTAAGTAGCAAATAAGAGCCCCGTGTATTCAGGGAGGACCACTTAAACTGGAGAATATGGCTTAAAATTACTGCAGCTTATTTTTTTTAACTCTTAACTCTTTATTTAAAAAAAATTTTTTTAATGTTTTATTTCTGAGACAGAGATAGTGTGAGGAGGGGAGGGTCATAGAGGGAGATACAGAATCTGAAACAGGCTCCAGGCTCTGAGCTAGCTGTCAGACGCGGGGCTCGAACCCACAAACCATGAGATCATGACCTGAGCCAAAGTCGGACGCTTAACCAACTGAGCCACCCAGGGGCCCCAACTCTTTATTTTAAATGTTTATTTTTGAGAGGGAGAGAAGAGTGCGAGTGGGGGAGGGGCAAAGAGAGGGAGACCAGAGGACCCGAAATGGGCTCTGCACTGACTGCAGAGCCCAGTGCAGGGCTCCAACTCAAGAACTGTGAGATGATGACCTGAGCCAAAATCAGACGCTTACCTGACTGAGCCACCCAGGTTCCCCAATCCTTAACTTTTGAGAGAGTCTTTAAACATGAATACCACCACATTTTCAGATTATTAGCCAACATCCATTCATTTAATTAGTATTTAAATCTTTATATATAAATACTACTCATTCTTTTGGGAGATGGAGTGTTCTGACAAAGAACTGGTCATTATTCCTAGCTATTTCTGTAGTCAGTTTTCTGAATTTTTCACCACACAGATGAGTGCAGTGTTTCTCAATCATTTTTAACTGTTTACTTATTTTTAAAAAGTTTGTCCCTTAGTGCCTTTTGATAGCTTTTAAATTGAGAAATGGTGATTTTAGTATTTCCGGTTGATGTCTGTTCTTAAGAGATTGATTCCTTTCCATCTTATAATTGAGACTTTCGGCATCAGTGATCTTCATAGAAGAACTGGAGTAGTATATCTAAATTTCATAAAACTTAATGTCAAAAATAACATTACCTTAGTGAAAAATTTTGCAAAGGTGTATACTGTCTAGGAGGGAGTTTAAAAATATTAAGGGAAGGTTGTCAACAAAAAACCTTGTCTCTTGTACTGTACGTTTATTTATTTTGAGAGCAAGCAAGGAGGGGAAGGGCAGAGAAAGAGAATCCCAAACCAGTTCCATACTGTTAGCACGGGGTCTGATGTGAGGCTCAAACCCAGGAACCATGGGAAAATGACCTGAGTTGGTCAGATGCTTAGCCGACTGAACCACCCAGACACCCCAATTTTATTCTATCTTTTAAAAGTTTCATTTAATCTCTGCACCCAATGTGGGGCTTGAAATAAAGACTCCAGGATCAAGAGTCACATGCTCTTCTGACTGAGCCAGCCATGTGCCCCTGTACATTTAATTCCCTCATCTACCATTTTTTTTATTATAATTCATTTAGCTTGTTTAATAAGTGAAGTTTTGAGGTTTTTGTGGTTCTCTTAGGATATGTTAGTAGGTGACAAATGATTAAAAACATCACTATTTAGAGTATTATTTAGAATTGAAGATTTGAATTGTATGCCAATCACTGGGGATCACATGGTTTAATCTGCTTTGTATTAAACCATTAAAAAGCAAGTTGGAGCTTTGCTTTTAAAGTGACATTTTTGCAATTTTTGAAAATATTTTCAACTTAAAAGAGTTGCAAGAACAATGCAAAGAATTCATATATGCTTTACTCTGGCCAGTTTTTAGGATTTGACATACACTTTTATCAATTCTGTATTTTCGTGAACCGTGAGAGATTGGATTGCATATAGCACAATCTTTACTACTTTGGTGTAATCTTTTATTTTTTTAATTACTTTAAGTTTTAGTTTAACATACAGTTTCTGTGTATTTTCAGTGTATTATAGCAGTTTTTTTTTCTAAATTAGTATCTAATCCAACCTTGTTATACATAGTGGTCATTCCTCTTTAGCCTTCTTTAATATTGACATTAAAGTTCCTCAGCTATAAGTTTGATATTTCCTCATTAGATTCATGCTATATACATTTTAACTGAAAAGTTGCAAATGATGTGTGTGTCCTCACTCATCTAGAGGCATATGGTGTTTATTTACTCCTTATTGGTGATGTCTGTGGTACCCATTTTCTCCATTGTGTGGTCAGTATTACTACTTTCATAATTAATGAAATAATGAGATACTTTGCAAGTGTATCCTATTTATCATTAAACAATTACCCACTTCATTTTGAAATTGTTAACAATTCTTACAGGAATCATTGATGTTTTTCTAACATTATCTACTTTTTTTGGTATGTTTATCTTTGAGTGTAAGTATGTACTCTATTGATGACCCAAAACTTCAAGCCGTTTTGTATTTGAAAATTATTGGAAAGTAGTAGCTTTTCTTTCCTTCCACATGTTTTGCTATTAAATAGCTTAGTAGTAAGTGTTATTAGAAAGGTGATGATTTATAGTATTTCAGTGGTTTATGATAGATGCAAGTTTTCCAGATCATATTCTCTATTAGTAATGTCTTAAATTCTATCATAAGTCACATAAGGAAAAGATAACATTTGCTTGACTCATTAGGTTTATAGAAACTTAACTAGTTTTATATTTTTATAAGAACCACTGGAGGCCATAGAAAATGAGTATCTTTTATTGATTTAAGTTGGCCAAATAGCAAATTATTTCAAATAAGAATTTATATATTTTTAAAAAAGTCATTAGGTCTTTGGCTTTACAACAGGTTAGAAACTGAAGGGAAAATCATCTAGGTAAATACTTTATTATGTTTGCAAATGCTGTATTTTTAAAGCATTTAAATAACTTTGTCGTTGCTTGAGGCACAAATTAGAAAGTTACCACTTTAAAGGAAATAATTTCTCTATTAGCAATTAACGATTGCTTAAACTGCAAAAGTGGTATTTTCCTAAAAGAAGCCTGTTGGATTAAATTTGAATTTCCTGAGTTAGCAGAATAGTGAGATTTATGTTTAAAGGACGTTCCAAGTCCAAAGAATTTTTTATGTGTCTGTGATACAGTCCTTATATTGGAGGGGCAGTTATTTGCCATGTCTCGACTGAAGCAGAATTCTCTTTTACTGCAGCAGTGGCATCATCAGTTTTTGATTAGTGCAGAAGAGATATATTTGAAGAATTGGTAGCTTCTTTTTTTTTTTTTTAATATTTTTATTTCTAGGAGAGAGAGAGAGAGAGACTGCGTGAGCAGGGGAGGGTCAGAGAGAGAGGGAGATACAGACTCTGAAATAGGCTCCAGGCTCTGAGCTGGCAGTCAGCACAGAGCCCAACGCGGGGCTCGAACCCACGAACCGCGAGATCATGACCTAAGCGAAAGTCGGACGCTCAACCGTCTAAGCCACCCAGGCGCCCCTGAAGAATTGGTAGCTTCTTGAAAGAAATGCAGGAAATCTGCAGATTATGAAAGGTAGTATGGAGGAATAGGAATGGCACAGAATTTGAAATCTGTTGACCTAGGATTTTATACTTTAAGCTCTTATGTTGAATTCTTGTCACCTTAGGGAAGCCAGTTATTTTTTGTTTTTGTTTTTAAAAAATTTTTTAAGTAGGTTCCATGCCCAGTGGTGGCTTGAATCATGACCCTGAGGTCAAGAGTCAATTGGCCCAGCCAGGTGCCTCCCTGCTTTTCAAATGTTTACTATAAAAATTTTGAAACTGAAAAGTTAAAAGAATACAAGTTACACTTTACAATCCGTTAATTTTCAGTTATTTCTTGTTGATAGTGATTTTTCCTTTTCGGATTACTGGCCTCAACAATAATAGCTCAAATTTATTGGTCCTTTAATATATTCTGGTACTGTGTTTAGTACTTTATATGGGATATCTGATTAATCACAGTTTACCTTTTGAGGTAGGTATGTATTATCCTTCCTTTTTTTTTTTTTTCAGATTGTCAGCTTTACTGAGATTTAGGATCAACAAAATTAATGTTTAAGCTAAGTAAGTAGGAAGGAGGCTTACAGTCAAGCATTCTAATTCTTGGGTCTGGGCTCCTAGTCCTTTCAAAAAACTAGATAATGTATAAGCCACTCACAACCACATAAAATTGTTAGAAATGTTTTTGAAGATGTCATGGTATAGTAACTTCCATGCAGCTTCATCTTACAGCTTGTAAAATATTTTAAAATTCTACTTTGTTCTTCTACATATTTTTACCCTTTACAGTGTAAAATATTTAGTGATGCATATTTGGGTGTAATTTCAAATAGCAGAAAGGACTTATGAACACAAACAGTAACTCTTAGTAATTCTGGACTTTTTAATTTGTAAATTCATTCTTTAAAACTTTATATTCAACATTAATGTGAGAACAATACATTTTCTCTTCTAGTTATTATTGAGGAATCGTGAGTTTTGTTAGGATGGAATTTTCTTTAAATCTTTTTTAAAATTTAGAGCATGTGCATGCACATGAGCTGGGGAGAAAGGCAGAGGGAGAGAAAAGAATCTTAAGCAGACTTCCATGCTCAGTGCAGAGCCTGATGCTGGGCTCAATCCCACAACCCTCAGTTGGTGACCTGAGTCAAAATGAAGAGTCAGACACTAAACGATTGAGCCTCCCAGGCGACCCTGAGACGTAATTTTCTTAAAACAAGGTCAGAATTTAGGATTTAGTAAAGAATATTAACCTTTGAATTATAGAAATGTAGAAGTTTTGCAAAATAAGTTTTCTGACAGGATGGTCTATTTTATTCATTGTGGTTTTTTTTTTGGAGGGGAAATCTTTAAAATATGGTATAACCTTGGATTGTGAGTAACTTGTTCTGCGAGTGTTCCACAAGGTGAGCAAACATTTCTAATATACTTGATAAATGAGTGATAACCTTCCAGTATGACTAGTACATGATGATGAATGTCACACAATCACAACTGAGCCAATGGTTCTTAAAATTCACTTTGAGGGGTGCCTGGGTGGCTCAGTCTGTTAACCTTCTGGCTTTGGCTCAGGTCATGATCTCACAGTTCGTGGGTTTGAGCCCCGCATCAGGCTCTGTGCTGACAGCTCAGAGCCTGGGGCCTACTTCACATTGTGTCTCCCTTTCTCTCTGCACCTTCCCTGCTCGCACTCTGTCTCTCTCTTTCTCAAAAATATTTTAATAATTCGCTTTGATATATGAGTGCTTTGGATTGCAAGCATGTTTCCAGAATGAATTATGCTTGCAAACCAAGGTTTTCCTGTATTTGAAATTAGGAAAAAAAAAAACTTAGTGAAAAAGTAAAAATGAAATATTGAAGTCAGAGGGGCACAACAATATTTAGTGTTTTTTTAAAAAAGTTGTGAAGGAGGATCTTGACTCCTTTAGTTAATGGGAAAATCGTGTTTATTGAAATGGCACCAACATTTCCAGTTATCTGTATTTTAAGGTTTATCAGACTTAGAAATTTAAGAGGTATTAGTACATCTCCAGTCTATGTCACTGAATACTGAAATATCTTTATTCAAGTTCCTGATACTGATCAGTTGATTCTAAAAAAACATTGTAAAAATTACTTACCTATAAAACACTTCTGTAGAGGGGAGGAAAGTGTGTGCATGTGAGCAGGGGAGGGGCAGAGGGAGAGAGAGAATCTTAAGCAGGCTTAATGCAGGGCTTGATCTCATGACTATGAAATGACCTGAGCCCAAATCTAGTGTTGGGTACTCAACTGATGGGGCCACCCAGATGCCCCAGTTTTGCAATTCTAAGGTTCTCATAATTGAACTGTAGAAATTCACGGCAGTGTATTCAGTGATGCTTATTCTAATTCTTTTTGAATAAGGATCAAAGTATAAGCTGTAGTTTAAATTTTAGGAGATTCTGTGCAGATTAAAATATGCAGAATTTTGTTAGCAAACCCTTCTGGCAAGTAATTTTACATGTGGAGTATGTAAAAGTACCCTGAGACAGTGGATGTGTACTAGAATGAAGACTTAACAGATGTCTATTGTTGCGTTTGGGTTACATCCAGTTAAAATTGCCTAGTGTTACACTGTTTTTCTGTAGTACAATTGACTGTTGAATTTATAGATTCTCAAAAGTCATCAGGTATGTTTTCAGGCCCCACACCATCTATTTTCATAGGTTTTTGTGTGGCTTAGGCAAAATATGAAAATGTGTTGTTTCAGGCTGTTGGCTTTCACTTCATATATCAGGAAAAGATGGGGGAATTAACTTTCAAGTATTTACTGAATAAATACATCCTGGGCCCTAATATGCAATGGACACCTCATTGAACAAGTTTACAGTTTGATAAAGTAGAGAAATTACAATATGGGTGGTAGATGCCATGATAGAGAAAATGGAGGATTAAAAAAAAAAATGGAGGACATGTGAGGGTTTGTCCAGGAAATCTAGAACAGCAAGATCTCTAAACAGGCCTAAAATTTGTAGAGAATCCCTAGCAACAAGAACCACTAGTGCTATGACCTCAACAAAGGCAAGAAAAAAATATATGGTTTATTTGAGGAGTTGAAATAGCTTGATACTTATTTGGTAAGCTGAATATTGTTTGTAGCCTTTCCTGCTATTTAAACAGATGACTTGTGGCTGGTAGGTGGGGTATGTCTTAATTACAGAAAACATATGAGCTTGATAGTTAAGAATTGCAGCCAAGCTGTCAGCAAATAGAACTAGACAAATCTGAATATCTGAGATTTTATAATGGCTAAAATAATAAGGTGAATGTAATTTTGCTCTAGGAATATCGCAAATTGAGAGAACATGATTCTGGGCTCTTCTTTTAACTCATGCCTACATAAATTTAACTGAGTGGAAGTTTACTTTTCACTTTTCAAGGAAAAATTGCATGTTGTATAGAAATTTTCTTTTGGTCTCATTAACTTACTTGCCATTTCAGTCTTAAACTAAAAGAATTAAGAAGGTATGTGACTTTAATCTCTTAAATAGTCTTCATATAGTTTGAGGAAAATGCAACAATTGGTCAGTGTGTTCATTTTCAGGGAGAAAAAAGCTTTTTCTAAGGGGAAAAACTAGTTTTTTAAATTAGGTAGATAAAACCTGAATGGTTATTTTAAACAATTAGATTCCTAGAAAAGTTTTTACCAGAAATAAAATCTGTTTTTACTACATGCCAGTCCTAGGACACCACATGCCAGTGTCTAGTTTGTTCAGTAACATGCAGTTTCCAGACTACTTATGCATGGAGAAAAAAAGATTGTTCATTTCTTGTATGAATTTTATTAATGAAAACAATTATGAGACTTTACCCTGTCAATTTGGTTAAACATAAGAGATTAATGTGCACTGAAAGGGACAGTTCTACCAGAGGGATGGTTTACCAAGATTTTTAAGTGCCACTTATACCTTTACTGATTTAGTATCAAAACAGAAACTCTGTTTTGAAGAGAACCATGAACTAATGTCCTGATGTCTTGTGAATATTGTTGGAATACTTAGACTGGCTAAAATCAAGAAAAATGAGAGCACAGGAGCTGGTTTCCAAACCTCCATATTTGGTAAACCTATGCCAGTCTCTAAGGGTTCAAGTTTTTGTAAAGTTCAAAAATCCATTAGGGTAGGAATATTATCTACCTACAGCAATGTGTTAAATTAATGAGGGAAATATTAATAAGAATTGTATTGATGTGGTAATGATAATTTAGGTTTTTAAAAAGAATAGTATTACATGAAATACACTTTTTTTATAGATGTAAGAATAACTGAGGATTATTCTGGAACTTTGGTCACTGAATTCTGGTTCTAGGTTGGGTTTGGCTACTTTCTGGAATCAAAAATTATTGGAATAACCAGGGTTCTTTTCCAAGTGGATATTGGTATAGTAACAAAAAAATTCATAAATTGTAAATGCCTTTATATCTGTACATCTTATATGTTTAAGACTCTGTTATTTAATAAAAGATTTTAACATTTATTTTTGAAAGACAGAGCACTAGTGGGGGAGGAGCAGAGAGAGAGAGGGAGACACAGAATCTGAAGCAGGCTCCAGGCTCTGAGCAACGTGGAGCTCAAACTCACAAGCCATCTAACGCCGGCTCAGGTCGTGATTGCGTAACCAACTGAGCCACTCAGATGCCCCAAGAGTCAGTTATTTCTTAGTTAAATTCAGATAGGTTGATTAGTTTTTAATTAGTCAATTTGTATGAAGAGTATTTGGTATACCAAACTAAGGATAAAAGTTTGTGCCTGATATCTATATGGTAGATCATTCATATAGTAAAGTCACTTCAGTCACATTGGCCTCCTTAAATGTTCTAGATATTCCCATATTTTCTTTACTTTAGCTGTTTTTGCCTGCTCTAAAGATGTTTATCCAGGTAGCTGTCAACTAAATCTTTTCTTTAAGATCTTCAAGACAAAAGTGTTGTCTTCTCAGTGAGATCTTCTATGGTAATTATACTTAAAAATCCCCTTCCCAACAACTCAAAACTTATTCTTCTGTTTTTTTTCTCCTGTAATACCTAATCATCTCCTAATATACTGAATGACTGACCTATTGTGCTTATAATTTGTCTTTTATACTGTGATCTTTCAGGAGCATAGAAGAATGCTTGACATATAGTAGCACTCTAAAAAATTTGTCATATGAAAAATTGCAGTTGGAAGTAAAACTGAGATAATAATGTTTTAAACTTTAATTTCTAAGAATTAGAGTATGATACCAATTTATGACAATGTATTTTTATAACAAGTCTGATAGATACACTGTTTACAAGTTTAAAAAAGTGTTTTTATAACTTTTCTAAAAATTGACATTTAGAATTATCTTGATATATGATACAAAAGTGTTTTTAAAGAATTACCCAATTTAAAGGCCGTTACTAACTTACCATTTTGAAGTACCTATTTTTTTTTAATTGCTTGTGATTCTGAAATAGTTTTAGATAAAACTTAACCTGATATAAGATAAAGGTCTGACTAGTTACAGTAGTTTTAGGTGTATTACATTGGAGTGAAATTTCTGACATATTTGTATGTGTATATATGAGATGAAAACTTGAGTTTTCACATGTTGATTTATCTTATTTCATAGGTGATTTTGTCAAATTGGTAAAGCAGTGACATTCTGATTCTGCCCTTCACAACTTTGACTAATGTGTGTGTGCACAATGCCAACATCTTACTAATGAATGAGAATTCATTTATAAATATTAAAATATTATCAAATTATAGTCATCTTAAGATATTAGATATTATTATGCAGTTAAAATTAAATATTTTTTAAAAGTTTATTTCTTTATTTTGAGGGAGAGAAAGCATGAGTGGCGGCGGGGCAGAGAGAGAGGAAGAAAAAGAATCCCAAGCAGGCTTTGTACTGTCAATGCAGGACTCGAACTCACAAACCCACACACGATGAGATCATGACCTGAGCCACCCAGGCACCCCAAAATTAAAATATGTTTTAATCCCTAAATTTAACTTTTATATAGATTTAAAAACAAATATAAAAGATGAATTACTCTAGATTTTGTCTTTTATAAAAGCTGTAGAGTTTAATGTTAAATATTTATCGTTTTACTTTTTGTTTGTGATTTCCACCCAAGCTTCATTTGCTCAGGCATAGTAAACATTAAAGGTAAACTCAAATTGCTAGTTTAACAAAGTGTTTCAGGGGCACCTGGGTGGCTCAGTCGGTTAAGCATCTGACTTTGGCTCAGGTCATGATCTTGCAGTTTGTGGGTTTGAGCCCTGCGTCGGACTATGCTGATAGCTCAGAGCCTGGAACCTGCTTCAGATTCTGTGTCTCTGTCTCTCTCTCTGCCCCTCCACTGCTTGTGCTCTCTCTCTCTCAAAAAATAAAAAAAATAAACATAAAAAAAACCCCACAAAGTGTTTCAGAGAACTGAATTGTCATAAAGGAAATATATTTGGTTAATTGAATTCTATAATTTTTTTAACCTTTGGGATTTAGTCTTTCAATGAACCTTGGGTTTTAAAGTTTTTAAGTTACTTTGAAGTCTTTTTATATAGAGAGGCACCTGGGTGGCTCAGTGAGTTGAATGTCTGACTTCAGCTCAGATTATGATCTCACAGTTCAAGAGTTGGAGCCCGCTTCAGATTTCTTGTTCCCCTTTCTCTCTGTTCCTCTCACTCATGTGCTTTCTCTGAAAAACAAATTAAAAATTTTTTTTAATCTATCTCTATTTTTTTTTTTTTTTTTTTGAGAGAGAGAGAGGGAGTGTGAGCAGAGAGGCAGACAGAGGATCTGAAGTGGGCTGTGTGCCTGACAGCAGTGGCCCAATGCGGGTCTCAAAGCCACGATTGTGAGATCATGAGCTGAACTGAATGAAGTTGGAGTTTCAACCGACTGAGCTACCCAGGCACCACTTATGTTATTTTTAAAGATAGTTTGCATGGAAATTTTTTCCTAAGTTTTTTGGAAGTTAGATACTAATAAAATATTCGTGTAATTTTGGGTAAGATGGTAAGCTTGGTTACTCAGATCAGCTCTCTCAGTTGAAAGCAACTAAGACTGCTGGACTGAATTTGAAAAGCATCTTACAAGCTTGATTGAGGAACTGATAGTACCATAAGGAATTGCCAGCCCAAAAACGAATTGGAAAGCAAATACAGGGAAACAAATAGAAACACTGGGAGATCAGCAAAATACCTCGGCTGTTTTTACCCTGAGAGTCTTTGCCAAACTGGGAGAACTTAAGCTGTGATTTTTGAATGCTTCTAAGAGCTCAGGCAGCAGAAGTCAAAGCCCAAGTCCTGCTCAACAAGACAGTCTCCCCCTTTAAAGCTGTGTGCAGGCAATATTCAGGGTGACCATGAAGCAGAAAAAAATCTATGCTACCTTCCTAATTTTAAGAGATTGAGGAAATACGCTGTGCTTCTGAGCCAAGTGGGATAGGGAATGCCTGACATGTTACAACACTAAATTGGCCCTGGTTTTGTGACCCAAACACACATCATTTGGGTGGTATAAAAAAATTAACCAACCAACCAAACAAAAAACCTTGAATATAAGGTGGACTCAACCTGAGTTAGGCTCTTAATAAACTGAAAACCTTACTCAAACCCTTTCCAGAGGAATTTACTTTTATCATAAGCCACAATAATCTCTACAAACATTTTTCCAAGGAAAAGGATTTCAGTTGTTAAAAACTAAGCATGTAAGGAAACCATGTAACAGAAACAGATCTGCCAAGACTTCAGCTACAATGGGATTGAGTTAAAACAGATTAGATCCAGTGAAGAGAGAATTGAAGAAATCCAGATTAGAGTTTAAAGAGACAATAAGCAAAAATATGAAAGGATTAAGAGCCACAAAGCAGAGAGTGAAAATGTGTCTAATTGAAGTTTCAGAAGTAGAGGAGAGAGATTGGGCAGAAGCACGATTTGAAGAGAGAAAACCCAATTTTCCAGAATTAAAGAACTCAACAGATTCAGGATGCTCAATGGATGCCAAATAAGATTTAATAAAAGAAAAGGATTTCCAACCTAGACACATGAAAATGCAACTATAGAAGAAAAGACCAAAAAATCACGGAAGCAGCTGGATAAAGACCACAACTTACCAACAGCAACAATGGAAGCCAGAATACATTGGAATTGCCACTTAAATTTGCTGAAAGAATATAGGTGTCAAAGTTCTATATCCAGAAAAGTAGTCTTTGTGGGGATTTAAGAAGACATTTTAGTCAAGGTTAATAAAATAACATTGGCATTTCAAAGGTATACATGTATTTTGGGACATTTCCAATTATAGAGTTTCCTCAAGCTTAAAAAAATAAATATATATGTTAAGGAATCTTTAGTAAGTATCCATCAGGTTCCCCTGAATATTTGTTTTAATAAGTTCACTCTCCCAAATTCATTCTGTTCTAATAAAAGTTCTCATAAGTGAATAGGCCTTCATTAGAATTATAATTAATGGTATTTTAAATTTTTTTAAGAAGAAAGCAGTAATTTTTGGGTTTATGTTTATAAAATACATTTGGTAGATCTTATTTGATAGCTTTAGTGGCAGAATTATATGAAGTTTGTGGTATTCAACAGTTTCTTAAGTGTTGACTTCCAGTCATATTTTTACCAATGTATAATCATTTCAGTAATATTATTAAATGTTATAAATACCTTATAAAACACTTTAGATCTTGAGTGACCCCAGTCTTTTATTAGTTAATACCCATTTTTAGGTTTGAAAATTCTCAGAGTTTTATAGTAGTACTTCTGTACTTTGTTTTATGTATTTGTGTAAAGATAGGTTTCTTTTAAAAAGGCCTAAATTCTCCTAGGTGTTTAGAATTTGCAAAAGTAATCCTTTGCCTTAGAATATATTGTTAGTTAAATAGTATAATATTATACATCTTATTTCTCTGTGCATAATACATATCCCATGTCTTTTGTACATTTATAGAATATTTGGAGGGTTTGTTTAGAGTTTTAAAATACATAATTTTTAAAATATGGTTCAAAAATCCGAGATACCAAAAGGGGCCTACAGTGAAGTTTTTCCCCCACCTTTCCTTGAGCCACCCAGTTCTCCTCCCCAGTGGCAAATGTTCAAACTATGTCTTTTCTTCTCCTTCTACATGAATAATTGCCTCTTATGTTCTGTTTTGCACCTTGCTTTTTCTTTCTTTTTTTACTTAAAGTACATTTTAAAGGTCATTATTTTTTTTTTGTAAGTACTTTATATTTTGTTTAACATGCCTCCTACTGAAGGCTATTTAGGTTCTTCCCAGACTTGTTTTATTACAAACATTACTGCACTGTATATCTTTCTACATGCCATTTCCATTTGTGTGACTGTGTCCTTGATTAAGTTTCTAGATGAGGAATTGTTGGGCCAAAGAGTGTGTGGGATTTTTAAAAATTTTCTGTATCCAAATTGCCTTCAACAGAGGTAATTTAAAATCCCATTGACATTCCCTGAAAAAGCCTACTTCCTCAACATTTTCGTCTTCTGCAATGTTTTAAAACTCTTCCAGTATTTATAGGTAAATAATCTTGGTTGGGTTTTGATTTGCATTTCTCTTGTGAATAAGACTGAGCATGTTTGCATGTTTAAAGACTCTTTGGATTTCTTTTTCTGAGACCTGGTATTCTTATCCCATTTTTGTTTGTTTGTTTTTCTTATTTGCAGAGGCATCATATATTAGGGGAGTTAAGGTTAACTTAACTTCACAATTTGCTATTTAAAAATATATATATTTTTTTTATAGAACAAGCATGGGAGAGGGGAAGGGAGAATCTAGAGTAGGCTCCACCGTGATATCATAACCTGAGCCAAAAAATCAAGAGTTGGTTGCTTAACTTACTGAGCCTCCTAGGCATCCCTTAAAGTTGAAGTAATTTTGACACAACCTCTAAATTGTATGTTCTCTTTATTGTTTATGCTCTCAATGTCAGATTGGAAGGAATGATAAATATGCTCTGAGATCAAAAACTGTTTCCTTGTTGGTATTCTTGACTTGCTCTCAGTACTTTTTTCAAATACATGTTTAGTGCTTAGATTTTCATTTAGTTGATCAAACCTATAATTTTGCATTTAAGTCTTAGGTTTGCAAGTTATTTTTCTCATACATGTCTTGAACTTTCCATATTCTTGCAACTCAACATTAGAAAGACATGGGAATACTTAAATACCTGTATGTAACAATAATAGTTTTAAGTAGATCAGTACACTTGCTAGGTATGTGATTTTTACCCTTAAATTGATTTGACTGTAAAATATTTGTGAACAATCTTGATTAACAGAAATTTTCGGGGCGCCTGGGTGGCTTAGTCGGTTAAGCGTCCGACTTTCGCTTAGGTCATGATCTCACGGATCGTGGGTTCGAGCCCCGCGTCAGGCTCTGTGCTGACTGCCAGCTCGGAGCCTGGAGCCTATTTCAGAGTATGTGTCTCCCTCTCTCTCTGACCCTCACCTGCTCACGCTGTCTCTCTCTCTCTCTCTCTCTCCCTCTCTCTCCTAGAAATAAAAAAATATATAAATAAAAAAATATTTGTATATAAAAAAAAAGAACAGAAATTTTCTTGAGCTGTTAATGAAAAAGGCATCATAATCATGAAGGCACTTTTAAGATTTAATAGAGATCCCTTTGTTTTTTATTTTAGAGTGCATGTGAGTGGGGGAGGGGAGTAGCAGAAGAGAGTGAATCTTAAGCAGGCTTTCCCCTCTGGGAGGAGCCTGACTTAGGGCCCAACCCTATGACCTTGGGATCATGACCTGAGCTGAAATCAAAGAATTGGATGCCCAACCGACTGAGCCACCCAAGCAATCCCTTTGAAGTGAAATTTTTAGATACAGATTATATTTGCATTATTTAACATTAAACACTTTAGTTTTTTGTTAGTTTTTAAGTTTATTTTTTTTTGGAGAGAGAGAACCAGCGGGAGAGAGGCCCGAGAGAAAGGGAGGGAGGATCCCATACGGGACAAGGTGCTTGGGGCTCAAATTCAAAACAGTGAAATCATGACCTGAGGTTATATCAAGAATCAAGATGCTTAATTGACTGAGCCACCAGGCACCCCTTATTTTTATTTTTTACTTATTTTTTAAACATTAAACATTTTTAAACTAGTTTTCCCAATGGTGAAAAAATTAAATAACTTCATAAAATCTGGTTTCCAATACGCATGCCCTCCAATCCAACAATGTATCTCAAATTTAGCAATTTGGAAATCCATCCTTACATTATTTTATGTCTTGTTTGTGTGCATATTGCTTGATGAGGGCGGTGTGGGGAGGAAAATGTCAATGGTCTTGTCCCTACCCTCTGACCTCCCTCAGGTTTAGGTAGTGGTTAGAAAAGGGCTGTCAGCCCAGCTTCCTAGAGAAACTGGGCAGTAGGAAACTCATTTTCCTATTGCCTTTTATATGTCACCGATTTTGATAATCTGAGGGCTGCACTAACCTGTTACATAAAGAGTGGACAAAAGTAGACCTGTATATTAGAATCCACTAGAAAGAATGGCCATCTGTTTATTGGATTATAGAAGCCTTCCTCCAGACTTCATATATAAGCTAAAATACTATGTTTATCCAGAGCTTGCTATTGAGCATATTTCCCCTTCACCTTGTGTTACATTTAAGTGACAGCATAGTGAGTGCCTGTTTCTTTGTAGCAGGAGTGCCATTTAATCTGTTTCATTCTTGTCTAGCGAATCTTTAATGGCAGTGTTTCATGTAGACTTTGAACTTAATTCTTTACTTTCAGTGGTATCTCTTTGGGAAATGTCCTCACAAATTCCATATATAAGATATATTACAATATATTTATATATATTTGAATGAATTTGGGGCGCCTGGGTGGCTTAGTCGGTTAAGCGTCGGACTTCCGCTTAGGTCACGATCTCCCTGGTTCGTGGGTTCGAGCCCCGCATCCGGCTCTGTGCTGACTGCCAGCTCAGAGCCTGGAGCCTGCTTCAGTCTGTGACTCCCTCTCTCTCTGACCCTCCCCTGATCACGCT
The DNA here is from genome assembly GCF_003009895.1 of Hyaena hyaena. Classification (NCBI taxonomy): domain Eukaryota; kingdom Metazoa; phylum Chordata; class Mammalia; order Carnivora; family Hyaenidae; genus Hyaena; species Hyaena hyaena. The sequence continues at coordinate 3,167,876 of NW_024080706.1, forward strand.
GTCTCTCTCTCTCTCCTAGAAATAAATAAATAAATAAATAAATAAATAAATAAATAAAACATGAATGAATTTGTAGGGGATAAAATTTAAAATATAAGCCAAACATTTCAAACTGTAGAAATCAAATTGCAGAGGGGCGCCTGGGTGGCTTAGTCGGTTAAGCGTCCGACTTTCGCTTAGGTCATGATCTCGCAGTTCGTGGGTTCGAGCCCCGCGTCGGGCTCTGTGCTGACTGCCAGCTCAGAGCATGGAGCCTGTTTCAGTCTGTGACTCCCTCTCTCTCTGACCCTCCCCTGCTCACGCTGTCTCTCTCTCTCTCTCCTAGAAATAAAATAAAACATTAAAAAAAAAAAAAAAGAAATCGCAGAGAATATAGGGCATGCTTTTGTTAAGAAGAAATGTACTTAGGAACTTAAGAATTAAGAAGTAAGGGAAAAAAATTTTAAATTTAAGTATCTGTTAGATTATTTTATAAACATTCTGGAGAAGATACTTAAATTTTTAAATATTTTTAAAGCAAGACTCACAAAAATAGAGCAAGAATTTGAATTTTGGAATATATCACAGTGGAAGAAGATTCAGGTCTCAATCTTATTTCTTGATTCTTTGTGGGATTTAATATTTTTTTACCTGAACTTTTTCTTTGGTTTTTATAATTTGTTAGCTATCTTTACTTATTTAAACCTCCTTTTCAGAGTCCCAGTTTCTCATCTTTCAGGTGAGATTATTTGAAGCAGTGTTAACATGGGAAACGAAAACTTTTATTAAGAGACTTAATGAGAAAATTGATTTGGGTGTTCACATGGAATTGTCTAAACCATGTGAAAACCTAAAATCAAAATTAGCATTTTAATCAGTCCTTAATCTAATTTTATAAAAGTGTTCTTCTAAATTGACTGACAGGATAATATTCATTCTAAATCATTTTACTGAGTTGGAGCTTTTCAGTTAATGTTTTAACAAGAATAAAAATTTTATATTTTTACATTTCCTTGGATATTTAAGTGAGTATAATCCACAAGTTAATATGGAATCAATGTTAGATATATCTATATTCATTTAGCAACTGTTTATCGTATGTTATATGTTAGGCACAATTCTAGGTGCTATGAATTACACTGATTTTTTGGATTTTTTGTTTGGATCCTTTGTTGGATTTTTTGATGATGTTGACTCATTTGTTTCCAGATGAGCCAATGGAATAATACCTAGATGAAATACTTAAAAAATGCAGTATTATAGTGGGATTTCTTTCATATACAGGTGTCACTGAAGCTAAATATGTGGGAGAATAAACATTTTGGAATTAAATGGTTTAATTTTAAAAGGGGAGCATAATGAAGTAGCATCAAATGAATGGAAGTTAGGAGAGAAATGAGGAAAAGTGAATTTGTCATTATTTAAAAGGGAAAATAAGACTTGTATTTTGGAAGGTGGTTGGATGGCTGTCAATTGAGCATCCAACTCTTGATTTTGGCTCAGATCATGGTCTCAGGGTCATGGGATGGAGCCCCATGTTGGGTTCTGTGCTGAGTGTGGAGCATGCTTAAGATTCTATTTCCCTCTCCTTCTGTCCCTCCCCCACCGCCTCATGTACACTCATTCTCTATAAAGTTAAAAAAAAAAAAACTTGTATTTTTCTTTTTAAAACGGGTAATATGTGTTTATTGCAGAAAAGTATACGTATAAAGGGGGGGGAAATTGTATTCCCACTACCTTTCACCACTGTTAGCTTCTCTAGATGTAGCTATCTGTAAAATCTTAAAAAAGTTTTGTAACTTATGTTTTCCACATGGTAGCATATTTTTGTGTTACTTATCATACCAAATTGCTTTTAAATATGTCAAAATAGTCCATTCTAGATAATGTGCTATTTAATCAGCCCTTTATTGTTGTATGTTATATTGTTTCCAGTTTTTTGCTTTATAAAAATTAATGTAAATATGATTTTACTTAAATACCTTTATACATTTATAATAATTTCTTTAGGTCAACTTTTTAGAATTGATATTTCATTATCAAATGTTGCTAGCATGATCTTTCAAATGAGCCAGGTAGTGGCCTTTTAAATTGCTTTAGAATTTTAATAAAAATGGTCACTATAGAGTTTGTTCAAGAGTAGAGATAAAAAAAAATTAAATGTACAGTTTTGGTGGAAAAGATTAGGAGATTATTTGGCAAACATTTTTAACTGCAGTGTGGAATTAGGTCATTTTGATAACAAACTATGCATGTAGGATTGAGAAAGTTGGAATTGAGTCCTAATACAAACGTTGGTTTTATTTTTTTGGATAAAATGATAAGGGTACAAAGGGCAGAGTTCCACTTTAATTATAATTTCTGATCTAAAATTAACAGTATTTGAATAGAGGCATTGATTTAAAATGTGATTTTTGTCCTAGGAAAGCACTGTAAGTTTTGTAGAATGAGGAAATTCCACATTCATGGATCTGTGTTGATAAGGAAATCCTGGAAGAGGAGGCAAGTTGTTCAAAAAGTAGAGAAATGCAGCCCGCTAAATTTGTATCCACTTCATTATGGAAGCTTAATCTTGTTTTTCCAGAAGTGACTTGAGAAAGTTCACATGAAGCCTTATCCATGATATATGCATATCTGGTATAAATGTTATATTTGATTTAGAAATGTAAAATGATACGTAGAATTAGTGACAAGGACATGCATAGAATATTTATGATGCCATTGAAACTTGGCAAGTGAAATTGTCTTCTGATAGGAATCTATCAAAATGGGAAAGAAAGTGATTAGTGAAACTAGAATGATCCACAGTAGACAAGTGACTAAAATTCGGCTTTTGTCCAGTGATAATTCAATTGTTAATTTTTAAAAATAGGAAATCTCAATTTGTGAAATTGCAAATGTAGTGAGAAGTATAGTAAGAAAAAGAATTGTAAAGAGTTTTAAGTAAATGGTTTTCCACCTCAAAAATTTTCCTCTCTAGGAGCAACTGGCTAAGTCCAAAGAGCATGCAACTCCTGATCTCAGAGTCGTGACTTAGAGCCCCTCGTTGGGCATAGAGATTACTTCTAAAAATTCCCCTCTACACATTAAAAAAAAAAAGTTGTGTGGCTATACTAATGGAAGATTAGCTCAGCAAATGAGAGCAGACTGAGATACTTTCTAAGGTACCTGATCTTAGAGAGATTGTATTATTGAATAGTATTTTAAGTTTGCCTGGAAGGATTTTCATTTTATTAAGAGGACAGTTCATAAAAGCTGAAAATTAAGGTAGCAGGGTAGAAAACCGTATAAATGGATTGGAAAGAAACTGTTAAGACATTTATGGGAAGTGAATCAGTACATCTGCTTGAGCATGACTCCTGCTGCTCATTTTGGTATCGATACTGTTTTTAAGATCAGTAGCTTATAAACTTGGTTTTCTGTCATTCCTACAAGCTTAAACATCTCAAATGATTGTATATATTTCTCAACCTCAATTTTAATGTACTGTTTAGAGAGAATTTCTGTGCCACAGAACAGTTTTGAGGGAGTGATGGGGAAGAAGCGTAGTAGTGCTAGAGTAGCCAAACCAATTGAGGCATTGATGATTAATGACTTGATACTTCAGACCAAATTATTTTTCTCAGAGGGTAAAATATCCTCTTCTATTTTCCTTACTCAAAATCTGAAGGTTTTTTTTTGAGCAATAGTGTTTGGCATAGTGTTGACAAAATGTTTTTATTGGGAGCAAAGAAGTGAGATATTAAGTAAAAGAGACTGTGTCTATAGATGTCAGGTGATTGTTGTTGACAGATGCCATATAAATTAGGGCAAAATCAAATTTAGGTCAAATTTTTTACCTTTGACGATTTTGATTGAAATCAATTTTGCCTGATTTACCTATGAATTACTTAACTTTTTTAGCTTTGTAGGCCTGACTGACAATTTTGGAGCATTTAAAAATGAATCTAAAATGGAAATTGTTTATAGCCAGAGAAAAATACCAATTAATTACCTAGAAGAGGAGTTTACTGCCCCAAATCAATTATGATTTTTTTTCTCTTAACAAAAACCCAACCTTTTTACTGCAGTAAAATTGTGTTAATAGAAAATGTGTTCTAGAAATGTATAACTGAGACAGATCTCAATTCTCCCAGTGATAACAGTTTTGACCAACAGTTTTGTGTGCATTTCTCCTTAGTTTATATCTCTTGTACTCTGGATTGGTGGTAGGAGAACAGTGAGGAGGAAAGGTAGATGGGTAAACATAGCAAATGTGTATATATTTTTTAAATTTTATTTTTAAAATAGTATATTGTAGGGGCACCTGGGTGGCTCAGTCGATTAAGTGTCTGACTTCGGCTTAGGACATGATCTCATGGTTCGTGAGTTTAAGCCCCACATCGGGCTCTGTGCTGATAGCTCAGAGCCTGGAGTCTGCATTGGATTCTGTGTCTCCCTCTCTGCCCCACCCCAATCATGCTCTCTCTCTTGAAAATAAATACACATTTAAAAAAAATTAAAATAGTATATTGTAGACCTATTTCTATTGAGTATTATAAATATACATCACTGCTTTTAAAGTTTTGTGTACACATGTATATACCCTATGCCATTGTTTAGACAAAGCATAATTTATTCTGCCTTTGGTCATTTAAGTTTCCAAATTTCTTTATTAGAAGCACTCTCTTAGGAAACATATTCATACATCTATCTTGCTGAAGAGCAGAATAGTGTAGTGGCTATGTCCTCAGTTGTGCAATCATGGGCAAGTTACTAAAACTTCCTACGTCTTAGTGTTTTCATCTTTAAGTAATAAATCATAATAGTACTTTATTTACTTGAGTGGTTGGATTAAATGAGTTAATATATATACACTTTTATTAGAGTAGTGCTTAACAAAGTATTTAATAAATGCTGCTAGTATTAGTATTTTGCCATTGATTTCAACTTCTAAGAAATTGAACTGTTTCTATTTTTAAATTTAAATTTGTAATAGATAAGCAATAGCTTTCTTTTTTTTTCTTAAATGTTTTATTTATTTCCGAGAGAGAGACAGTATGAGCAGGGGAGGGTCAGAGAGAGAGGGAGACAGAATCCGAAGCAGGCCCCAGGCTCTGAGCTAGCTGTCAGCACAGAACCCGACATGGGGCTCGAACCCACGAACCGTGAGATCATGACCTGAGCCAAAATCGGATGCCTAACCAACTGAGCCACCCAGACGCCCCAGCAATAACTTTGATATATCCAGATCCATTGATCTTTTTTAAACCCGCGTTCCTTCTGACCTATGGTATGTCCTACCATCCACCAATTCTCTTTCTTATAATGTTTTTTTTTTGGCCTCGTAAATGGTATTTTGTACTTTTTCTCTCATCTTATGTACTCTTTAGTTCTGTTTTTTTCTCTGCCTGGTAATACATGTTTTTTTCAAAATTAATCTTTGCTTGTATATATTCTCTGCTTTAGGGAATATTCCTAATGTCTTAGGCATTATATACTTTGGGTATATATATATAAATTCTTTTTATATATACAAATGACTGATAAAAATATTCTTTAATCCCACAGCCTAATTTGAAATCAAATACCTTATCTCATAACTTTAAACACTTTTTGCCTGTAGAAATTGTATGGCTATCTCATATTAAAACTTAAAAAAGTAAAAAAGTAAACTTTACAGCAACTACTGTAACATGTTTTATTTTTGTTCTCTTGGGTAAAAAAAAACAAACCATGTTCTTCTTCTGTTACTGGGACTGGTTTTCTTTCCCTGTTTCCCCTCCCCCAAGATCAGGTCGCTATTACCCTACTTAAGGATAACAGCAAGCAACAGCATGTTAGCTATTTTTTCCTCAGCTAGTGCCTGCTTGCCTCATCTCCTAGCACTAAAGCCACCTCAGTCTTACTCACCTCCACCTCCCACCGTAATATGGATGAACCATAGTTTCTCTACTTTCATTATTGGGTGACAGTTTTTTTGTGCATCAGATTTAAACTCTGCTTGGCTCAGGCCCTTTGTAGCAGACCTCTACCACAATTAGCCAGCCTACTTTCCTAATACATATTCTTTCATTTGTGGATGTTTTCACTGTTCCCCAGAAAATTCCAGAAACTCATGTCATGATTTACACAAACCTTTTTTTCTCATTAATGGCCTGGATTCCACCTGCTCAGTGAAACTTTCTTCAGTAACTCCAGTTTGCATAGAACTCATTTTCCTCTGAATTTTATAGGACATGGAATATATACAAAATAAATTTAGTCCTATGTTCTTTCTAATAGTTACTTTTATGTATTTAAGTAAATTATAAGCTCATTAATAGAATTAAGTTTCATATTCTTGTATCCACTTGGTAAATCCTCTGCACACACTGAAGATAGTTTTTAGTTGGTTCAGAACAGTGGAAGATTAATTTATACTTAGTTTGGTTAGTATGAAGAATCAAAACGAATGTAAACTTAATTGAGAACTGAAGGTAATCATATTTCTGCTTAGTATGTTTTAATTATATTCATAATGAGACTAAAACAGTGGTCTATAGTTTCCACTCATATTTAGCAACATATTATTTCTGTGACACATTTTTAGTGCTCCAATAACTGAGAATTTATGGGACATGAACAGGTTTACCTAAATCTGTATATGCATATATAGACATACATTTATAGCTACATTTAGAATATTATAAATTATAAAAATATAATCTATAGTAGGAAAAATAGGAAGTACAGATGAGCAAAAACTTTTTAAAGTACCTAATTTCTTTATTTATCTGACTCCCTCACTGAAATGGAAATCCATGACTTTTGAAACTTAGTTTAATCCACCACTATATCTCCAGTGCTAGAATAGAGCCTACCACATAGGCACACAATTATTTGTTTAAAAAAAGGAATTTATTTGCAGGCAGTCCCTTGCTGATATAGGAACTAGGTGGTACAAAGGACTTCAGCTACTCCAGTAATTTAAAAACTATATATCTCGTGTAATCTCCCAACACCTATTTTTTAGGATATGAGATTGGAGAGCAACAGAAAAGAGTAGGGAAAGAGTAAAAGAATGGAAGATGGGGTTTATAATTAGGATTCCATTTGCTTGTAGGTTTCAGGATCAGGGCCAAACTTTTTGGATAATTAAGAAGACAAGCAGGATGAGGCAACTTTTGTAGCTCAAACTCAGCTTAAATTCCACAGAAGTGCATGTGCTTTACTTTGGAAAGATACAAATTAGGAATGTAGTTTTACAATTACTTCATTTCTTCATCACATTAATTATAAGCAACTGTTGTGTGAATTCACTTGAAATGAGGCCTAAGCTGCTGTGTAGTCCAGTGATGTCTTAAAGCACAGCACTGGGAAACCTGGCTGACCTTGAGATTGTAAATTTGAGTCCCACATTGGGTGTAGGAATTAAAAAACAAAAATCTTAAACCATAAGCACTGACTTTTCTTAATTAGTTACTATATAAAAACCTAAACAAAGTAGGGGTGCCTGGGTGGCTCAATCAGTTAGGCTTCTGACTTCAGCTCAGGTCATGATCTCAAGGTTCATGAGTTTAAGCCCCATGTTGGGCTCTGTGCTCAGAGCCCAGAGCCTGCTTCAGATTCTGTATTCCCTCTCTCTCTGCCCCTTCCCTACTCATTCTCTTCCTCTTTCTCTTAAAAATAAATTTTAAAAAACGAAGCAAAGTAAATAGGGATTTACTTTTTCTTTTAGATTGTTTTGCTTGCTTATGGAGTTGCCATGTCATTTTGGTTTATTTGTCAAATATGTTTTTGAGCCATTTAAGATTAGTTATACAAGTATTATTATAATTGAAAATTTTGCAAATAATTTTTAAAAATTCTGATGTTATATGGGATTTGTTTCCCCAACATATATTATAAGAAAAAAATTAAATTTGAGGAAATAGGTCAAAATGCATAATCTGTTGCAAGTGGTCATTACTTCTGATAATTACTCAGAGATGGTTTTAGTTCTAAAAGACTGTTAGTGTTGGAGAAATAATTGTTGACATTAAGTGGAAATAAACGTTTAAAAATGTTAGGCACAGATCTATGTTTTATTCAATATGCTACACTTGTTTTATTCTTCCCCAAATAACCATTCATTTGAATTCAATTAAATTTAAAGTTTAATTGGGGTGCCTGGGTGGCTCAGTGGGTTAAGCATCCGACTTCAGCTCGGGTCATGATCTCACAGTTTGCGGGTTCGAGCCCCACATCAGGCTCTGTGCTGATGGCTCAGAGCCTGTTTCAGATTCTGTGTCTCCCTCTCTCTCTGCCCCTTCTCCACTCATTCTCTGTCTCTCAAAACTGAATAAATGCTAAAAAAAAATTTTTAAAAAATAAAGTTTAATTAAAATATTCACTTATCTTCCCCTTTCATTAAATAAAAATAATTACTAGGAAGCTGACCCTTAAGCAATTTTTTTTTTTTTTTTTTGAGAGAGAGCACAGCAGGAGAGGGACACAGAGAGAATCCCAAGCAGGCTCTGTGCTGTCAGTGCTGAGTCCGACACAGGGCTCGATCTCATGAACCATGAGATCATGGCCTGAGCTGAAATCAAGAGTTGGCTGCCTAACCAACTGAGCCGCTCAGGCACCCTTACACTTATAAAATGTTTATTCTTTTCGCTCCACAGCAACTTTTCTTGTCTTGGTAAAATCCAAATGGTTCATCAAAAAAGTAATGTTGTAACTTCATGACAAATTCTTATGATATATCAGAAAGATAAGTGTTAAAAATTATTCTTAATTTTTTCTTTTTTCTTATTATGATTTTTTAAATTATAAAAATAATATAACCACATTAGGGGGACCTGGGTGACTCAGTTGTTAAGCATCCATCTCTAGATTTTGGCTCAGTTTGTGATCTCATGGTTTGAGCGACCGCCATCAGGCTCTGTGCTGAGGGCTCTGCACTGACAGTGTAGAGACTGCTTAGGATTCTCTCCCTTTCTCTCCCCCTCCCCTACTTGTCTTCTTTCTCAAAATATATAAACTTAAAAATATATATATAATGTAACCACATTAGAAATTTTGATAAAAATGTCATTCCGTCACACACACAAATTATTCATATTTTGGCATATTTCCAACCACTTTAAGAAATCTTTGCATTAGGATAACTTGGGATTCCTGTTACAAATCCACATTTGTTTTTAAAATATTTTTTAAATGTTTATTTTTGGGGGAGATAGAGCTTGAGTGTGGGAGGGGCAGAGGGGGAGGGGAGACAGAATTCGAAGCAGGCCCCAGGCTCTGAGCTGTCAGCACAGTCAATTGTGGAATTTGACCCTTCAAACCACAAGATCATGACACTTAACTGACTGAGCCACCCAGGTGCCCCCAGAAATCCACATTTCTAAGGTGATCATTTTTCTCATTAAAGTTTGAGAGCTGAAGACAAAAGATAATTTTTTGAGAGCCTGTTATTTTCATTTCAGACTTACATAACATTACTTTTATTATTTATTTTTAAGTAAACACTCAGTGTGGGACTTGAACTCACAACCCTGAGATGCATGTGCTACTAGCTGAGTCAGCCAGGTGCCCCCAGTAAATTACCTTTGATAGATAAGATCTGAGCCAGATTCCAGTAAGCTTTGTAAACGTGTATGTATATAATGGGCTTATTAAATGGAGGCAGTTTCCATTAGTTAACAACAGATCCTAGAATCTTTGATGTCAAAGTTTAAGACAGTGTCTAGAACTTTTTATTATTTAAAAAATTTAAACCAAGCTTTTGTTATCAGGTAGATTTTGTACAGACCTATATAACTATGCTAAATATTAAGAATATTTAACTTCTAGACATAGTGATGTAAATACTAGTAAACAATACCTTGGTTAATTATGTTTTGAAGAAGAAAAATGGCTGAATAGGAATACCAAAGGCAGGATGTTGACATGTTCTTGTGCTGGTTTTTCACCAGTATGGAATTTTTCACCAAAATAGAATTTAAATATGGTCTGCAGCATAACCTTTGCTTTTCTTTCAAATGGGGCCAATTATAATAATAACATTTCTCTATTTGGTTACTTGGTTTATATAGATCTGTTTAGAGAATATGTAATGAAAAGTTATGCTTTTTTATTTCATAATTTTGTGAATTTGATTTATACATCTGCAGTGTCTAGATGCTTTTTTTTAAATCCTTGGAAACTTTATAGTACATGTCCTTATCTCCCTGTTTTATAAATGGGAACACCGTTGCTGGGTGAAATTCAGTATTTGATACAAAGTGATCAAATTATTTTAATTTTTATCACACTGCTTTACCAAAGCAGGTTGATACTTTAAAATTTTGAATGATGTTTAAAAAGCCATAATGAGATTATGGCTGCTGTGCTAGTGCCATCAGTGTAGGCTCTAGAGGGGCTGTCGAATATTTACTGATTGAATTAATGAATAACAGTGGCCGGATATTTTAGGACCAGAGAATTCTATAGTTTTTCTACATATGGTATTGAAAGTCATACTAATTGAATAAATAAATAATGAATCCAAGATACAGGACCAATTCATATAGAAAAAAAGCCAGATTCTTTGGTTTCTATTTCTTTTTTTTTTTTTTTTTTTTTTTTACAAATAGTTTATTGTCAAATTAGTTTCTACTGGTTTCTATTTCTTATACAAAAATATTTTTTTTACTTGAATGCATAAATGAAATCGTGTATGTATAGTCTCTTATTTTTGTCTGTTCTCCTGCCCATACAATTCTGCCCACCATAACTATATCATCAACTTTGTATCCCATATTTTCTCCATGCTCATAAAATCATATGGAAACATACATATGTACAAATAAGGTTTATTTTTGATCATTGTTTTATAAAAATGGATTCTATTGTACACATTTTTTCATTCAATAAAATCTTATGGAAATTCTCCCAAATTACCTGTTACAGCTTTAAATCTTTTTATATTGGTATATAATCCAGAATGTGGATGCACCATAATTTATTAAACCATTTCCCTACTGGTGGACATTTACTTTGTTAACTATTTTTGCTGCTGCAAATTTAGCAGTAAATAACCTTGCTCAACACCTTTATATCCTGGTGCTTTTGTTTCTGTAGGGTAGATACAAGAGTAGAATTGCTAGGTCAAAAGATACATATTTTTTATTTGAAGAGCTTTTGCCAATGGCTTTCCATAAAGGCCATAACAATTCATACTTCCTTGAGCAGTGTATGAACTCCCTTTTCCTCCTACCACTTCAGCAGTGTTAATAATATTCTTTTTAAACTTTTACCATACTGACTGGTACAAAGCAATATCTATTTGTTTTTCCCTTTTTGGGAGTTTGTATGTGTTGCCCTATTATTTTTAACCATTTGCATTTTCTCTTCTGGGAATTTCCTATTCGTAACCTTTGCCAATTTTCTAAGTATTGGTTTTCCTGGCCAGTTGTGAGAACTGTATATAGTTTGTCATCTGCATTTGGGAAGCTGGTGACTTCACTTCCACTTTCAACTCAACTTATTTACCTTTACTGAGCTAAGCAGGTGGATGCAAGAAAACCTCAGGTTTTATGGCAGTCTCAAAGAAGAGGGCTGGTGGAGAACTTAAGGCAAGAGTAAGAAAGTAACTCCTAAAAATACATGGAACCCCTCAACTGCCTTTCTACCCCCAGAGGAACTTTGACATCAGCGTGGCTTCCAAGAAACCAAAAAGGAGTAGAATCAGCAGGCTGAATCCTCCCTACTCTTGAGCAAAGATTTCTTTCTGGTTCTTTGTCCAAAGACCACAAACAGCCTTTTTGCTGTCTACACCTGCTACACAGCTGTCACAGTAGAGAAAGGGTCAACTACTATCATAAGTCTGCCAACACTGAGCTTCAGTGAATAGACAGAAGAAACAACTACACGTCTAAGGATCCAGCAACAAGAAAAGATGCTAACCAAACTCTTGGGACAGGCCCCCAACAGAATAGAGGAGGGAGACAATAACTTCAACAAAATGATATGAATACAGAGACACTGAAAGTATAGTATTTTTAAAAAATGAGCCAAAACCCATTATTTTCTAACTACGGCAATAAGTCAAATGGAGGAGAATGGTAACATAGAGACCTAAATTATTGGCCTGGAAAATCCAGTGGAAGAAATAATTTTAAGCCTAGAGCAAAAATGCAAGAGACAGGGTAAAAATGACCGATTTTGAGGCTAGAACAAAGAGATCTATTGTGTACGATACAAGTCCTAAAAGAAAAAAAAGGAACAGATGGAAGAGAGGCAATAGTTTTTTAAATTCTTGAGCTGAAAAATACTTTTATCTGTAACTTGAAAGGACACACTGAATTCCAGGCAGAATTTGTGCTAATAGAATAATAAATGGTAATTACCATGTGCTCACTTTGCCAGGCAGTGTTCTAATGGCTTCACATTTATTAACTCATCAAGTCCTTACAGAAGCCTTAGGAAATAGCTATTATTATCACTGTTATTCAGATAAGGAAAAAAGAGGTTAGGTGGAAAGTCCATGTAAACCCAAGAGGTCTGACTTCAGATCCTTGACTAAGCTGGCTCATAGTAGAGAGAGTTAGGCATAACCTCTTAAAATTTATGGACTCTGAAGATTAAGGGGAAATCTTACAGGTTCCAGAGAGCAAGTTATCAGCAAAAGAAAAAGCTTGTCATCAATAGTCTCAACAGTATCACCAAAAGCCAGAAAACAGAAAATTTATACATACTATGGAGAGAAAAGGACCACAAGATTTCTCCAACCAATCAAATTATCCACCTATCTGGGTGAAAAAGATTTGTTGATGTATCACAGTTGAGCAACTGATCCCACCTACCATCTAATGAAAATATTCAGAGAAAGGGAAATCTAATCATATTTAACCTTGGTCTTTGCACATGTCATTCCTCCTGCCTGGAATAAGTCCTCCCTTTCTTTACCGGCCTAACACCTCATCCTTAACATCTTCACTTTTTCCAGGAAATTTTCTGCAAATCCTCAAGTCTGAGTTTTAGGCTCCTTCTAAATGTACCTGGAGCACCCTATATTTTCCCCATCTTGACATCTTTCCCCATAACACTGTGAGTTCTGTGAGGACACAGGCAGACTATGCTTGTTTTGTTCACTGTGGTAACCACAGTTCCTACCACAGTGCCTAGAATATAGGAGGTTAACTGGGTGACTAAAATTTAATTGTAGTCAAATTTAGTAAATCTTTTTGTGGCTGTACTCAGATTGTTCTAATAATTAGCTATTCAGGAAAAGTAAAGCTTTAAGTTTGTCTTCATTGTATACATAAAGCTCTGTTCAAGTATGTCTTATATAAATTTCTGTATTCACCTTGTAACTCTTTTACACACTTTGAAATTTATAAAATTTAAACAAATAATTGATGAAAAGCTATCTGTAGAATCAGTTTACATAAAGCACATCTATAGTGCATAATTTCCCATGTTGTGCTCAAAATTCTATTTGTTATTTTTGTAAAGCAGAATTAATAGGAAAGTGTAAGCATGAATTTGCAAGACTAGTCAAAAATCTCAGGCATGGTGTTTTAATACTCTAAGAACAATAATGTTAATTCTATATTTTTCTGTTTCTCCAGATAAAAGCTAAAAATTACGACAAGGTTGAAAAGGTGAGTTCTCATAAACTTACTTTGAATTTTATGCTAGAGTTTAACTTAGGACTTACCATATATATGCAAATCTAGTAAAATTCAACAACTGTTGAATCTAGGTAGTGATTGTATAGTACTGCATTATACTTACTCGACCTTTTTTTTTGCTTGAAAAGGTTCACAATAAAAATTTTGGAAAAGAAAATAATTATACTCTACTGACCAAAATCATGAGAATGATTTTGATTATCTAAACTGAAAATAGGAGGGATTTGTTAAATTTGCCATTTATCTGTAAGAAGACAATAAATTAATGAAAAGACCTGAATTTGGTTTTTTAATGTTCCATTTCACCCATGTACATGTGAAATTTATTTAACTGTGGATTCTGATAATATTTTCTTGTATTTATAGCTATTTCAGAGATGCCTTATGAAGGTTTTGCACATTGATTTATGGAAGTGTTATCTTTCATACGTTCGAGAAACCAAGGGTAAACTGCCAAGTTACAAGTAAGTTAAAACAAGATCTTAAAAATGCAAGTCATCCCCAGGCACACAGTCAATCCCACATGAATTCACACCTTCTCTTAACTCTGGGAAGAAGAGACTTAAGAGTTTGAAAAGTCAGGGTTTTCCGAAAAGTTATTAAATCTTGGGAAAGGTGCTTCAAAGAAAGTCACTGGTATCAGACTTATTCTGGAGAATTGAATCACCCAAGCCCTTCTTTAAAAAAAAAATGTTTTTTAATGTTTATTTATTTTTGAGAGAGAGAGAGAGACATAGACATAGCATGAGCAGGGGAGGGGTAGAGAGCGAGGGAGACACAGAATCTGAAGCAGGCCCTAGGCTCTGAGCTGTCAGTACAGAGCCCGATGCGGGGCTTGACCAATAAGCTGTGAGATCATAACCTGAACTGAAGTTGGACACTTAACCTAATGAGCCACTCAGATGCCCCCCAAGCCCTACTATATTGAAACACAGTACATTTGTTAACACCAAATCACTTTGTTGGCAGGTTTGTTGCCAAAGTTAATAAAAACCATCTTATTGTCATAGCACCATTCTTGGCAGGTGACATAGCAATGTGCTGCCTAAGTATTCTAAGGCATCTTTGACAGTTCTCTTTATAGTTTAATTCCCCACCATGACTTAAACTCACCTATTCATCTTCACTGAATCTCAATAATGGACCCTCTCAAATGCTGTTTTTATATATAACAAACAGGCAAGTTATTTCTATAACTGAATTCTGTAGTTTCTGTTCCTCATTATCTTGTATTATCTTATATTGAAGAGGAAGTTCTTTCTTCCTATATTTTACTTCAGAGCTAATACATCTTCAGACGCAACTTACCTCCTCAATCAGATAATCAGATATTTCCACATTTGAATCTGCTACATGTAAGATTAGGCAATAAAGAATATAGGGTAAGTGAAACATGGGCTTTAATTTTGATAAGCTCACAAGCAGTAGTTAAAAAAATAAAGCATAGGGGCACCTAGGTGGCTCAGTGGGTTCAGAATCTGACCTTAGCCCAGGTCATGATCTCATGGTTCACAAGTTCAAGCCCCACATGGGGCTCTGTGCTGATAGCTCGGAGCCTGGAGCCTGCTTGGAATTCTGTGTCTCCGTCTCTCTCTCTGCCCCTCCCCTGCACATGCTCTTTCTCTCTTCTCTCAAAATAAATAAAAACATTAAAAAAAAATAAAGCATATAAATTAAAGACATTGACAAACTAAACACAAAAGCACTACTTTCTTATGTATTTGCAAAGATGTCTTTACATTTTTGCTTATACAAAAAGTTCAAATGCTGTTTTGATCTTATGATCAGAGGTTATGATTATGTCTTTAATATATATTTTTTATATATTTTTGAGAGAGAGTGAGTGGGGGAGGGGTGGAGACAGAAGATCTAAAATGGGCTCTGCACTGACATATGGCACCCGTATGTTTTATTTGTAGATATATTTTAATAATAAATGAATGTTTTAAAAAACATGTCTTTTGGGGTGCCTGGCTAGTTCAGTTAGTAGAGCATATGACTCTTAATCTTGGGGTTATGAGTTCAGGCCTCATGTTGGATGTAGAGATTAGTTAAAAATAAAATCTTAAAATAATAAAATCTTTTCATATTTTTTCTTTTATTTTTTTTTAATGTTTATTTATTTTTGAGACAGAGAGAGACCATGAGCAGGGGAGGGGCAGAGAGAGGGAGACACAGAATCTGAAGCAGGCTCCAGGCTCTGAGGTGTTAGAGACCAACACAGGGCTCGAGCTCACGAACCACGAGATCATGACCTGAGCTGAAGTCGGACACTTAACCAACTGGCTGAGCCACCCAGGAGCCCCAAAATCTTTTTTAAAAATAAGTGATTTAAAACATGTCTGTCCCATTTATTTCAGAGAAAAAATGGCCCAAGCATATGACTTTGCACTGGATAAAATTGGAATGGAAATTATGTCATATCAGGTAGTTAAATTTTTTCCATATATGTGTTATACTCTTAATAAATTTGAAAATATCAAGATACTGACATTTTATTTTATTTCTTAGATTTGGGTGGATTACATCAATTTCTTAAAAGGCGTGTAAGTATTTTTATAGTTTTTTTTTCCCATGTGAACAGTGGCTTTAGCTGCAATATAACTGATGGCATTTTTTAATCCAATGCCAGGGAAGCTGTTGGATCTTATGCAGAAAATCAAAGAATAACCGCTGTCCGAAGGGTTTATCAACGAGGTTGTGTTAATCCAATGATCAACATTGAACAACTCTGGAGAGACTATAACAAGTATGAAGAGGTAAATTAGGCCAGAGTAGTTTATTATTATAACTAAGCTGTTTTTAATTTTTTTGATTTTAATTTTTATGCATTGTGGATTTGTGGATTCTGGCCTTGCTGGTATAAGGCACCTGGATATCAGCGCTACACAGGTCTGTTTTTATATTGATAGCAATCAAAGAACCATTCCTAATGTTTTTGTAAGGTTTTGAGAGTCACCTAATACTACTGAGTTATTATTTAGAGAATACCCTGAGAGAAATTGTAAGTCTTACAAAACCACTTATATTCAATGCTAAACCATATCCACATGGTCATGCATACACATTGCCATTCATCTCTTACGAAATGGGACCTTATTAGAATAGTTTCCAATAGTAATGATCAGTTGCATTGCATGCCTTTCATGTAGTTATAGAGCTGTGATTATTGGCATGCAGGGGGGCTGCAGTCCAAGATCTTTGTTTCACTAGCATTTTTGTTTGTTTGTTTTTGAGAGAGAGAAGGCAAAAGTGAGTGAGGGGCAGAGAGAGAGAGGGAGGGAGGGAGGGATAAATGGAGGGAGGGAGGAGTAGTGCACAAACTCACCAGAAGCGGAGCTCAAGCTCACCTGATTCAGGACTCGAACTCAGGAACTGTGAGATATGACCTGAGCCGAAGTCAGATGCTTAGCTGACAGAGCCACCCAGGGCCTATCACTGACATATTTTTAACTAGCTGAGCTAATCGGCTTATATATGTAAACATACATGCCAAATAAGCTCTATTGTTAAAAGAAAGTTTTTGGTATGTCCATTGTGACCGGGAAGAACTATGTAGGGTATGAGCAGTGGTTGTCAAATGTTTTGGTCTTGGGATTTTAAAAATTATTGAAGACTACAGAGAACTTTTTATTTTAATTTGGCTTTTATCTATTAGTATATAGTATATTGAGATTAAAACTGAGAAATTTCCAAGATATTTATTATTTCATTTGCATTTCACAATAATAAACTCCTTACATTTTAACATAAATAGCATTAAACCAAGCTGTCTTTTCCAAAGCAAGAAAAATTTAGTGAGGAGAGTGGCCTTGTTTTATATTTTTGCAAGTCCTTACCTAACTTAATAGAAGTTAATGGAAAATTTTCATATCTGCTTCTAAACTCAACGTGTTATGATACTAATAACATCATGTAGCCTCTGAAAACCCCTGAACGGGTTTTGGGGAACAGGAATCCTTGGACTACGTTTTGAGAACTACTAAGTGTGAAAGATAATGTTTCTATTTCCATGCTACTTCTGCATTTGTTTTTAAAGTTATGCAGACCTAGTTAGAACAAAACTTTTAAAGTGAAGCGATGGCTGTTTACCCTGATGAATCTGCATAGAGTTCTCTATTAGTATAATTTTATGTGAAATAATTGACCTTTTCCAAATGATTCCTTATCTTTAGAAATTTCTGATACATGGAGACTTAATGCCAGCTCCTAAAAGATATAAGCAGATCCTCCTTGATCTCTGAAGCATGTAATGTGATTGAACCTTTATTTTATTAACAAAGTCTTTTAAAATAAAGAATTTAAAGTGACTTAGTAAATGAACAGATTAACTGTATTGTGCTAATATTAAAATACACTTAATTTTAAAATGATATACATTTCCTTTTTTTTTCTAGGGTATCAATATTCATTTAGCTAAAAAAATGATTGAAGATCGGAGTCGAGATTACATGAATGCTAGGCGTGTAGCAAAGGTATGGACTTCCAACAGGGCACTTATTGAAAGGATGAGTATGTTATTTACACAAGAGCTTTCTGTGTCTGGTGTTCAATTATTAGCAGTTTAACCAGTGACAGTTAAATCGCATTGTTTGAGCAGATGATGTATTTGAAATGAAATACCTCTTTACATAGATGTTAAAGGACAAAAATAGAATAAATCAAGTTTAGATAAAATTTCTTTTTATTTTTATTTTTTTGAGAGAGACAGGCGTAAAGAGGGGGAGAGAGAGAATATCTTTTTTTTTTTTTTAATGTTTTATTTGAGAGAGAGACACACACACAGCATGAGCAGGGGAGGGTCAGAGAGAGAGGGAGACAAAAAAATCAGAAACAGGCTCCAGGCTCTGAGCTAGGTGTCAGCACAGAGCCTGACGTGGGGCTCAAACCCACGAACCGTGAGATCATGACCTGAGCCGAAGTCGGACACTCAACCAACTGAGCCACCCAGGCGCCCCAAGAGAGAGAATATCTTTTTTTTTTTTTTAATGTTTTTTATTTATTTCTGAGAGAGAGAGACAGTGTGAGCAAGGGAGGGTCAGAGAGAGGGAGACACAGAATCTGAAGCAGGCTCCAGGTTCTGAGCTAGCTGTCAGCACAGAGCCCGACGCGGGGCTCAAACCCACGAACCATGAGATCATGACCTGAGCTGAAGTTGGACGCTTAACCAACTGAGCCACCCAGGCACCCCAAGAGAGAGAATATCTTAAGGAGGCTCCACACTAAGCACAGAGCCTAATGTGGGGCTCAATCCCATGACCCTGGCATCATGACTTGAGCTGAAATCAAGAGTCAGATACTCAACCAACTGAGCCACCCAGGTGCTGTTGGAAAAAACTTTTTAAAATACATGAACAGGGTGTGCCTGGGTGGCTTATTCAGTTAAGTGTCCAACTTTAGCTCAGGTCATGATCTCACGGTTCATGGGTTTGAGCCTTGTGTTGGGCTTTGTGCTGACAGCTCAGAACCTGGAGCCTGCTTCAGATTCTGTGTCTCCCTCTCTCTGCCCCTGCTGTGTTCACACTCTCTCTCTCTCACATGCGTGAGCAAAAATAAATAAACATTAAAAAAAATACATGAACGGGATATACAGACAAGGTTCTACCTATAGTTGATAAAGCAGTTCTTATGCTTCCCTCCTATCTGCTCATACATATTTGAATATTATACTACTTTGTGGTCTCATAGGTCTCAGGGACAGATATTTGTCTTGTGTGCATACCTTTCCATTCATTGACACTGTTAGAAGTTAGGGAACGTAGCCTAGTAATACAAACTATTGAAATTTTAAAAGACAGACAGTTTCCCCAGATGGCAGTAATGATGCTCTCAGATCATCAGTTATGTCGATCTGTCAGTTCCTCTGTCCTGGAGTGTGACCTAGATCACCTGCAGAGAGGGCCCCAGGGCTGTTCTGTTCACTCAGGCCTGGGAACCTGTCCATGGGTAAGTAATCCTCTGTTATCTTTCTCCCTGCTCTTAGTTTTTAGATTATATTAACAAAGTGGTATTTGGGAAAAATAGGCATTTGAACAAAGTATTCCTAACTGATCAACTCAATTCCATATATCTGAGTTTTTCCTAGACTCACCACAGAATTCTAAATGCTTGTTGTCTAGGAATATGAGACAGTGATGAAAGGTTTGGACCGCAATGCTCCTTCGGTGCCTCCTCAGAATACTCCTCAAGAAGCCCAGCAGGTGGACATGTGGAAGAAATACATACAGTGGGAAAAGAGCAACCCTCTTCGTACAGAAGATCAGACGCTTATCACAAAAAGAGGTAACTTGGTATCATCCCACAGTCTCTTTGTTACCTCCAGTCTTTTTTTCTCTCACGTTCTTCAGATTCAGTGAGTTCTATAGATCTATCTTCATCCATATTCACTGACCTTTATCATATCCAATCTGCTGCTAAACCCATCCAGTGAGTTATTTGTTTCAGATACTATACTTTTCAGTTCCATCAATTTCCATTTTAGAGGTTTTTATATTTTTAAAAAATGTATATTTATTTATTTTGAGAGAAAAGTGACTGCAAGTGGGGGCAGGGCAGAGAAAGAGGGAGAGCTGTCAATGCAGAGCCTGTTGTGGCCAACATCTGCGCCATTAGCGAATTGGTTTCTTTTTCTCTTGACTGTGGGTCACATTTTCCTGCTTTGTCATAGTCTAGATAGTTAAAATTTTTCTTTTGGACATTGTACAGATGTACAAGTGATACATTATAAAGACTGGATTCTGTCATCTGCCTCCGAAAATTGTTGAGTTTTATTTTAGCAGGGAGTTAAGTTACTGGCAGATCACCTGGACCTTGTTAGGATGGATCTGTTTTAGTTTTGCCCTTAATCTCAGGGTAAATCTCTTAGTCCTGGGACCAGGTTTTTACTCCTAAAATAGAATGGAAAGTTCAAGGTGTTTACCCAGACCCTCTAACTTGATGGGACTCAAATTCTAAACTTGGTCTCTGTGACAGTGGGCAGCTGCTGAAAAACCTATTCAGCTCTTTCAGCCTTCCAGATTTGCTTGCCACTTGAGCTCTTTGTATTCTTCTCTGTGTATATATATTTTAGAGGCCAGCTAAAGATTTGAGGACATTTATGTTGATTTTCAGGCTTTCAGGGATTGCCCCTCAGAGGAAAAGCCATATTAAATATGGATCTTAGCCAGTATGGTTCTGATTTTTTGAGGGCTCAATCTCTGGTTTCTGTTTTGGCCATTGGCTTCTTTTGGTCATTCTCCTGAGCCTTTAAATAGTTGTTTTTTGTATTTCTTGGTTTATGATTTTTATTTTCAGGGAAGTTTGATAGAAACAAATCTGCTGCTTCCAGAACTAGAATTTTTCTCAATCTGGCCTTGCTCTTACCTAGAAGTCTTTGTAAGTAGTTTCCTTTGCCTACACCATTTTCCCAGTTCTTCCTGCACTTCACTTACTCTCTCATCTGACCAGATTCTTCTGATTTGATCTGATCTGATCAGTCCCTTCAGGTTTTGCTTTAGATGTCAGTTCCTTAGTGAAGCTTTTCTTGAGTCCCTAAATGATGTTAAGTCCAACTGCTCTAAGTTCAAGAGTACACTGTACTAACTTTTGCTTTTGTAATATCAGTCTTCCCAACACACTGCAGACTTCTTGAGTATAGGAAGTGTTAGTCACCGATACATTCACAGTGTCTTGAACATTCCCTAGCATATAGTTCATGCTCAGTAAATACTAATTTAAAAAATGATGGATGGGGGCACCTGGGTGGCTCAGTTAAGCGTCCAACTCTTGATTTCAGCTCAGGTCATGATCTCACAGTTCTTGAGATCGAGCCTCTCATGAGACTCTGCGCTGACTATGTGGAGCCTGCTTAGGATTCTCTTTCTCTCTGTCCCTCCTCTGCTTGCACACCTGTGCACATGCTCTCTCTGCCTCTCTCAAATAAATAACATTTTAAAAATAATGGAGGGATAGATAGGGCTTGGGTGGATAATGGTGCCTGAAATCACTAAAGCTTGTGTTTCTAATTAACATTTATTATTGAGGGCCCTGTTTTAGCCTAAGTTAGTTGTGATGCTTGTATTGATAGTTTCATAAATAATATTTATTTTAATTGAATGTTATGAATGTCTTCCCTAGTTATGTTTGCTTATGAACAGTGCCTGCTTGTGCTGGGCCATCACCCTGATATTTGGTATGAAGCTGCCCAATATCTTGAACAGTCAAGTAAATTGCTTGCAGAAAAGGGGGTAAGTATTTCTCTTCCCCGCTTTGGTCTTTTCATGGTTTTAATATAGCAATAATTTGCTAAAAATATAACACTGAATTTTGGTAATAAAGTATAGGTGATGAAAATTTTTATCTTTTGTCAATATGAAGCTTAGTGACACGCGGACTACCTTAAGTCAAAATTAAAATATAGGGGCTGTTTTTTAATGCATTAAAATGATGAACTATTTAGAATACTTACGGATTCTTCTGTATGTTAAGTAATATACAGAAGAAGTCTTCGGAGTTTTTTTAGAATCCAGATATGTATATGTGTTTGTATATGTGTATATACATGAGTGTGTGTATTCATTCTCTTTCAACTGTATTAAAATTATTGAAGAGTGAGCTTTTTTTTTCCTCCTAGGATATGAATAATGCCAAATTATTTAGTGATGAAGCTGCTAATATATATGAAAGAGCCATAAGCACTTTATTGAAGAAGAATATGCTTCTTTATTTTGCATATGCAGATTATGAAGAGGTCAGTAACTATTTAGAACTTTCTTATAATTGGATTTTTTACTGTAGGATTGAATTATTCTTCTGGCTGCTTCTTTGCCAGGCACCTTGCTTTTAGTAGAGATGATGCAAAATGAACAGGCATTAGTCCTCAGCTCATCATGTATTTATGCTCAAAGCAGGTGCCATTGTGGAGTGCAGCCTCTGGATTCCTCAGAGCTCAAATCCTGCTTGTTTATGAATATTTATTTATATCCACTTCTTCTCTACCACCTTAGAGTCGCATGAAGTATGAGAAAGTTCACAGTATATATAACAGACTTCTGGCAATTGAGGATATTGACCCCACCTTGGTGAGTAACATTATGTCTCTTTACCACCTTTGCAGTCAGCTTTAACAAAAATTTTTAATTTACATATATTAAATTCACTGGTTTTTTGGGATATAGTTCTGTGAATCTTGACCAATAACATTGAATCATGGGACTACCATCACATCAGCCACCTTGCAAAAATTCCCTCACGTGACCCCTTTGTAATCTGATCTTTTTTTTTTTTTTAATGCAGCAGAATTAAACTGGGGATTCCTCATAGTCACACTTTTTTAAAAATAATTTTTAATGTTCATTTATTTTTGAGACAGAGAGAGCACAAGCTGGGGAGGGACAGAGAGAGAGGGAGACACAGAATCTGAAACAGGCTTCAGGCTCTAAGCTGTCAGCACAGAACCCGACGCGGGGATCAAGCTCACAGACTGAGATCATGACCTGAGCCGAAGTTGGACGCTTAATCGCCTGAGACACCCAGGCGCCCCCTCATAATCACACTTTAAAAGCCATTTATGGCACATAATTGTTGCCTAATAAATGTTTCTTTTTAAATAAATGGAAGCAAGAGAACCCAACATTCTGGAAACGAATTGGACTGGAACTCACTTTATCCTGAATTCTGCTCTAAAATAGTGGTTTTCAAAGTCCTGAATTTCTGTAAAAGTGCAATGAAGCTTTTTCATCAGGAGGAGAAGGGGACAGGCCAATGCATGCAGCTCTAGACCCTCTGCCTCAAGTGAAATCTACACTGCTTTTTTGTTTGTATTGGGATTCCACTGCTTTGCTTGCTTGCATTTATTCATCATTTTAAAATTCACTAAGCAAACTGCTCTGTGCTGTGTACCATGCTGGATTCCAGAACTATAACAACAAACTAGAGGAAATCCCTTTCCTCGTGTGTTGGGCACTCTGGTGTGCTGAGTATAAAATGGCTCATAATAGTTTATCAGTAAAGTTACATTATATGGTCTTTGGAAAAATAGAGTGGTGGGCTTTTAAACCAATAAACTAGGAAAATATAAAGTTAAACATATATTAAACACGCTTGTATTAGATCAAACCTTTTTAGATGTTGGCATTTATTAATGCAGTGTTTTCTAGTAGTTTCACTTTTATTTCTTCCTTAAAATTTAATTTGTATATTCTAGATTTAAGCGGTAGTGATGATTGTACAATCTCGTGAATGGTAAAGACCTTGAATTGTACACTTTAAAGGGTGAATTGTGTGGTATGTGAATTGTGTGTCAATTTTTAAAAATTAATTTGCACACATATTTAATACCAGAAAAACTTTGCTTGTGGATTTAAATAGAGCACTATCTATAAGCTTACTTTCTGATATCCTAGGTATTCAAGATTGCTTTCTTATATAGGAAACATACTAGTATAGGAATAAGGCGAGTCTGTATTGAATGCTACAGGGATCACATTCTGCCTAATCTGTAAAAAAGAAATGCTTTTGGGGCATCTGGGTGGTTGAGTACGTTAAGTATCCGACTTCGGCTCAGGTCATGATCTTGCCACTCGTGAGTTCGAGTCTCGTATCAGGCTCTGTACCAACAACTTGGGGCCTGGGGCCTGCTCTCCTTCTCTCTCTGCCCTCCCCAACTTGCACTGTGTCTCTATCTCTTTCTCTCTTTCAAAAATAAATAAACATTAAAAAAATTTTTTTAAATGCTTTTCTTCCCATAGGTATATATCCAATATATGAAATTTGCAAGAAGAGCAGAAGGTATCAAATCTGGAAGAATGATCTTTAAAAAAGCGAGAGAAGATACCAGAACGCGCCACCATGTCTATGTTACTGCAGCACTCATGGAGTATTACTGTAGTAAGGTAAGTGCTGAAATAAAATATAAAGGTAAAATAATTTCCTTCATCTGAATACATTAATTAAAAGAACGATAGTCCTAGTTTCTGACATTAAGGTTTTTTGTTTTTGTTTTTTGTTTTAAGATATTTTTAAGTAATCTCTATACCCAACATGGGTCTTGAACTCACAATTGAGATCAAGAGTCACATGCTCTTCTGATTGAGCCAGCCAGGTGCCCCTTCTGTTATTAAGTTTTGTTTTTGTTTTTTGTTTTTTAAGTAGGCTTCAAGCCCAGTGTGGAGCCCACTGTGGGGCTTGAACTCACAACCATGAGATGAAGACCTGAGGCGACATTAAACATCAGACACTTAACCAGCTGAACCACCCAGCTGTCCCCTGTCATTAAGTTGTAATTGCCCCATATCATAGAGGAAGTCCAAGTGTATCTGTGTAAAATTATTTGAAGCATCACCCAAATCCCTACTGCCTGCTAATCTATACCTTATTAAACCCCATGGTTTTTAGCTCAGCAATTTTTACTTAATATGATTATAATTTTCATTTTAGTACTTAGTGTAACTTGTTTAGGTGTTGTAGTTTTAATATTCTTTTGAGTATCTTTTCTGACATTTCATGGAAATCAGTACATTCCTCTCTACTTCTAGGACAAATCTGTTGCCTTTAAGATTTTTGAGCTCGGTCTAAAGAAATATGGAGACATTCCAGAATATGTCTTGGCCTATATTGACTATCTTTCTCACCTCAATGGTAAGTCAATTCTAGATCTAGAATGGTTATGTAATTTTTTAAATTGATTTCCAGAGCTAGAGCGTGTGAGTAGGGGATGGGCAGAGAGAGAGAGAGAGAGAGAGAGAGAGAGAATGAGAAGCTCAAGCAGGCTCCACACTGCCAGCACAGAGCCCATCATGGGGCTTGATTGCACAAACCCACAACATCATGACCTGAGTCAAAATCAAGAGTCTGATGCTTAACCGATTGAGCCATGCAGGCACCCCTGGTTATGTAATATTAAACCATCAGTATCATTCTCTGAAAATATGTTGCTGAGGTTATATGTTGCTGGGGTTCTTTCTTTCTCAAATGTATTAAAATTCTGTCATCACACCAGAACCAGGCACTTAATAGCACTCAAGAAATATTTGTGGCCTGTCAACCATGAATTTGTATTTGAGTAATGGTAGGTGCTTTTTGACTCTACAGAATGATCTTTAATACCTCATCACATCAGTGATAGGATAAAGCCTCAAATTCAGACTTGGGAGACACAGTTATTTATGGTCATCTCTGATGACTCAGTTTCCTGGGTGGGGGTGAAGGAATAGACAACAAATCTCTAGCTACCAAAACTCAAAGATGACAAAGTAGTAAAGTTAAATGCTTGGAGCCTACTGGGAAAGAGATTTCAAAAAGAAACATTATATTTATTTCCATCCTTATTTCCCTGTCCTGTTGTAATAATAATAGCCATCCTTTATTGAGGTGGACCTTATACCAGGCACTGAGCTAGGGGATTCATGTACGTGTGTGTGTGTGTGTATATGTCTCATTTGGTCTAGTTACCCACAGTCCAGGATATGTAATTTCTTGACTAGAAATTATCTGGTATAGAAATTGGTTTAAGAAAGAAATATACAGGGGTGCCTGGGTGGCTTAGTTGGTTAAGCGTCCGACTTTCGCTTAGGTCATGATCTCGCGGTTCGTGGGTTCGAACCCTGCGTCGGGCTCTGTGCTGAATGCCAGCTCAGAGCCTGGAGCCTGTTTCAGTCTGTGACTCCCTCTCTCTGACCCTCCCCTGCTCACACTGTCTCTCTCTCTCCTAGAAATAAATAAAAAACATTAAAAAAAAAAATACAATTATGTGTCATGTAAATGAGTTAGATATCACAGGTATTATCAATGCTTTGAATGATATTTTAGAAAAATATAAATAGCATTCTTTATATAGTAGAGTAGAATAAAACTTAAGAATGATTTTATATTTTAGGGGCGCCTGGGTGGCTTAGTTGGTTAAGCGTCCGACTTTTGCTTAGGTCATGATCTCACGGTTCGTGGTTTCGAGCCCCGCATCGGGCTCTGTGCTGACTGCCAGCTCAGAGCCTGGAGCCTGTTTCAGAGTCTGTGACTCCCTCTCTCTCTGACCCTCCGCTACTCATGCTGTCTCTCTCCTAGAAATAAATAAAACATTTAAAAAAAAATTTTTTTTTAAATAATGATTTTATATTTTAGCTTAGTGATTCTACACTCTGGAAAAGGACTGAACTTCAAAAAATGAGACAGTGGAGCATTTAATTAAAAATTTTCTCATAGAATTGATGTTCCTCACCAATTGCAAATTATTTTGATTATTTTAGAATAGCTAGTAGGGGCACCTGGGTGGCTCAGCCAATTAAGCATTGACTCTTGATTTCAGCTCAGGTGATGATCTCATGGTTAGTGAGTTCAAGCCCAGCCCTGGGCTCTACACTGACAGCACGGGGCCTGCTTGGAATTCTCTCTCTCTCTGCCCCTTCCTAATTTGCATGTACCCTCTATCTCAAAATAAATAAAACTTAAAAAAAAAAAGAATAGCTCCTATTATATATGTTATTCTAAGAATGTGGATGCCAGGCGCCTGGGTGGCTCAGTTGGTTAGACATCCAACTTTGGCTCAGGTCATGTCACTGCTCTCGTGAGTTAGAGCTGTGCTGACAATTTAAGTTCTGGAGCTGTGCTGTACAATTATGGCAGCCACTGGACTATTGATTATTGGGCACTCAAAATGTGGCTACAGCCAGGGGCTCCTGGGTGGCTCAGTCGGTTTAGTGTCTGACTTTGGCTACAGTCATGATCTCGTGGTTCGTGAGTTCAAGCCCCATATTGGGCTCTGTGCTGACAGCTCAGAGCCTGGAGCCTGCTTTGGATTCTGTGTCTCTCTCCCTCTCTGCTCCTCCCCCACTCATACTCTCTCCCCCTCCCCAAAATAAACATAATAAATAAATAAATAAATAAATAAAATATTTCATTAAAAAAATGTGGCTGGGCCAAAATGAGATATGGTGTGAGTGTAAAATACATACCAGATTTCAAAGAGTCGGTACCAAAAAACAAAAAATGTAAAATAACTTAATTTTTCATATTAATTACATGCTGAAATAATTTAGATATATTGGGTTAAGTAAAATAAAGTTCATTTCACCTGTTTTTACTCTTTTAAATGTGGCTAGCAGAAAATGTAAAATACTTAGCTTGCATTATATTTCTGTTGGATAGTACCATCCTAGAGGCAATATGATGGGTCTTGAAGTATGAACATAGTTAGCCAGGAAAAGATATAGGAAAACGCATTCTTCCAGGTAGAGAACACAGCATGAAAAGCAGTGGGAAAGTTATGTGGAATGGTAGAAAGTGTCTGGAGCAAAGCTTGGATTAAAGCAAAAAAATGTTTTAAAGTACAGTATGTTAAGATGAAAGCCATGAATATGGTGCCATCTTCTTTGAATCAATACATTTAATCTCTTAGTTTTACTTCGCATGTGGATATGTAGTAAAAACTGAATGAATACCTTGAGGCAATAAAAACCAACACTCTGCTGGATTTTTTTAAACACCTTTATTGAGGTATAGTTTATATACCATAAATGCACCTGTTTTAAATATAAAATTCAATGATTGTTAGTAAATTTACTGCTGAATTCCTAAAAAAAATTTTTTTTTAATGTTTATTTTTGAGAGAGAGACGGCACGTGAGCAGGAGCAGGGCAGAGAGGGTGTGAGACACAGAATCTGAAGCAGGCTCCAGGCTCTGAGCTGTCAGCACAGAGCCCACCGCAAGGCTCAAACCCATGAACTATGAGATCATGACCTGACCAACTGAGCCACCTAGGTGCCCCTGATTTCTTAAATTTTAATAGATCTCTTAATAAGAAGTGTTATTTTCCTGCTTCCAGCTACAGAGGACCTCCCAAGACTTAAATTTTAATTGCACCTATATAAGAATTTAAAGTAGTTATATAGAGAGCAGTCCTGGTGCTGCAAAATAAGAAAATCACCAATATATCAATTTGAGCTTGCCACCCATCACAGTCCGTGTACTTGAAAAATATCAATAGTCTGGGGCACCTGGGTGGCTCAGTCAGTTGAGCATCTGACTTTGGCTCAGGTCATGACCTTGTGGTTTGTGAGTTCGAGCCCCGCACTGGGCTCTCAGCTGACAGCTAGCTCAGAGCCTGGAGGCTGCTTCGGATTCTGTGTCTCCCACTCTCTCTGCCCCTCCATGACTCACACTCTGTCTCTCTCTCAAAAAAAAAAAAAAAAAAAAAAAAAAAATTATTAAAAAAATATCAGTAGTCTGACACAATGTTAGCACTTACATGTTTTGCTATTTTTATTTTTTTAAGTTTTTAAATTTTTAAAAATTTACTTTGAGTGTGCGCATGATAGCATAAGTTGGGGGGGCAGGCAGAGAGAAGAATCTCAAGCAGTCTGTGCAGAGCCTGATGTAGGGCTCAACCCCACAACTGTGAGATGATGACCTGAGCCAAAACCAAGAGCCTGATGCTTAACTGACTGAATCACCCAGGTGCCCCTCATTTTTGTTATTTTTAAAAAAAGGCCAGTGGGATACCTCATTTAGATATCATACTATTATAAATCGCTGGACATTATAACTGCAGTATATACAGACCTGGCTTCCAGTTACAGCTCTATTATTCAGTAACAGCCAGATCAACTCAATCCTTTTGAATGCCAGTTTAACCCATCTACTAAAATTGGGGAAATAGTTACCTTTCTGCATCAGATTTTTATGAGAATTATATGAGATAATGTATGTGCAAATACACTGTTGATTATAAAATAATTTTAATATTTAAAATCTTTTTTAATATCCTAGAGGACAATAATACCCGAGTTTTGTTTGAACGTGTTTTAACATCTGGAAGCCTTCCTCCAGAGAAGTCTGGGTAAGCTGTTGGGAAAACTTGGTTGGGTTCTAAGGGCCCCTTTAATACTTGAATTATGATCTATGGATGAACATTTCTTGAGTATAATTTCAAGAGATGTTTCTCTTTTCCCTTGAAGCTTATTTTACAAATGCCTACCTGTAATATTTTCATACCTGTTTAAGATTTTTAAGTTTATTTATTTTTGAGAGAAAGCAAAAGAGTGGGAGGGGAAGAGAGAGAAAGAGAATCCCAAGCATAGTCTGTGGTGTCAGCACAGAGCCTGACTTGGGGCTTGATCTCCCAAAACATGAGATCATGACCTGAGCTGAAATCAAGAGTCAGACACTAAACTGACTGAGTTACCCAGGCACCCCTTTTTTAAGATTTTTTAAAAATGTTTGCATACTGATTAAAGAGCTGTATTAGCAATTACTTTAGTATATCTTCGTACTTGACTATGCCCCTAGAAATTGATGTGAACAAATAAAGTTCTGAAAATTTTACTTTACCCGAAAGCAATGACTTACATATTGAAAGTTACGTATTCAAAGTTATACCAGACATATTACATCCTTGGTTTTGCTTTCGACTCCATCAGTTTTACCAGAGGAACCACGGTGTAGTACTACAGTGGAAATAAGGCTTTGGAGTCTTGGGTTCAAATTCCATCTTAGCCCTCTGATTACACCTTGGGCAGATTTCATAACCTTTCCAAACCTTACGTCATTGAGTAAAAATGTCTACCACTATAGACTTTGTGTGATAGCCCTATTCCTGGTATACAGTAGGCATTCAGTATGTTATTTTAGCACAAAGGTGCTTAGTGATAGTTAAGTAGAGTCTCAGAATTAATTTTGGCTGTTATAACAGTGCTGAGGTAAAAAATATGTCCCAAATAATCTGTTAATGAGAAAAAATAGGGAGCAACCATATTAGAATTTAGAATATATTTTTATTCCTACATTGAATGAAGAATGTATTCTACAGAATAATTTATGCCACTAAACAAAAAGCCACATTTTTCAGGAGAAATTGGAAATCTGTTCCAATATGTTCCTTTTTCAGCTCTTGCTCTTAAAGTTTACCTTCTTTAAGGGAAATGTGCTCTTAGTGATCACAGGGGATAGGAAAATGTGCTAAATAAGTAAAAACTCAAAAACGGGCTTAAATACCCTAATGTGTAGGGCAAACTCATGATGTCTATAATTTATTTTCAAATACTTCAGCAAAAGCAAGATTAAGTATGGCAAAATATTAACAATGATTAAATCTAAGTAATGACGATATATAGATATTTCTTATACTGTCCTATAGTTTAATAAGAGCTTTTTATGGTTAAAAAAAGGGAAAGAGGGAACTTCAGGCTTTTTTGTAAATGGGGTCCCTGTTCCAAACCCAGAATAATTAAGTACTGATTATATTTATTACAGAGAAATCTGGGCCCGATTTCTAGCTTTTGAAAGCAATATTGGTGATCTAGCTAGTATACTCAAAGTGGAGAAAAGACGGTTCACAGCATTCAAAGAAGAGTATGAAGGCAAAGAAACAGCTTTGCTGGTGGACAGATACAAGTTCATGGATTTATATCCTTGCTCTGCAAGTGAACTAAAAGCGCTTGGTTATAAGGTATGTACTTACAGTCAAAAGTAGTGTCCCTACTTTTCCCATGTTTTAGAAGAGCTCATGGGTAAACATACCTCTAAAGCAAATTCTGAGATAGAAATTAGTTTCAGAATAGATTTGCAGAAAACAGGAGAAAAGTTCAGAGATTTTCCTTGGGTTTATGAAACATGAGTATCAAAAATACTGAACAAAGTGAGAATTAGAGTGAGATTTAACAAATGCTTTCGTCCTTCCTGTGACATCATCATCAACACCCTGTATCTTCTGTCCGGTGGGCAGATGGAGGTATTGTGGAAGGAAGAAAATTTCTAATAGTTCTTAAAACTGATGAACGTGTTTTGATAGATCTTAAACCAAGTGTAGCTCCTGTAGGCATAATGAAGAACCCTCAAGACTTGTTTATAAATCCGTACAGTACCCTGCGGGATTTGTATCTCAAAACAGTACTTCAGGGGGGCTCGTGAGGAAATTAGCTTATTTAGGAATGGAACTCCTCAGACATCTGAGTCATAAGAAATCTGGCCCCTGAACTTGTTCAGGCAGGGGGAAAGATATTAATGTTTATACAGCTCCATCCATAATAGCCCTTGCTGAGAAAAACATTGTTCTATCATTTCTTGATTTTTTTCTTTTCTGTGTCATAAAAACAAAGACCAAGATGGAAATCCAAAAGGAAGCTATATCCACAGGATCCTTTATGCTAACCAGCATTAGAATGTTCCTGACTATCAGTCTCCATTTCCTCACCAGCCTCTTTTGTCCTGGGTCTCACCAGTCTGGTGTGTGAACCAGATTTAAATGTTTGAGAAAACTTACCCGTAACTGAACTTTAGACCTTTTCATTAATGGAAGCCACAGTTCTGTGCCAGTCCCAGAATCCTATTCCGTAACTAGGGGTTGCTGCTCAGGGATGATTAAGTTCTGCTTCTGCTTAAGTACCTCTCAATGAAAAGCAAAAGATCTTTTAAAACTACTATATGAAATTAGCAAGGACTATTTCAACTTTGCCAAGATGAAAATGGAAATTAAGGAAAATAGAGCTCTTTTTACTCTTTCCAAGTAGAACTACTACTTAAATATGAATTCTCCATCTTCTATCTCTACTCTTTCATTTTTGGAGACAAAGATTAAATGTACTGCAGTGTGTATGTAATGGGAGAAGGGAAGAGGAAAAAAAAAAAAAAAGCAATTCCCAGTGAGTCTTCTCATTTAGATCTGCCCCAACTACATTCAAGCAAATGTTGAGAAAGCAAAAAGCTCTTCTACCTCCTGATGGTGGCATGAGGGCCTCTTCGGGCTGTGGCCAGGCAGGCTGACACCAGCGCCCATAGCAGGAACTCCTCAGGGACGGGGCCTCCACTGCTAGGTGGCCATACTGCTCCTTTTGATCCATCTTGGAGAACTGTTCTCAGCCCTGGTGTGGCATCGCTGATAAACTAAAAAGAGGACGGTGCATGGGTTTGAGGTCAGAGGCCATGTCCCCAGTCTTTGCTCTCCTTTTTAGCTAGATGACCTTCGAGATCTCAGAAGCTCTTTGAGCTTCAGTCCATTCTAGAAAATGGAGATGTTACTATCTGGCTCATCAAAGAGGGAATAAATGGCTAAATTTATTCCCTGGACAAATAGTGGCTTCCCCCAGTATGTTCCTTCTCCCCTGTAACAATAAGTTGGCAATAATCCTTTATTTTGCTAACAAAACCTTATTAACTAGTTTAAGTGATTATTTTAGCTTTCATAAAAGCAGGACTTCACTTAACCCAGCTTCACTTAAAGAAATTCATACTGTTCAATTCTAATGGAAGGGAAGGGTCAGAAAAATACACCTAAAATTACAAATTTTTTCACAAATTACCCCCATCTCTACCTGGTGCCTAGTCTTCAGTATCTACCCAGAAAAGCTTGTATCTATCCCACAAATGTCCTACCCGGCAACACGGAGTCTAATGATTTCTTACCCAGGGTTAGGGGGAGGTTATAACACACCAGCGTAGCGTCCCTTGTTGAGTATTTAACCATCTTTACCATCAGGTTCTTACTTATCCCTCTTGGTTCTCTTTCTGTGGTTTTAACCCACTGATTCACAGTGTGTCCTCGAGACTGTAGAACTGTACAATTATACTCTAAGTCCCTTTTTCAGGTTTAGGATTCTTCTGTTCTGCATTTTCAGGATGTCTCCCGGGCTAAGCTAGCAGCTATAATTCCAGACCCAGTTGTAGCTCCTTCTATAGTGCCTGTTCTGAAAGATGAAGTGGATAGAAAACCAGAATACCCTAAACCAGACACTCAGCAGATGATTCCATTTCAGCCACGACATTTAGCACGTAAGCCATGACTTTAGATCCAGTACCGAGACCTCTGTTTGTTGATTTAAATCCAGAGGTGGGGGTGGGGGATTGGTGTAACCTTTCCATTGTAGGTTAATTATTAGACTCAGGGTCACCATGACAAGTGACTTGGCTGCAACCTTTGAAGCAAGAAGAATTAAGAATGTCTTTAAAAACAACAACCAAAAAAACCCTTCAATGACCTAGATTCTAGTAACCAATTTTGGCAGTGACATTAGACAGTCTTTAAAATGCTGCTACATCTGAGTTACCTGTACAACTGGAAACTTACTTCATGATTTTATTTGGTATCATTTATACCTACTAATGGGTAGTAGCCCCTCTAGATCCTATGTGAACAAGGCCCTTCTGATTAAATATGTTGTTGAGTAATGGACTTTAAACAGGGTTGCTGAACACATGATTTATGAGGCTTAGAAATGGTCTTTGACAAAAACGGACTCAAGTTCAGCCCCTGGGTTGTCTTACTCAAAGTCACTTGTTTACTTTTCTGCCTCCCAGTGGCCATGGGGTTGAGACTGCGCTGTCTCATCCACTTTAGTTTGGTCAAACACATAAAGCACTAAAAGCAATTGAAGATGTCCAGAACAAAGCAACATAGACCTAGAACTTTATGTATAAATTACTTCTTATGAACTTATTTTAGCTGTTTATAGGAATTCTTCCATCCTATTTGATTCCTACCTCCTCTTCTCTCACAGCACCAGGCTTACATCCTGTCCCCGGTGGCGTATTCCCAGTACCGCCTGCAGCTGTCGTTTTAATGAAACTTCTCCCTCCTCCCATCTGCTTCCAGGTTTGTTTACAGTCTTCTTGACAGATACTTGCTCTATGGGTCATAAGAACTGTGTGCTTCTTTTCTTATCTCATGGGAAACGTAAAGTAGCACAAATTCTAACGTGTCAGATTATTGGGGATTAAAATTTATTTGTGTCGAAACAGGGTCCTTTTGTACAAGTGGATGAGCTGATGGAGATTTTCCGAAGATGCAAGATACCAAATAGTAAGTGAGGACAGCTCGACCCTAGAGCCGAATTCACATGATCTCCTAGACAGGAGATGGTTATTCTCTGCCACTGAGGTTTCCTCCTCCAGCTAGCCATCTTGCAGGAATACGGTGAAGCCTCAGAGCGTTCCAAATCCTCTTTGGTACAGAGAGGCTTGTTCGTATCCTGTTGTCACTGAGTAAAATGTCATAAAAGCAGATCTTTTCTATTTGTGTGAACACACACGGAGAGTCGGCTTATGAAAGTAATTTTAAGAGCAGCTTTGGTCTTTCCTTTAATTATGTAGTATCACGACTGCTCTCCCTTGCTCTGCCAGTAGTAGGCTATGAAATCAGCCATAACGTGTCCGGAAGAGCAGGGCAGAACCTGTCACAGGAGCGGACTCTGAATGCCCTTCCAACAGTCCTTTCTGTTTTGTTTGAGTAGCTGTGGAGGAAGCTGTGAGGATCATCACCGGTGGCGCCCCGGAGCTGGCCGTAGAGGGCAACGGCCCCGTGGAAAGCAATGCAGTGCTCGCCAAGGCGGTCAAAAGGCCCAACGAGGATTCAGATGAAGATGAAGAAAAGGGAGCTGTTGTCCCCCCCGTTCATGACATTTACAGAGCGCGGCAGCAGAAGCGAATTCGGTGAAACAGGCTCTGCTCCTGCCTCTGAAAGGAAACTTATCCAGGATTCCTTTTTTGCCTCTTAAGTCATATGTTTAAAAGAGACAATGCTTTGTTACAAGGTCCTTGGAAACAAAGTTGTATTGTCATTGGTGCCTCTATCATATGGTTCTTGAGAAAAACAAACCAACCTGTGTGAATTTTAGAATATGGAACAGACCTATGCTCTGAGCAAAATTAGGTTTTCAAAAATGTGAGAACAGCACAAAATGGCAGAACCACATTTTGTTCCCTCTTCAAGGGTGTCTTGTATGTGCCGCTTGAAGACTTGTGAGTTTTCAACAGTTTTATTTTAAAAACTGGACGGCTTATGATTGTAAAGCATTTTATCACATTTTCTGAAAACAGTTCTTGGTTTGCTTATGTAGAGTCCTGCCTTATTGTTTGTTTTTATTTATGGCAGAATGTATGGAATCTGTTTTGTAGTTTAAAATTTTAAAACAATCCTTTAAAAAAATAAAAGGATCTCAAAAATGTCATGCCTCCCGCTGCTTCTTCCATTTGGAATTTATTTAAGGGGCACTTGGGTGGCTCAGTCGGTTAAGCAACTGGCTCTTGGTTTCAGCTCCGGTCACAATCTCAACAGTTCATGAATTCAGGCCCCACATCAGGCTCTGTGCTGACAGCATGGAGCCTACTTAGAATTCCCTCTCTCCCTCTCTGCCCCTCCCCTGCTTGTGCGTGTGTTCTCTCTCTCTCTCTCACAAATATAAAGATTTTTTAAAAGAATGTATTTAAAATAGCAACTTACGGGGCATCTGGGTGGCTCAGTTGGTTAAGCATCCGACTTCAGCTCAGGTCATGATCTCACAGTTCATGAGTTTGAGCCCCGCGTTGGGCTCTGTGTTGACAGCTCAGAGCCTGGAGCCTGCTTCGGATTCTGTGTCTCCCTCTCTCTCTGCCCCTCCCCTGCTTGCATCTGTCTCTCTCAAAAATAAATAAACGTAATAAATAATAAAGTAGCGACTTATTCAGCCAATACCATTTAAAATAAATGACAATACAAAGCCACCTTCTATTTACTACATGTATACTTAACTAAATGTCCTTTCCTGGTCTTAGTACTAAATGAAAACATGAGGCATCTAATTTTAGGAGGCAAATTAAACATTTCAGAAATCCTCAAATATGAACATACTTATCCCAATTAAT
This sequence comes from Hyaena hyaena, assembly GCF_003009895.1. NCBI lineage: Eukaryota > Metazoa > Chordata > Mammalia > Carnivora > Hyaenidae > Hyaena > Hyaena hyaena. The sequence continues at coordinate 3,204,059 of NW_024080706.1, forward strand.
CTGAGGCAGATATTTTACCTTTCATCTCTCTTTTATTAAAAGCAATGTTCACTACTTAACGTCTTCTTTATGACCTACACACAGCATTAAATTCTAAGTCCAAAGAATTAGGTTCCACTCCTTGTTAGCAACAGTACCTCCTCTGACTCATTTCTAGGAAAACCACTAGACGGGTACCTGGGTGGCTCATTCAGCTAAGCATCTGACTCTTGATATCAGCTCAGGTTGTGATGCTGCAGTCGGGGGATCAAGCCCAGCATTAAGCTCTGCACTGAGCGTGGAGGCTGCTTAAGATTCTCTCTCCTCCTCCTGTCCCCCTCCCGTGCTCACACACACTCTCAAAATAAATACATAAACTGAAAAAGACGAAAAAATAACTACTAGACAGAAAACTAGTTGGGCCTAAGGACTGTGATTCAGAATAAAAGCTAAAAGAAAAAAAAAAAAAGTATTACAATTATAAAGAAATCCTTAAATATTGGGCTCCCACCCAATTTAGAATCTGAATTCAAAAGTGATTAAATAGCTAACATTTTAAAATCAACTACAAATATTTATATAAAACTCTGACTTGTAATAGAAAAAAAGGTTATCTGGAATCATTTTCTTACCGAAGTTTATATGTAGCCAGGTAATATTTACACGTTAATCACAAGCATGTGTCTTTTGTATTTTCCCTTTAAGGCTAAAATATCCTCAAAGTTCACTGGCTCTAATTCTGCCTTTGTTATCCTCAAGTATCATTTTTAAGACCTGTGTTTTTGATTTTTTGAATACGGTTTTCAACAATAAATCTGAAAGGTACAAGTAGTGCCAAATAGCATGACAGGCTTTCAAGGACAGAGATATGGGGTCTTTCCTGAGGTGCTGTCTTTGCGTAGCGTCATAAGGACAAGAAACGCTCCAGATGCCTGTGATGATCTGCAGTGATGTTTGCCTAAACGGCAAAGCAAAACTACACGAATGCATGAAAAATGACTCTTCGCGCTGTGACAAACCACACACACACACACACACACACACGCACGCACACACACACCTCCCTACCTTGATGAAAAGCGCCACTAAGCAGCCGTTCTGTGTATTACAGTTATTCCTACTGTATTTATTTCTAAGATTTTTTTTCCTTAGAATTATCTGCTGTTTAAACAAAAAAGATTGTGAGAAGAAATCATTTTCTAATGTTCTGCTGCAGATACATATGGATTAGTTTTTAACAGGATTCTGAGCATTGACCATTCATTTTGTAGAGACAGTTGAACAAACAAGTGGCTGAACTTGCTCGGGGAAATCTAACGTGCAGATGCTCACGCCACAGCCAGGCCCACACGCACAGGGCCTGTCATACAGCCATACTGCTAGGCCCAGCAGAGATTTCCAAAAGAGATCCATATTCTTCCTTTTTATCAAGGCAATGACATTTTCCGGGCTATTCTAGAACTGGGGAAATAATGACAATTCTAGAAGTGGGTAAGATGTAAGGACTTCTACATCCTTCCTAAACAAAAATCAGTGAAACTCCAGTGCTTGGCACTGAATTTCAAGTTAAGAGGTTTCATCTGTTGCCACACCTAGTAAAGTAAAAAGCTGTAGCTACCTAATAAATCTAAAACTGAACAACCAAATTGTACCGTCAGAATGAAAAAAAAAATACACTTTTGTCAACATATTAATCTTGGTCAATAATTATGAATTTATTTGGTAGTTTTATAACCCTCTACTGGCCTATACTTAGCATGTAAAACCAAGAGTTCATTTACAGGATAGTAAAAGCATAGCCACCATGTTCATAAATTTGTTTTTTACATTTTGATTCCCAAAGCAAACTTATTAATGTTGATAGACCTCTTACCTGACACTCAGCAAGCGAAGCTCTATTTAATAAAACTCCCACAAGTCCTGACGGACAGTTCATACAAAGGAACAAAACTCAGGTACCATGTTCCTGTCCTAAGTAATCTTACATATTCAACAAAAGGGTCAGCTTACCAAGCTTTGGGAATAAAAGTCAAGAAAAACAATTCATCTGTTTTCTAAATTTTCCCGAGTCCTGACCAAAGTTCTGCTTTGAGCACAAGGAAGACGGCACTTTGGAAAGCAGAGGCAGCATGAATGAAAAAGACAGAAATGGGGGAGCTTCTTTAATTCTAGGGTTGTGTTTAGGTCAGAGGTTGCTTGGGGAGCCTGAGAGGCTCAGTTGGTTGAGCAGAGACCCAGCTCAGGTCATGATCTCACAGTTCGAGGGATGGGGCCGAGAGTCAGGCCAGGCTCTGCGCTGATAGCACTGAGCCTACTTGGGACTCTGCCTCTCCCTCTCTCTGCACCCTTCCCTTCCCTCCCCCCCACCCCCACACTTGAGTTCTCTCTCAAATAAACATTAAAAACAAAGTTGCTCTTTAAGGTTCTCAGTGTTTATAGTTGAGATAAAATGTAAAAAAAGGACTGACTAGTACTACTAACCCCAGACACATCTGATTTCAAACTCAAACCAGGCCTGCGGATTAGTTCTGGTCCTTAGGTTCAGAAGGCAATGGCAACAGAAATCCACACAAGGGGCAGACGTAACTACATTCTGCCTGTTGAGGTTTCTGACACTTACTTCCCAGGGCTCTAGCTATTTCTGAAAGGATCAGTGAGCATTTGACAGAGTAAAAGAGCTTAACGGGCTTAGAGTACCTCCTCCTCCGTCCCATTAGGTTGTTTTGAACATACGAAAAAAAAAAGCTACCCATTAAAATAGTTACAGAATACAAAATCCAACATAAATACACAATTGCAAACATCATGGTGGTTCTTTATTTAGATTATGTTTTCAATGAGATCGTGCCTTTAAATAGGAGTTTCACAGCCCATAATCTACTGTCCTTCATTTGTTCATTCATGCATTCATTTAATTCAAATAATACAGAGGTGAGGATGGGGAGAAGTCACTGGGGTGGAGGCTGGGAGAGGAGAAAGGGAAGACTGCAGCTTTAGCACAGAAGAGATGACAGAAGTATCAGTCTTGGTCAGGGAGGAGAACCTTCCCTCAGGCCTGCAGAATGTGCTGACTGAAAAGTCGAATACAGGCGAAGGGTTATAGGCTCTCCTTTGTTAACAAAGCAATTTACAGTCCTCTTCTAATGTCCAAAGCGTTCTAATATCCATGATCACATTTAATCCCCACAGGAAGCGTGAGTCATCTTCCCGTTCTACAGATGAAAATGCTGAGGCCCAAGGGACAATGACTGGCCCAATATCACACAACCAGTAAGAAGGCAAGAGAGAAAAGACTCCAACCCAGATCTTCCTCTGAATCAGAAGCTTTGTGCACCATCTTACCGCAGTATACTTAAGTTACTCAAGTCAGGCAGATCACAGAAGGTCAGGATTGGAAAGCAGTTTAAAGATCAAGTCTAGTCCTTTGATTTTACATGTGCCAGAGATATGTACTAACTGGGGCAAATCAGGACCTAAGAGAAATGGAGTCACAACTCTGGTTTCCTGACAGCTCCCAGTCTTTCCACTCCACCACCCTGCCTCAAAGTTAAAAGAAATACAAATGTTACACACATGTAAACTGGGGCATGCCACAGGTCACTGGAAGTCCAACAGCAAACACCTAGTCCCCCTGAAACTCAGCAGGAAAGGTGGTGGCAGCAGCACCTCTCTGCCCAGAAATCTTACGGTTTTGGAGAAATGAACACAAGCGCCTCCACAGAAACAGAGCTGCAAAATAACCCATTTGGAATTGTCAGCCGGTATGTGCACACGCCTAGTGTGTCAGACTTATTAATAACTTTTCTTCAGAGAAAAAAGCTCTTACGCACCTGCCTACTGTATTTATCAGTGAGACATCCTTACCAAAGTATATTATTTATAGTTGGGTAATATGGTTACAGGAACAATCACATTGTACAGCTTGCTTTAAAAGTACTGAGATTTTCAAAAAACATCTAGACTGGGAATCCATCCACCCAACCACCCAAATGAGGGCTGACAAAGTGGCAATTACTGTTCTAGACGTTCATTCATGAGACCACCAAATAAATCTTAACAGCCTTGCTGTGATGGACCTAACTCTCAAGGCGCTTAGTCTATCCACGGTGAAGTACTACAGCCAAATAAAATCAGCACTTTCATAGAAGATGCTTGTGTCCACAAACCCGTTAGACAGAAAATCATGTCAAATCCAATCAGAATACATTATATAGAACCGGTTCAATTCTGAAGGATAATTTACACTCCAAAGGGTACATATCTTGGAGAGAGAGCTGTAGGGGAGAATTCCAAGGAGATGCTCGATAAAACATTTCCTGAATGACTAAATGAACGAAACGAATTTTCCTGGCCCTTAGTGATAATCCTGTGAGATTCCTGGAAGAAAGTAGCCCACTTATTTTCAAAGAGCAACAACACAACTCAATATGAATATTGTGATTCTGAACTCTGCCTCCTTCATTGTTGGCTTTGCCGTTTGGAGACCACCACCACCAGTGGTCACTGAGGTAGCAGGGGTGGGGGGGCTTGAGAGTCCGTGCAGGTCCCTGTAATATATGCATCAAGATTTCAAATGGCCAAAACTTTATCAATTCAGGAACACGTGAGGGGAAAGAAAAAAAAATCTTGTAAAGAGTTAACCCTTATAAAAGAAGGCAAAAAGAATTTTTAGGATTTGGGAAGAATGACTACAGGAATGCTGATCCACCCCATATATTTCAGGATAAAGCTCCTCTTCTTCATCCTTGGACCAGGAGGGACAAAACTCCAAACACTCGGAGGCTGAGGCAGGCAAAAGAGTGCTGAGGTAGGGGAGGGCGCCTGGCGGCTCAGTTGGTAAAGCACGGGACTACTGATCTCGGGGTGTGAGTTCAAGACCACGTTGGGCATGGAGCCAACTTAAAAGAGTGCTTGGGCTTCTCGGCCTGGGGAATACCATTCACCCAACAAGCTACCTAACCTCCGGAAACAATTCCAGAAGAGACCTCATTGAAGACACTATAAAAGACTTGTGGTTTTGTTCTTTAAAAGTTCAACTTACTGAACTTTTAGTCCCTTCCAATGAAACCAGGGAAGATTTGTCCTTAAGTATTAACTTTAATAATATGACTTCTGGCCACATAACGCAGCACACATTTCTGACTGCAAGTAAAAAACACCATTAGAACACAGTTTGTAGAGCATATTTAGAGAAATCACATTCCCAACGTAACCATTCCCTCTCCTGAAGCTTGTACCACACGACGGAGGTCTGGTCTTACAGGGTGACGGTTCCTCTGGTGTCCACCACACCTCCTGTCCCACCCGCCCCCCAGCAGCTTGAAGATTCCTGGCATCATTTCCCTTTTTGCTGTTCCAGCTCTTGGGAGTTCACTCCAGCTTCAATGGCTCTGCTTCTAACATAACGTCCCTGTCTAAAACACACACACACACACACACACACACACACGCACGCACGCACACACCTTTAATTTTTTTTTTTTTTTTTTAACAGAGTGGGTCATCTGTGAGACCCCAACTACCCTTTTGGTCACAGGATAGGTCAGGAATTCTGGTCCCTGAAGTTCCTCAAAAAATACTCCTCAAAAACCAGGGATTTTCTATGACTTCCTTATCCAAGAAATAAGTGAGCTTACACTACACTATTTTATCTGAAAACACTTCAATCCATTTCTGAAATTCAAATCCAAACAATACATCTGTGTACTGTATCAGAGTGAATGTTTCAGTAAAAACTCAAGACATTTGTCTTCTTTTATGCTACATCAACATATATATTATTTAAAAAAATAGTTCCTCCTAAACTTTCAAACCTTAAAAGTCAAAGAATTTTCTTTCTCTAGATTCTGTAAGTCATAACTGCTATCATCCAGGCTCAGGAAAAATCCTGTATAAAAGAATAAGTTTTTAAAAATCAATTAACTCTCCTCTAGAACGAAAGGGCTCTGGGGCTCTGGCTAGGCCAGGAGGGAGAAAGCAATAAACAGGAGGGGTGAAGGGGTAGGGGGCGGAGGGGTGGGAAGACTATCTATAGCCCTTCGAACACAAAATAGCTGGGGGAGGAGTGGGGGTCCGTGCCAGAGAAGGGGGAGAGTCTCAACACAGTCACGGCTCGGTTTCTCATTCTTGGGTGGCCGGCAGATCCTCTTGGGGGTCTGAAAGAAAAACTACCCAGATGGTAGAAGAGAGGCCCCCACCTCCTGGGAGAGACAAGGCAGCTACAATCAGGACACAGTAAGGGTGGACACATGGCAGTTCACCCTGTAAAAGCCAAGTGCTACCTAGGAGACTCAAGATAACAAGAAGCTTCTTGATTTGTAAACTTGCACTCATAAATACAAACCTGCAAAACAGAATTGAATTCAGTGCGTTTTTCAACAGTGATACACAATACTCTTCCTTTTGGAATCAGTGGTGTTACACAGAAATGTACTAAATAGGCATTTTCCAAAGCAACATTATAGTTGAGAACAGGTATTCTGTGTCAAGAGGCTAATACTGCTGCTGTAGCACGCGCACGTGTTAGGGTCTGACAAGGGTCTTACTGAGGATGGCATCATAGTAGGGACTGAAGACCATCTTGTTATAGTTGACCAGGCGGACAAATTTAACAGCAACTTCCTCCAGCTCTTTCTGAATCGGACCCAATCCCCCAGGGACCGTTGGCAAGGGCTTCTGATGGCCTGAGGCAAGGTAGCTTTCTAAGAAGATCAGGATTCGGGAATCTGTGATAGAAAAGAAAGCAGTCCGTTGTTTTTTGTTCAGGACTTTACAAACTTCTAATTAGGCTTCGGTTTTTATCATAAACATCCCTTTTTCAGGAAAGTCCTCCCTGCCCACCTCTAGTCCAAGAACCCACAGTACTTTGCCCTTCTGAACACTCACCCCATTCGTAACACTTCCTCTCCCGCACTAGATAGTTCCAAGAGGGAAGAAGCACGCTCTTCTTGTTCCTCATCCCCTCCCTCAAACCATCCAGCACCCAGCACAGGGCCTGGCATGAGTCCTGGCCCCCAGTAAAAGCTCACAGCTCCAAATACATTTGGAAAGGAAGAATATATCCACCAATGAACAAAGGGAGACTAGACTGTTGACAGGTTTTGCTCTCTGAGGAGCAAGATAGTGTCACTGAGAACACCGTGAGCCATTATTGAAGATCCCATAAAAAATGTGGTGGGAGAGGACTATAGCAGGGATTACAAGTTCAAAACCAAAACAAGAGGAGCTCCCAGGTGGCTCAGTGAGTAGAGCGTCCAACTTTTTCAGCTCAGATCACGATCTCACAGTTTGTAGGTTCGAGCCCCGAGTCAGGCTCCACACTAACAGCACGGAGCCTGCTTGGGATTCTCTCTCTCCCTCTTTCTCTTCTTCTCCCCTGCGATCTCTTCCTCTATTTCTCAATAAATAAAAACTCTAAAAAAATAATGCCTACAGTGGAAGGCCATGGAGTTGTGGGCATTTGCAAACTTGGACTACTCTGAGGAATTATTTGGGCTGATATTTTTGTAGCCCATTTCTATGAAGCTTTTGCACTGTCCTCATCAACCAAAAGAATATGCAAGCCACACCTCATGCTGATTGTATTACAAAAGCAATAGGGGCATCTATACTAAATGGGTTCTTTCAAACTGCACGCCCACCCCCTGCTCTGCGGGACCCTCTCAGGTGCAAATGACCTCGGGACCCCAGTACACACTGACTGAGCAACTGCTGACCAGATGGGTCCCATCATCCCTGCTCCAAAGTCAGTTTGCTTTCCTAAGGTTCTCAGAGCTAGAAGCCTCACCGAGACCCAGAGATCCTCATATCATTCCTACCCCAAGGCTGGTTTTTATCCTCAGGTCTGTAACTGGCTGTTACTAAACAGCCAAGATGGCAGGGAACAGAGTAGCTTATTAGCCAGCGGTCTATTTACTGCACTTTCCTGCATCTCTACCAAGGGCAGTCACATTAATCCTGATGATCCTTATATCTCTGCAAGAGACTCCTCCCAAGTGGCTCATAGATGACATCATGCCCTATACATGATGGGATGAAATCATTTGATTTTTAAAAAACCATCAATCCTTGTAACTTTTTCCATAAAATATTACTTAAGAATAAAAAAGAAGTCATGGTATTAGAAGCGGGCTCGTGCCTCTGGTTCAGGCTCTACTCCAACCTGGAATCTGATAACCATGGATCCTTCAGCCTTTGCCTGAAGCCTGCTAATATTATTTATGTGTTGAACACATATCTAGTTTCATAAAGAAGCTAAAGGATTATTTTAAAATTAAATATGAATTTTTAAAATTCGATAACTTTTTTTATAATTTCATTTTTGAGTAATCTTCTACAGCCAATATGGGGCTCAAACTTAACAACCCCGAGATCGAGTCACATGCTCTACCAACTAAGCCAGCTAGGTGCGCCAAAATTAGACAAACACTATATTCCTTGATCGACCAGAATTTTCCACAGTGTGACTGCTGTGATGATGAAGAGGAACAGCCAACACACGGAGTAATAATTTTAATCACAGCTCCTCTCTCATGAGTACTTCCGATGTGAAGCCCGACATGGTGACAATCGCTTTACGGGCCTTGTGTCCTGCAGCTCTCCTGGCAACTGTGTAGGGTTGTCGGTGTTACCTCCTTTGAGAGATGAGGGGACTCAAGCATCGGTCACCCACTCAAGATGCACAGCAGGTGCTTGTGAAGAAAACCTGTGCCCCCTCATTCATGCTCACCCCATATCCTGAAGACTCCAGCACCAGATGTAGGTGAGGGCAGGGGGTTCCCATACCAAGCAATTCTCTGAGTACACCAGCTGGGTGTACTCAACTCTGACACTATCTGGAGGGAGTATCACAGGTCAAGGGTTCAGTCCCATGAGGCCACCCACCTCCCACTTCAGATGCCAACCACAAGCAGTAGATCCCCAGAACACCCACAAATTCTGTCTTATTTGGCTATAAACTAGACGTTCCCATGACCTCCTCTTCCTTGGATTTTCATTATTTGCTAGAACGGCTTACAGAACTCAGGGAAACACTTATGTTTACTGGCTTATTATAGAATAAAGGATATGGATACCGATGAAAACTGGAATAACAGACACACAGGCTGAAGTCTAGGAGAGTCCGGGGGGCAAGAGCTTCTGTGGAGTTGGGGTACATCAACCTCCCATTACTTGGCTACATTCCCTAACCCAGAAGCTCCCCAAAACCTGAACTTCTGGGGTATTTGTGGAGGCATTTCCAGCCCCTCTCCCCTCTCTTGAAGAATGAGGGAGTGGAGCTCAAAAATCTAAGCTTGTAATCTTGGCTTGGTCCTTCCGGTGACCAGCCCCCATCCAGGAGCCACCCAGACTCGCCTCACTAGAACAAAAGACACTCCTATCACCCAGGAAATTCCAAAGGATTTAAGAGCTCTGTGTCAGGATCCAGGTCAAAGACCAATATTAGAACAAAAGATGCTTCTAGTGCTCTTATCACTTGGGAAATTACAAGAGCCTTAGGGGTTTTGTGCCAGGAATGGGGGCAGAGACCGACCCATATATTTTCTATTGCCTCATAGTTCTGGAGCAGGGTTTTGAACAAAGCCTGTGATTCCAAAGAACAGTGACAGCTGCCTGGTCACTTGTCCAGACGTCTAGGTTGCCCTAACTGCATGGTGGTGGTTAATCACTTTCCCCTCACTCACTGGCACTCATAACCTATCAGACCCTTCTAGACTTCTTCAGAGGGGCCTGTGTGCCAGCCCTCCAAGGGCACATCCCTGCTGCCCGTCTGCACCCAAACATACCAATGATCCTGCGGATGGGGTCATCGGGACTGGCCACAGCCTGGATCTGGCCCTTGAGCACGGTCTCCTTTTCCGTGGTAAAGGGAGTGAGCCCACACAGGACAAGGCAGCTGCTCACTTCCAGGCAGACTTTCTCCCCAACGGCAGTCAGGGCATCCTTCAGATGGAAGGAGCTTGAGCAGAGAAGGGAAAAGAGAAGGCAGAGAGGGCCCATAAACAAAGCACACGTCTACCCAACTCAAGCCCCGTAAGAGCCCAAGTCCTGATAAGACTCACAATCACCAGTGCATGGACTGTGTTCAAAGAGGAAATCTGTGACTCTCTCCCCTGCCCCTAACCTTTCAGGCTGTGTACATCTGACTCAGGGGACTTTCTCTCTCTCTCTCTGCTAGAAAGAACACTGGGAACGGGAGGGCTCGGACTATACCAGGGCTAACCAACTTCTAACTAGCATCTATGTGGTGAAATAAGGCTGGATTTGGCTTAAGAAGATCTTGAATACCACTGGAACAAAACACAAGAACCCAGAAATTAGGTAGCTGTGAGAGGAGTGGGAGAGAAACTTTTCATTGGATATCTTTCTATCCCTTTTGATTTTTGAAACACGAGAGTGTATTAACTATTTTAAAAGAATAAAGAAAACAGAATTCCAAAAGTTAAGAAAATGAGCACCTTGATTTCCGAGGGCCCTTGGGCTCTCCTAGAATATCTGTGGGGAGCCCTCCTGCTGGCCGGTTTTCTGTAAGAAGGGCACTTGCCTTTGTTCTGGGCAAATGAAATAGCGGAGCAAATGTACACAGCCTGGGGCTCGCTGCCGGAACCAGCTGTGTGCCAGACCTCGAGCGCCAGGGTGGGCACAGCAGTGCGAGGCTGGACTGCTAAGGAAGTGCCAGCCAGGGCCCCTCATCAGCGGCTTTAGGCAGCAGACAGAGCAGATCTGCTGTGGGGGAACTCAGGGACAGCCCAGGGCCACCCCTGTGCAGGGGTCTCTGCTCAGCAAGCCCCCGCCGGGCCCAAGTCAAGGAGCTCTGGTCACAACATGAGCACACACCCCTCACCATACTGAACACGTGCAGGCTTGGTGCATTCTTGGCAGGAAAACTCCGTTTTGTAGGGATGAGAATGTCTGGTGACATTCCCCTTGCGGAATCCTCTGAACTGACCCTGTCAGACACCGTGCTTACTTAAAACCATCACTCCACATGCCGTGAACCACACACATCACCCGATCGGACGTCACTGCAGGAGCAGATACAGCAGCTGCCCCCGCACAGGCGAGGGTTCGTGTGGGTAAGGAAACAATCCATTTACATGCAGCGCAAAACGGCCACAAGGAACGTGCCATGAGCCAAAGACTTGTACTCACAGCCTGATGACTCTGGGGAAACACCACCTGCTTCTTACAGGATCTTCCGCTAGGGCTGCGTTGCCCAAACTGTGAGCAGGTTGTGAAAGCAATTCACTTGGAAGCAACCAGTTTTGTTTTTTTTTTTAATGTCTTAAGACTTTTTTTCTAAGCATAGTTAGGAGAAGTTTCACTCTGTGAAGTTTTTATTTCAGCTACGTGTGCCTAACGAGTGTGCTGGGTCACAATGGAAAACCAATCTTGTACTAGCTGTCCTGGTCCTAAACATCCGAAAGCCGCTCTCCTGGAGGCCTGCGAACCCTACAGTGAACTCTAACGTTGTTCGTAGGAACCTGAATAAATTCTGCTGCAGTGAAAAACCAGGGTGTAAAGTTTCCTGTCACTTGTGAGACAGCGGTCCCAATTCTGCCCCTCACCAGCCAGGAGACCCCGTTCCAGACTGCTCTGTCACCTGCTGCCCCCCGCCCGGCCCGCAGGGGCCGCCCCACAGCCGGCAGCCACTTACGGCAGGTGCGTGTCCGTCAGCAGAATCTTGACAATCGTCTTGAGTTTCTCAGCAAAGTCGGCGTGGCTGGAGATTCCCGGGGCTGCCATGCTGAAAGTGACCAGCAGCACGGCTCCCAGGACGGTCAGTTGCTCAAGCTGGAGCTGGAGCTCCTGGAAGCGAGCCTGGTCCATCAAAACTGTCTGTAGGGAATACAAGAGAAATGGTCCCTGAGCTGGAGATTCAGGCTGGCCAGCAGAGGGCGCTGGGGCCACGGGCCTCCACAGATTCCCTCGGGATATCCTAGTCCTTTCGGACCTTTAAGCGGGGGCTGAGTGAACAATCCTTCCACCTCAGAGCCCCTTTGTCCTTAGAAAGGCTGAAGTAGAGCAAGCTCATTAAGAACCCGAGGTCAACTGACATTTCATAGCATAACCTCATGCGAATTTCTTCTACTCTCCAAGCCCTATGCAAACCGGGGGTTCCTGGGGCACCTGGGTGGCTGAGGTTGAGCATCTAACTCTTGATTTCTGCACAGATCATGATCTCATGGCGCCTGGGTGTAAGCCCTGGGTGGGGCTCTGTGCTGACAGCAGGGGGCCTGCCTGGGATTGATCCTCTGTCTCTCCTCTCTCTCTGCCCCTACCCCGCCTATTCTCTCTCTCCCTCTCACACACACACACACACACACACACTAAATAAAGAAACATTAGAAAGAGCAACAACAAAACGGGGATTCCTGCTTCACAGGGCTGTTTCAGGGACTGAAGACAACCACAGATATAAAGAGAAGTGGCAAGGCCAACACTAAATAACTACGCGTTTACCCTTCGACAGGAAAGAGTAATGAGGCACTGAGCTAGAATGACCAACTCGTCCCAGTTTGTCCAGGGATGTCCTGGCTTTAAAACTGGAACTCCCAAGTCCTGTCCCCAAGTCCCGGGCAAACCAGGCAGCCAGTCACCCTTGCAGAGCACTGGAGGGGAGGAGGGGAGAAGTTGCTTGAAGGGAGAGCCTACATTATTTGCCTTGGTTTCCCCTCAGTATCCAGCACAAAGGAGGCCCTCAAGAATCAGTAAGTGAATAAAGGAAATGAAAAAGAAATGGTAAGTGGAAAAAGGAGGAATGGCTGCTAACAACCTAAAGCCACCCAGAAAGCAGTCAGTGAGTGAATTTCCATGACTGCTTCCTCCATGTTACACACCTCTGGGTCCTACGAGGCCAATGTCCCCTGTGGGGGATAAGAGAAAGAGCATTAGAAAGGCTGTTTTTTTTTTGGTTTTTTTGTTTGTTTGTTTGTTTTGTGAGTAGGCTCCATGCCCAACGTGGGGCTTGAACTCATGACTCTGAGATTGAAAGTCTCTACTGAGACTCTTGAGAGATGCTCTACTGACTGGGCCAGCAAGGAACCCTGAGATAAGGCATCTGATCTGAGTTTTTACAGGTTAACCAAATAAATGTTAAGGGCCGTCTTGCTATAAGAGACTGACACACCAAATCAAAACATTAACAATTTAGGGTCTTAACCTAGAATGCTTCTGAAGAAGTAAAGACAACCTTTGAAGATTCAAGATCCCCTACTGTTAAACAGAGATGCTTCAACAGACTTAGCCCCTGACTTCATTTCTTTTTGTTACGCAGCAGCATCCCTGCTTTGGGCCAGGACTTGGGTGTAGGATACAAGAGATTTCCAAAGATTGATTCTGGGGGTAGACATCTGAGTCCAATGAAAACACCATCTTCCCCACAGCTGTTTTTTAAACGAAATGTCAGGCTGTGAACACTCCCCCAGGAGAGAACATGACACTATTTGGAAAGGAGCCTCCCTCTATCCCTTCAATTCAACACCCTCTTTACAGCCTCTTTTGGTACAAAACAGGGAACTCAGAGGCAAGAGGTGAAACCTTGGGCTTCCATCATCTTGAAAAAATAAGGAACTTAAATGAGAAAGATTTAGAGAAGTAGCAGTTCTGAGTCTGGAGATAAAAGGCCCGAGTGCCCTCAAAAATGAGAAGGCAGTCAACACAGCAAACCAGCAGTCTACAGACAAAGCGGGGGAAATCCCTTTTCGTCATCTTCTTAAAGGACTACCGCAGTTACAAGTCCTTACTGTGAAAAACAAAAAAAAGAAAAAAAATATTGATCCACGTGGAATGGGAAGAATTTTTTAGATAAAACTGAAAAGCAGCATCTGTTACTGTTTGAATCAGGTTGTATAAGAACAAGACAGTAGCTCAGCACACAAACTGGAAGCCCCTTACGCTGCTGGGGGGCAGGAAACAGCCCTGCTGTTCCTTTAGGTGTTAAACTCAGGGTCACCGTGTGACCTAGCAATTCTCGTCCTCGGTATTTACCCAAAGAACTGAAACACGTGCCCCCAGAAAAACCTGTACACGAATGTTCAGAGCAGCACAATTCACAATAGCCAAAAAGTAGAAACAACCCGAATATCTATCAACTGATGAATAAATCAACAAAATGAGGTACAGCCACACCCTGGAAGATCACCCAGCCTTAGAAAGAAAATGGTGACACGCAGCACAACATGGAGGAGCCTGGAAGACATTATGCCAAGTGAAATAAGCCAGCCGCAAAGGTACAAGTACTATAGAATTCCATCCACATTCAGAGACGCAGTCGAATGGTGACTGTCAGGGACTCAGGGGAGGGAGGAATGAGGTATGTTTAAAGGCATTAAGGGGGCGCCTAGGTGGCTCAGTCGGTTAAGCGTCAGACTTCAGCTCAGGTCATGATCTCATGGTTCATGGGTTCGAGCCCCACACTGGGCTCTGTGCTGACAGCTAGCTCAGAGCCTGGGGCCTGTTTCGGAGTCTGTGTCTCCCTCTCTCTCTGCCCCTCCCCCACTCATGCTCTGTCTCTGTCTCAAAAATAAATAAACTGTATAAAAAATTTAAAAAAAAATAAAGGCATTAAGTAAACACTTTCAGTTTTGGGAAGATGGAAAAGTTCTGGAGAAGGATGGTGGTGAACGTGTGAATGCCACTGAACCGTACACTTAAAAGATGGTAAATTTGGTTGGGGCGCCTGGGTTGCTCAGTCGGTAAAGCGTCTGACTTCGGCTCAGGTCATGATCTCACGATTCGTGGGTTCAAGCCCCGCGTCAGGCTCTGTGCTGACAGCTAGCTCAGAGCCTGGAGCCTGCTTCAGATTCTGTGTCTCCCTCTCTTTCTGACTCTCCCCTGCTCATGCTGTCTCTCTCTCTCAGAAATAAATAAAACATTAAAAAAATTTTTAAAAAGATGGTAAATTTGGGGGTGCCTGGCCACCTCAGTCGGAGGAGCCTGTGATTCTTGATCTCGGGGTTGTGAGTTTCAGCCCCACGTGGGCTTGAGAGCTAACTTTAAAAAAAAAAAAAAAAGATGGTAAATTTTGTGTTATGTATATTTTACAGTAAAAAAAATACAACTTTAAAGAAATGAAGTACTGATACATGCTACAATATACATGAACATTATGCTTAAAGAAGCCAGACACAAAAGGCCAATATTGTAGGATTCCCTTTATATATCCAAAATGTCCAGAACAGGCAATTCCATGGAGTCAGAGTAGATCAGTGGTTGCCAGGGGGTGGGGGAGTGGGGAAAGGGTAGTGACTGCTGATGGGCACATCGTTTCTTTCTGGGGTGCTGACAAGTTTTGAAATTAAATCGTGGTAATGGTCATATAACTGTAAATATACTAAAAACTGCTGAATTGTTCGATGTAAAAGGGGTAATTTTCTGGGAAGAGACTTAAATCACAACAAAACTCTAATTTTTTAAAAGTTCAGCAGCACAAAAAGAAATGAACAATTAGACTGCTCTGGAGCACCTACTTCCGGGAAAGGTCTCTGGAGGTGGTCCCATTTCAGAAGCTTCAGGTATGCATAATTCTGGACAGCCACGGCATTTGGCATGGGATCCTCTCCAGAGGCAGCGGCCCCTCCCTCAGCTGGCAGGGCGTTTTTATACTTCTGACTCACGAGGTCCTCTGTGGCTTCTTCCAGCCACTGGGTGACAAAGTCCAGGGAATCTGAAAGACAAGGCTGCGAACATTACTATGACACTCAGGAGGAAGGCTTCTCGGAATGACTTCAAGGAAGATCATCCCGAAGGTGTGGTGTATACAGAGTATGGACTTCGGAATCAAATAAAACTCGGTTCAAATCACGGCACTGCCGATTACTAGCTGAGGACTATCAGATTCCTAACACAAAGAAATGTACACTACCACCTGACAGGCAGCTGGGAGGATTAAACAAGACAGTAAACACAGAGCGCGAACAAACCACTCCCTTCTCTCCCACCCCCACCGCTGCGGAGCGAGGAGGGAAGCTCTGTGGACTCCAGCTCAGTGCGATGCAAAACTTCTAGCCCAGAGACAGATGGGAGGCACTGGGGAGAGCTTCCCAGTGTAAAGTCTTCTCCGTGCTGAAGAGGAGGCCTTCTCCTTGTCTAGATCTTAGTCTCCTATCAATCTGGTTTGCTTCCAGCCTCGCCGGAGGGGAGCTCTGCTGCGCAGTGTCTGGAGTTCTGTCGGGGAACCTCGAGGGCTATTCATCTGCTCTCACGTGCTCCCTCCTTTTCTGAGCTGAGTAATGCGCCGAAGATTCTGAGGGACACAAGAGAAAGATGAGGGTTTCATCCAGTCTCTCCGACAGGTCCTAGGACGTGTGCCACTCTGCCACTGGAGGCCACCTTCGAACCAAGGGGGTGGCCCAGGACATGACAGGGGACCACTCTTCGCTGCTGCAGGACGCACCTGGCTCTGTCGAATGGAGGTGGCACGATCTCTGTGGCCCGCTGTACCGTCCCTTTAGCCTTCTGCAGGCGGCAGGCTCTGTAGCCCACAGGCTTGCACACGCGAGGAGGAAAGAGTAGACGGACTGGCTCAGGGACTGTGGCAGTGGGTGCCCCATTGGGCCCCGGCTGCTGGCCACAGACTCTCACGCTGAGGCTCTTCAGCCTACACCCCTGATGCCTCCTGAGGGGCAGGACGACACTGGTTGAGAAAGTGAACCGTGGGGTCAATCAATTCTGGTCAAAAAGCTCTCAAAATCGGTCTCCACAACTGCAAAATGGGGTTAAAATATAGTGCTTCGCTCCTAGGCTTACTGCGTGAGGGTTATATTTGATAATGCACACGCACCTTCGGCACATGCCTAGTATGTGGTAAACATCAGCCAATCTTCTTCTGGTACTGCTTCTACTCTGCTCTTTCCCGACACCCTCCTGAACCATCTCAGCCTTCTCTGCTCGCAGCAGGATGAACACCTGCTCTGGGCACTGCATTAACTATTCTGGTCAGGCAACACGTCTATCCAGAGGCCTCCATTTTCATCTGGGGACCACCAAAGTTAGAGGCTAAATAGAACACATTATAAATTGGATTCTGGGGTGCCTGGGTGGCTCAGGTGGTTAAGCATCTGACTACTGATGTCGACTCGGGTCATGATCTCATGGCTTGTTGAGATTGAGCCCTGCTTCGAGTTCTGTTCTGACAACGCAACGCCTGCTTGGGATTCTCTCTCTTCCTCTCTCTCTGTCCCTTTCCCTGCGCTCTCTCAAAATACATAAACTTAAAAAATACATGAATTGGGGCACCTGGGTGGCTCAGTCGGTAGCGTCTGACTTCAGCTCAGGTCATGATCTTGCGGTTCGTGGTTTCGAGCCCTACATCGGGCTCTGTGCTGATGGCTAGCTCAGAGCCTGGAGCCTGTCTTCAGATTCTGTGTCTCCCTCTGTCTCTGACCCTTCCCTGCTCATGCTGTCTCTCTCTCTCTCAAAAACAAATAAAACATTAAAAAAAAATACATGCGGGGCGCCTGGGTGGCTTAGTTGGTTAAGCATCTGACTTTCACTTGGGTCGTGATCTCGCGGTTCGTGGGTTTGAGCCCCGCGTCGGGCTCTGTGCTGACTGCCAACTTGGAGCCTGGAGCCTGTTTCAGTCTGTGACTCCCTCTCTCTCTGACCCTCCCCTGCTCACGCTGTCTCTCTCTCTCTCTTAGAAATAAATAAAACATTAAAAAAAAATAAAAAAAAATACATGAATAAATAGGATCCAAAGACTGTAATTTAACTGGAATATCAGCTGCCAATGCAGAAACCAAAAAAAGCACCCTTGAATGGCAACACAGTTTTGGGTTCTATAGTGCTCTGTTTTCCTGTAGTCATCTGAGAGGCTTTTTGTGGGTATGAAACAAGAATGATTTTCTGCATATAGAACAGAGGCAAAGAAAGATGTCTTCATGTACCTTAGAAGGAGAAGAAAGTGAATTAAATAATCACAAGAAGTATGTCATGTTTTAAAAATCATACCCAAGCATAAAATTTACCTCAAACTGATGTTTTCATTAAAAACTCATTTTGGGGCATCTGGGTGGCTCAGTCAGTTAAGCATCCAGCTTTGGCTCAGGTCATGATATCAAGGTTCGTGAGTCTGAACCTTGAGCCCCGCACCAGGCTCTGTGCTGATAGCTCAGAGCCTAGAGCCTGCTTCGGATTCTTGGTCTCCCTCTCTCTCTCTCTGCCCCTCCCTGACTCATGCTCTGTCTCTGTCTCTCAAAAATGAATAAATGTTAAAAAAAGAAAAAGATTTAAAAAAAACAAACTCATTTAATTTAGGACTTCATTTTTTTACCCTACTTCTATTTCTCTTGCTTGCCAATTAAATTTTCTTTCCAGGTCCAATTTTTAGTCTTCAAATTAGAATGGTCTCATACTAAATTTTAGTTTTGTCTTGAAAACAGTATCATTGTGCAAAAAGCTACAGAACTGGAATGGAAAAAACAGACAACAAAAGGGCACACAAAGCATTAGACGTACTTGGCTGTTTCTCCAAAAGCTGCTGAAACTTCTTCCTTTCGTAGTCAACTGACTGCTGCATGAGATGTGGCCTAATGCTAGCGACAGCAAAGTTCGCCATGTCCACTTTCATTAGGTCCAACACCGAAAAAATTGCCCTGAGAGAAAAGGGAGAAGAAAATTTAGAACAAGGCACTTGTAAAGCAAGTACTGTTTTAGAGGAAAGAGGGGAGCTGATTTGAGAGAGGCTTTTCATTTCAGAAAGGGCAGCAAATTCAAAAAATCATGATAATGTAGATTAAGGAAACATAAAAATCTAAATAATGGATTGAAAAGACTGCTGAGTTTTAAGCTGCCTCTGTCCCTCTAATACACCCCCTGCCCTCAAGCAAACACAGCTCCCCCACTGCCTGGGGACCCATTCCTTGGTGTTGGGTCAGCCCTCCTGGTAACCACAGATGAGGACAAGCCAGGACCCAAGGTCAAGGGCAGAGAGCTGACCACCCGGGTCTGAGCTCTCACACACACATTAATTCACTTTCCTAGGAAAGAATGAACAAGAACTCTCTCCTTCTCCTCTCCTCTTGCCCCAGGCTTTTAGTTTCAGGGCATGTTTTCTGTTCTAGTTTTGGTAGCGGAACTGCAAGTTCACCCTCTGAATGTATCCAGTGGGCAGATCTGACCCGATGCTAAGGATGTCTTAGATCTTGCAGGTCACAAACCATAGCTACTCTCTCCAGAGGCAGAGAACTACCTGCGGAAGGTGGTTGAGAACCCCAGGTATGGGCTTGGCTGTGGCCCTACATGCAAGGAGGAACAGGGTCGAATGTCCCAAGTCTCCTGACATCCTCCGGGACTGACTAAACTGTATGACACAATTACCTTATGTGTGGGTGAGTTGATTATGTGTGGAAAGGAACAATTCAGGGTCCCTTCCCTGACATCCTGTCTACCTCCCAAACACATAAGACAGCCCATTTCTTGGGGGACATACTGCCTTTCCTCCGAGCACTCCTAGCAGTTCCCCAAATCCACCTGCTGCAGACGAGACTGCTGGAAACTGCCATCTGGAGGCCACATACACATAGAGTAACCCACAAACACGTTGTGCTCACACAGTTTTTTTAAAACCTCCATTTCCAGCCTCTCCTGAAAAAAAAAAAAAAATCAAAGGATCTGACAATGTGGACCCACATCCTTCACGGCCACAATCAGCGGTCTCCTTTCCACAGCGTATGGACTCCCACTTGCCAGGCTCCCTGCTCCCTTCTCTTCCCAATAGGAATTTGCATTTCGGTTGAGTTTGCTGCAAGCTATTCCCGCCCCCCCGCCCAGGTCTCACTTCCTAGGGAACTCCTCCCTTAACTTGGCCAAATTAGCTCTTACTATTTCTAAAGTCTAGCACCATGCCCAGCACATAAGAGGTGCTCAACAAGAGCTTATTGAATAAATGATCAATTTTTAGGTCTTTTTTTTTTTTTTTTAAGATTTTATTTTTAAGTAATTTCCTCAGGATCCCGAGATTAAGTCACATGCTCTACCCGCTGAGCCAGTCAGGCACCCCTTCTTAGGGAGTCTTTTCAATGCTTTCTGAACCCTGAGGTAACTTCACGACGCACAGCATTTTTATATGTACCAAATACTGATATAATGATATAAAGGAAGTTGAAAATGAAAGAAACTTTTGGAAAGCAATGTGGTAATATGCAAGGAGAGTCTTAAAACTGTTCCTATCCTCTGATACAGTAATCCCACTTTAAGAACTTATAGTTAGGAAATAACCTCAAGTACAGAAAAAAGTTTTGTACACAAGGATGTTCATGGCAAGACTAAATAGTAAATAACTATAGGTAATCTAATTGTCTATCTTAACATAGTAACAGTTAACTATATCTATGCAAATGAAGATTTTGCAGCCATTGAAAATGCTTATGGAGAGTTTTAAAAAGTAATATAAGTTGGGGGTGCCTGGGCGGGTCAGTTGGTTAAATGCCCAACTCTTTGTTTCGGCTCAGGTCATAATCTCACAGTTCATGGAATCAAGCCCTGTGCTGGGCTCCATGGTGACAGCGTGGAGTCTGCTTGAAATTCTCTCTCTTCCCCTCCCCTGCTCAAGCTCTCTCTGTCTCTCTCAAAGTAAAAAAAAAAAATTTTTTTTTAACTATCAACATGATTAACAGTGATTTTGCCTTTGGGTGGTAAAACTGTAGGTGACTTTTTTTCCTTCTTTCTACTTTTCTATATTTTAAAAAATGTTTGCTTTTTAAAAATTCATGAGTATGTACACTCGAAGTCTAAATCTGAAAGCAGGCTATCTTAAGTGCACTGAAGGTGATTAACACAATCCCCATACCTGAAAAGGGGCACTATTTCCTTAATGTCCTTTAGTTTCTTAACTTCCTCATCTCTAGCAGGTGCACACACTGTCCCCATCATGCCAATAATGAATTCTGCCAGCTTGGAAATGTCTAAGGCCCCATTCTCTGCTTCTTGCTTGATCAGATCCAGATCCAAGACTTCCATTATCTGGTTTCTCAGTCTACTGTGACCAGGCAGCAAGAAAGATAAGAGAGTCTAGAAGAGAGCACAGCCAAGTTTAATCAACGTTTCTTAGTCAGACATCATTTTCTGTTATACACAGTGGAATTTACGATTACCCAAATAAGGGCTTATCATTAGTTACTGTAATACTATAATACAATTGCTACTTAAAACATTTTAACCTCTTATTTAGTGAATCTATAGAAAAACATGTTTTCAAATCATTTATTTATTTATTTAAATGTTTATTCATTTTTGAGAGAGAGAGAGAGAGAGAGAAAGCAAGTGCATAAGGAGGGGAGTGGCAGAGAGAGGGAGACACAGAATCTGAAGCAGGCTTCAGGCTCTGAGCTGTCAGTACAGAGCCAGATGTGGGGCTTGAACCCATAAACCATGTGATCATGACCTGAGAAGTCTGACACTTAACCGACTAGGCCACCCAGGTGCCCCTCATTTTTTATTTATTTAAGTAAGTTAAGTAAGTAAGCAAGCTCTAAGCCCAGCAAAGGGCTCAAACTCACAACTCTGAGATCAAAAGAGTTACACGTTCTATGGAGTAGGCCAGCCAGGTACCCCTGTTTGCAAATCATTTAGACTAGCTGTTTAAGCTTCTGTTTAAGGTCTAGGTAGCAATCAATAGGATAAAAGATGAACAAGCTGTTAAAAGTGAGGAAAAAAACACAGTAATTAATGTGAGCCTCAGAGCCAAATACAGATCCCAGTTTCCACGGATACATTTTTTCTCTTAACTACTGCTAAAGGTATTTGCAAAAAGAGTCTTAACTTCCACTTAATACTTTCTCTATCCCACATACTGAGTCACTTTTTGGCCATTATAAATTGAACATATCCAAGCCTATTAAAATTTTTATAAATCACCTGTATTTGGTCAAATAACTTTTGTTTTCTTTAAATAATTGCTTTTAAAAATATAAACTTGGGGCACCTGAGTGGTTCAGTCAGTTAAGCGTCTGACTTCGGCTCAGGTCATGATCCCATGAATCTATAGAAGGTAGTGGGTTCGAGCCCCGCATCGGGCTCTGTGCTGACAGCTCAGAGCCTAGAGCCTGCTTCAGATTCTGTGTCTCCTTCTGTCTCTGAACCTCCCTGCTCATGCTCTGTCTCACTCTAACTCTCAAAAAATAAATAAATATAAAAATGTGTGTGTGTGTGTGTGTGTGTGTGTACACCTTCACTTACAAAAGTAAAGCCTCTGGGTTATCATAGCTTGTTTGAAATTTTTAAAAGGGCATTAAGCCAAAAAAAGTCTTGATCCATAATTCAGCAGGTATGTTAACTTCTCAATCCTTCGATTTCTTTAAAGTCTTCTGGCTTTAACGCCCAGTAAGTAACACAGACAGGCTGAATACTCTTAATACACCAGAAAAGCACCACAATTTTCCCTCCATCTCACCTCTTTGATTTCTCCGACAAGCTTGATGGCATGGTCATATGTTGGGGGGTCTTCGCTTAGCTGGACAGTCAAGCAGTCCCAAAAAGCTTTATGTACAATATCCTTTACTCTCTTCTCCAAGCTGGAAACAAATGAAAAAAAAAAAAGAAAAATCAAAATATTTGAGGCTCAAATCACTTTTGAGAGCATAAATTCTATGGGTTTGGGGTGAGAAATTTGAAAAATAATTTGGATGAAGGAAAGATTTCCCAGATACACTTACACCAATCACATATGTTATCTTTAGTTTAGTGATTTATTTCAGTAAGTACCTCATTGGACAGAATAACTTTCAACTAATTTCACAGATGACATTAGACCAATTAATAGCATATAAGGGGTCATATGAAAAAAAGCATACTATAAGTTCAGAGTTTTCTTAATTTTCCCTGATACCAGCAAGTTTCTTAAGGTATTTATGATTAAGTAGTTTAAGATAACAACTCAGCATGTATATAGGCTGAAGGACTTTAGTTATTTCTAGAAAATATCCTATTCCTATATGATATATGAAACAATTGTACCAAACTGTAACAACTAACATATAACATCTCATTAAAATCAGTCTTTAAGAGCACCTGGCTAGCTCAGTTGGTAGAGCATGATCTCAGGGTTGGGAGTTCGAGCCCCATGTTAGATACACAGATTACTTAAAAATAAAATCTTAAAAAAAGCAGTTTTTATATTGTAAGAGCAAACAGGTAATTCTTCATTATTAATGTGAAAAAGTACTCTCTGCAGAACATATAAGAAATGCCTGTAAAGTCTTATTTAGACAACTCATGTGGGTGACAGTATAGCTTTGGCAACCCAGCAGCCATTCTTCCTCCTTGGTTAACAGAAACCCAATGTTTATCACGGCACTTTTTTAAAAGTTTATTTATTTTGAGAGAGAGAGAGAGAGAGAGAGAGAGAGAGAATCCCAAGTAGGCTCCCCACTGTCAGTGCAGAGCCCGATGGAGGGCTTGATCTCACGACCAACAGATCATGACCTGGGCCAAAAATCAAGAGTCGGACGCTCAACCAACTGAGCTACTTAGGTGCCCATATGACAGCACTTTTACACTTATAATGGGCAAAAATTTTTCTTATGACAATACATTTTAAAAGGCACACCTTACAATCAACAGTTTTAGATTTGATATGATATGTGCCAGGTGCTAGGGATATAGAGAATAATGCATAGTCCTTGTCTTCATAGAGTTTGCAATCTGGTGAAGAGCACTAGTAAACCAACAACTATAGTACAATATGATAGTTACAAGAAATGAATGAAACAATACAATGTAAACACAAGATAGGACAGCTAGGTCCTATGCAGTAGGGAGAAGCTGACATGAAAGACTTCCACAGGAGATTTCTGAGACCTTTCATTTAGGAGCAGTAGTCCTGAGATCAACTTTCAAACACTAGTAATTCTGAGTATAGACATTTCTTTTAGCAACAACATACAAAAGGAAAAACACATTTGAACATACTGACATCAAGTAGAGAAGACCTTTCCAGAACTGGGAAATGGCAGAGTTCCACTAAACAAGGTAACTCAGTAACCGCCTTACCTGTCTTCTGGTAATTCAACTGGTTTAATCCGAAAGTCTCCATTTACTACAATTTCATGGGCTAGAGCCATGTTAGCAACTCCTTTCGCTGTCTCTAGAAGTTCTTCTACTGTCACAAATCGAGGAGGACTAGCTGTAACAAAACCCAGTGTAAGAGATTTGCTGCTCTAGTTAAAATTTCTATTAAAGTAAGGAGAAGGCAGTGGTTCTGGTACCAGCTAATAACTTCAGCTATGCCTCTCCATTTACGAAAGTATTCTGTCAATTTCAAACAACAGAATCTTACCTATTTCATTTTTCTTTTAACCTAGAGTCTTAAAAGCCAGAGACCACTTCCAATTCTAAAAATGTTTGGACTTTTTACTTAAGACTGGTCAGTGGAAATGATTAAATTAAACTGAGACAAACTTTTAAAGTCACAGACTATCATATTTCCCAATACGCTGATCCCTTTGGTTTCTGTCTACCCTAAATTTAAAAAAGGAGACACCAGATTTAGGATTTCTTCATTGCTCCCATCAGCAGTTTATATTTGGCTCCACCACTAATACTGTGCCAAGAATGAATCTTCCCAAATTAAAATTTCATCAAGTAGTGTAGGGTACCAGTGCTATTCAAAGAATGCTAAAACCACTACCCTGTATAGGATACTAAGAATGTTTTATAACCGTAATTTGAAAAGCACTGACCTGGAAGAGGACTATATTAATTTTCTGTGATGGTGATAAGATCT
Organism: Hyaena hyaena; assembly: GCF_003009895.1. Taxonomy (NCBI): domain Eukaryota; kingdom Metazoa; phylum Chordata; class Mammalia; order Carnivora; family Hyaenidae; genus Hyaena; species Hyaena hyaena. Next base: position 3,228,762 of record NW_024080706.1, read on the forward strand.
GGGCTTAAAATGAGATAAATAATGTCACTAGTTTGCACAGGGTTTAACAATTATGAAGATCTTAGGTTACCAGTAAAAAATTAGTTTCCTTCCTCTTTACTTTTTTCTTTCGCTCACCAAAAAAAAAAAGGAACCCTATTGTTTGGTAAAAATTTTTATCCAGTCATATAAGGGGAAGTTGGGAATACTCAACAAAAATCTTTCTCTGAATTTCCACAGAATATTAATAAAAACACTAAATACATAAGTAAATAAATTTGCTTCATGGATATTGGTAAAATATAATGAATATACAAAAATCAAAGCCCAGATAGAAATTCTCAGTATTATTAAGTTGTCAATTTCTGCCAAATTGATCTATTGATAAAATGCAATCCCAGTCAAAATCCCAGCAGGCTTTTTTTATTGTAAATGCCAAACTGAGGGGCACCTGGATGGCTCAGTCGGTTAAACATCCAACTCTCGAGTTCAGTTCAGGTTATGATCTTACAGTTCATGAGTTCAAGCCCCACATCAGGCTCTGCGCTAACAGTGTGGAGCCTGCTTGGGATTCTCTCTCTCATCTTGCTGTCTCTCTCAAAATAAACTTTAAAACAAATGCCAAACTGATTCTCAAATTTACATGGAAATGCACAGGACCTAGATAAGTGGAAACTATTTTGACAAAAGAATAAAGTTGTAGGATTTACACTAATTTTGAAACTTACTATAAAACTGCTACAAGCGAGACAGGGTATATCTGGCATGAAGACAGATACACAAAGCAAGTGAACAGAGGACCCAGAAACAGACTGATATACACATACACACATACATGTACATGTGGTCAATAAGCAAGATCAGTGTCATTAAATGGTGCTGGAACAATTAGTTATCTGTATATAGGAGAATGACCCTCAACCCTTACTGCACATGATAAGTAAAAACAAACTCAAAATGGACCATAGACCTAAATACAAGAGCTAAAACTATAAAATTTCTAGGAGAAAGCATAGGTGAAATCTTTACCTTAAGTTAGGCAAAATTTCTTAGAATAAGATATAAAAAACAACATATAAAAGAGAAGAAAACTGATAAATTGTGCTTTACCAAAATTTAAAACTTTTGTTCTGTGTAAGACTCCTTTTAAGAATATGAAAAGGCATGCCAGATGGGGAAAATATATGCAAAACACATATCTGATAAAGGACTTATATCCAGAATATAGAAAGAACTCATAATAATAGACAACTAGTAAAAAGTAGACAAAAAAATCTGGACATTTCTCCCAAATAGACAGATATACAAGTGGCCAGTAGGCCAAGAATGATGCTCAATATCATTAGTCATCAGCGGAGATAACAGAAAATATATATATTGGTCTCTGCCCCTGGTTCCTGGCACAAAACTCCTATAACCTTTGTAATTTCCTAAGTGATAACACCAGTTGCATCTCTTGTTTTAATATTTGGGATTTGACCCCATCCCTAACACTGGGCTCCTAAAACCTTTGTTAATTCCTAAGTGATAAGCACTAGCAGCATATTTTGTTCTACTGAGGTGACTCTGAGCTCCTGGATAGCTGCTGGATGGGGGCTGGTCACTAGAAAGACCAAGCCATGATAAGAAGGTTGGAATTTCCAGCTCTATCCTCCAGAGAGGGTACATAGGGCTGAAAATAGAGTTAATAATTGATCATATCTACATGAGGAAGCCTCCATAAAGTCCCAAAAGTAGGGGGTTCAGAGAGCTTCCATGTTGTCCAACACATCCATACCAGGAGGGTGATGTACCCCAACTCCATAAGGTCAGAAGCTCCCACACTCAGGACCCTCCCAGACCTCACCCTATGTATTGCTTCATCTAGCTGTTCACCTATATTTATCTTTTAATAAACTGGTATACATAAGTGTTTCCCTGAGTTCTGTGAGCCACTCTAGCAAATTAATAGAATCCATGGAAGGGATGCTGGAATCTCCACTCTATAGCTGGTTGGTCAGAAACATAGGTGACAACCTAGATTTGAGTAGTGACCAAAGAGGAGGGATGGGGGGCTATTCTTGTGGGACTAAGCCCTTCACCTGTGAGATCTGATGTTATCTCTGGATAAATAGTGTCAGAATTTAGTTGAATTATAGGATACCCAGCTAGTGTCACAGAAAATTGCTTGGTGGGGGAAAATGAACCCACACATTTTGTGGCCAAAAGTGATATACCTTATGTGAGTACTAAAAGAGACACCGGGAGAAAAACACAGGAAGAAGGACTGGGTTTTGCCCCACACAGGTGGAAAAGTTGTAGGTTTTTCCTTTTATAATCTAGGAAATGCAAATTAATACCACATTGAGGGGTCCCTGGGTGATGCAGTCGGTTAAGCGTCTGACAGCTCAGGTCATGATCTCACAGTTCTTGAGTCCTGCATTGGACTCTTGTGAGAACCAGCTCAGAGCCTAGAGCCTGCTCCAGATTCTGTGTCTCCCTCTCTCTTTGCTCCTCCCCTGCTCACACTCTGTCTCTCTCAAAAATAAACAAACATTTAAAAAAAGAACACTAAGATACCACTACATACGTACTAGAATGGCCAAAATGAAAGAGACTGATCATACCAAGTGTTGACATAGAGACAGAGCACCTGGAACTCTCATAAATAGTGGAAATAAAAAATGATACAGTCACTTTGGAAAACAATCTCTTGGTTTCTTATAGAGTAAAATATACACTTACCACATGACCTAGCAATCCCACTCTTAGGTCTTTACACAAGAAAACTGAAAACCTATGGCCCTGTGAAGACCATACTCAATAGCAGCATTCTTCCTAACAGTCAAAACCTAGAACTAATCCAAATGTCAATCAATTGCAGAATGAACAGATAGTATAACCATACAATGAAATACTACCCAGCAATAACAAAGGAATAAACTACTGATACATGAAAAAACACAGATAAATCTTAAAAGCATTATCCCAAGTTAAAGAGTCAGAAAAAAGACTCTATACAGTATGATTCCATTTATTTGAAATCATAAAAAGGACAAAATTACAGTGATAGAAAGTAACTGGTTGCCAAAGGCCAGAAGATGGTGGGAAAAATTCTGTCAAGGGACAGGATTATGGTAGTAGTGACACAACTGTAAATGCATTCATTAAAACTCAAATTACACACTTAAAATGAAATATTATTATATATAAATTCTACCTCAATAAAGGTGATTAAAAATTCAAAGGCAGGGCTCTTGGGGGCTCACTCAGTTGACCACTGGACTCCTGGTTTCTGATCAGGTCATGACCACACAGTTCATGAGTTCAAGCCCTGCACTGAACTCTACGCTGGTGGTACGGAGCCTACTTGGGATTCTCTCTCTCCCCTTCTTTGCTCCTCCTCTGCTTGTGCTCTCTCTCAAAAAATAATTAAGCTTAAAAAAATTCAGGGTTGCCTGAGTGGCTCAGACAGTTAAGCTTCAGTTCAGCTCAGTCATAATCTCACAGTTTGTGAGTTTGAGCTCTGCATTAGGCTCTGCACAGATAGTGTAGAGCCTGCTTGGGAATTTCTCTCTTTCCTTCTCTGCCCCTCCCCTGATCATGTCCTCTATCTCAAAAATAAAAAACATGGAAACAGATTTTTTTAAATAAACAAACTTAAAAAAAATGCAAAGGTATTTAGCAGGAATTTGCTATATATATACTATTTAATTTATTCAAGTTAACATTTTCTGCTACCATGTATCAGAAAATGAAACTTTCACTGTGGTATATCAACATCAAGCATCAGGAGTTATTAAACTGCATCAAGTTCTTATCCCTTTTAAGATTTTTATAAAAAGTAATTGTTATATCCAACCTGGGGTTCAAGCTCACAACTCTGAAATCATGAGTAATGCGCTATACCAACTGAGCCAGCCAGGCATGCCAAGTTCTTATCTCTTAAAAAGAGATTCAGAAGGACTGCCTGAGTGGCTCAATCGGTTGAACATCTGACTTCAGCTCAGGTGATCTCATTGTTCATGAGTTTGAGCCCTGCATTGGTCTCACTGCTGTCAGCCCAGAGCCCTGTTTGGATCCTCTGTACCCCATCTCTGTCCCTCCCCCACTAGCTATCTCTGTCTTTTTCTCAAAAACAAATGTTAAAAAAAAAAAAAGTCTGTCACCAGGGCTTCCAAGTTTGGTTTTAACCCTGGTTTTGCAAAAACCTTCAATGTCTAATCATCTTAAATTTATGAAAATAATAGAAACACCACGTTTTCACAGTAAATTTATCATTGTTCAACAATTTGGGGCATTTGGGTAATGATAAATACACAGTGTTTGCATGCTACCTAGTCATAAAACACAACGGACAGAGGAAGTCAGGAAGAATTTCAGCTCCCTCTCGACTCTTGAATGTGACCTTGAACAAGTAATTTAAATCTTCCATGTATTAGGCCATTATTTCCTAATACACAAAAAGAAGATAGTAAGACTGAAGAAATGTCCTATGAAAGATTAGACTCTTCCAAATTATACGTGTGTTCTCAGGATTTTGGGCGCACTTGGGACAAAACGGCTTGTACCAAGTGCTGAGAACGTGAGACACCAGGAAGAAGAAAGTTTAAGCTGTCCAAATTAAAGACTACTTAAAAATCTTATTACTTACACTTATTAATGAAGGGTACGTGATCAAAAAAGATAAAAGCTACAATTCTAGATAACATAGGGCTAGGTTACAGGTCTACATATGCAGGAACTGTTCACTGAATACCAACTACATGGTTGTGGGTGGAAGTTTTTTGTTTCGAGAATTTTCAAATTTACCAATTTCATGAGAACTTAAAGATGCAATTCAGTGGACAACATGGTTTCACTTCAGCTTGTGAAGAGAATCTGTGAAGAGTTGTAATAAGAGCCATAAAAAAAAAAATGGTAAGGTCTATTTTACCCTGGAATTTTTTACTATGCGATATAAAGCTAAACTGCTGCTGATTCCATTATAGCATTTGTGCACTGATACCCTGTTAGAGAAACTGAAAAACAAAGTTAAACATGCCTTTTGGGAAGTTTGAACAGACTCAAAATAAAATGAAAACCTATTTTAGAATGGTCATACTCTCTACCTTTCCTTACTGAGTTGTTCTATAATCTGAGAAGTCCATACACTCTAAAGATATGTTTCTAGTCAGACAAGTGGTTGGACATTTATGGAAGGCAGATGGCAAATGTCACCCAAAACTACTATAGAAGGAGCACAGTGAAGCAAGGGTAAAGTTTAGCCACAGAACTTACTGCACTATGGAAACTGCTTCTTATTCTCTCTTCCTCACTACACTGCAAGCTTCATGAGACCTTGCAGGCCTGACTCAGTGCTGGATCCCTGATACATAATATGCATTCAATAGAAAAAAATATTGTTAAGAGAGAGCGCGTGCGTGTGCACGTGTGCAAGTGGGAGAAGGGCATAGGGGCAGGCAGAGAAAGAGAATCTTAAGCAGGTTCCATGCCCAGTGCTATCCAGCACAGAGTCTGATGCGGGATTTGTTCTCACCATCCTGGGATCATGACCTGAGCCGAACTCAAGAGCCGAGTGAGCCCCCCGGGGGCCCCGCATTCAATAAATATTGACTGACTGAACACACAGAGACACTATAACTCAAAGTCTAGTCATGAGCTTTAAAAATATAAGAACCTAGGGGCGCCTGGGTGGCTTAGTCAGTTGGGCGTCCGACTTTCGCTTAGGTCATGATCACGAGGTTAGTGGGTTCGAGCCCCGAGTCGGGCTCTGTGCTGACTGCCAGCTCAGAGCCTGGAGCCTGTTTCAGTCTGTGACTCCCTCTCTCTCTGACCCTCCCCTGCTCACGCTGTCTCTCTCACTCTCTCCTAGAAATAAATAAAACATTAAAAAAAAAAATTAAAAAAAAAATATATAAGAACCTAGGGGCACCTGGGTGGCTTAGTTGGTTAAGCTCAGGTCATGATCTTACCGCTTGTGAGTTTGAGCCCCATGTCAGGCTCTGTGCTGACAGCTCACAGCTTGGAGCCTGCTTCCCAATCTGTGTCTCCCTCTCTTTCTGCCCCTCCCCTGCTCGCTCGCTCTCTCTCTCTCTCTCAAAAATAAACATTTTTTAAAAATCGAAGAACTTAGGGGCAGCTGGCTGGCTCAAGGTTGTTGAGTTCAAGGCCCACACTGGGTGTGGAGAGTACTTAAATAGACTTAAAAAATTTAAGAACTTACTGCCATCCATTTATCTAAGGATGACTGGGATCTACTAATTAAACTCACAAAGACCTGATTTAATAAACCAAAATGCTAAGTGGCAAATATTAACTGGGATAACAATGTGAGGTTTTTCATCTGAATACAGCATCTTTAACTGGTCAAAAGGTGATTAAACACCAGAACAGAAGGGGCTTTGTGAGCAGAGTAGTATATGGTAGTAGAAAAATCTCAAAGGAGACCTTAAGTTGCAACTGACTGACCCTTACTCTTACTCTTAGGATCTCTACGTTTACAGAACAGATTATCTTTTAGAATCAAAGCACCACCTCGGACCAGTTCCTACAAGGCAGCCACTTTTCCTTTTTCAATATTCTGTATCACTTACTAAAGGTTCTGCACCCAATGTGTGCGGTGGGGGGTGGAGGTGAGGTGTTTTCCCCCACACTACCAGTTGTCAGACACCAGCTGGGTGTCCTACAATCCAATTGAGTTTTGACACTATCTACCTGGGAATACTGCCAGATCCCCCAGGTGAAGGGCTCAGTTCTACAAAACTGCCCTAGCTGCAAGTCCAGGCAGTCACGGGTGCCACAGACCAGAGGTTCCAACAACTCTCTCCTTGGGTTTGATTTGCTAGAGTGGCTCACAGAACTCAGAGAAACATTTTACTTACCAGATTACTGGTCTAGTATAAAAAGATAGAACTCAGGAAGGAGCAGCCAGATGAAGAGATGCGTAAGGGCAAAGCATGGGGAAAGGGTGCAGAGCTTCCTCACTCTCAGGGCACTCCCACTCTCCCAGCACCACCCACCGGTGTATTCACCAACTGGGAAGCTCTCTGAACAATGTCCTTTTGGGCTTTTATGGAGGCTTCATTATATAGGCATGATTGACTAAATCACTGGCCAGGGGCAACTGATTCAACCTCCAACTTCCCTCTCCCCACGCTGGGGGATGGGACTGCAAGTTCCAACCCTTTAATCACAGGGCTGAGTCCCCTGGCAACCAGCCCCCATCATTAGGTTAGCTAAGTGCTTTCCAAAAGTCACCTCATTAACATAACAAAAGACAGGAGCTCTTTGCCAGAAACTGGACAAAGACCAAATATATTTTATTATTAATTACATCATAGTGACCAATAGCAATTCTACCCTTAAAATATTAACTCTATTATAACTTGCAAGACTAAAGGTTGTCTTTTTGCTATTTACATTTTAATTTGTGAAATTCCAGAGTGATCTTTATTTTTTTTTTTTTTTAACATTTATTTATTTTTGAGAGCCAGAGACAGATTGTGAGCAGGGGAGGGGCGAGGAGAGAGGGAGACACAGAATCCAAAGCAGGCTCTAGGCTCTGAGCTAGCGGTCAGCACAGAGCCCGATGAGGGGTTCGAACTCATGAACTGCGAGATCATGACCTGAGCTGAAATCAGCCACTTAACTGACTGAGCCACCCAGACACCCCTCCAGAAGTGATTTTAGAGTTACTAAAGTGATGCCTCTTGATGTGGTCCCGAGACTGTGGGGCCTGAGCTTTACCACAGCCCTGTGCCTACGTATTATAATAAGGAGAAAGAGCAAGGAAGCCAGAGGAATATTTTAGGGCACTGATTTTATATCCTGTTTTGGTATGGACTTCTATGAGAATTTAATGAAATCTTGCATAAGCTTCTTCCTAGAAAAATGCAGATGCACACAAATGTTGATAGTTTTCTGGCTGTTCCTGGATCCCGTAACACTTGATCATGGGGATGAAGTTACCCAACTCCTAGTCAGGGTAAGTACTCTGGCCTTAAGGACATAACTACATACAGTCGAAGATAATGAATGTAGTCTAGGGTTGGCTTGATATTAATTTGGAGTCATGCCATTAGACTGACAGGATGCCAAAGGCAAAGCCATCAATTAAAGAATGACTAAAGATCTAAACCAAAGATCCTCCTTTATCGGAAACTGTAGGTGATAAAACCATCATCATGTTGGCCGTATACATCCATATTATAGCAATCAGTCCTGGTATCTTTAAATGCAACAGATGACATGCTAGTAGTATTAACAGTATTTACTGAGCATTTATTAGGTGCCAAGCACCGGTCTACGTGCTTTACATGAATTCATTTAATCTTTACAACCATCTAAGAGATAAGTGTATTTTCCTCATTTTAAAAATGACAGGGGCGCCTGGGTAGCTTAGTCGGTTAAGCGTCCGACTTTCGCTTAGGTCATGATCTCGCGGTTTGTGGGTTCGAGCCCCGCGTTGGGCTCTGTGCTGACTGCCATTTCACAGCCTGGAGCCTGTTTCAGAGTCTGTGACTCCCTCTCTCTCTGACCCTCCCCTGCTCATGCTGTCTCTCTCTCTCTCTCCTAGAAATAAAAACATTAAAAAAAAAAAATTAAAAAAATGTGAAAACAGGGAAGCCTGGCTCGCTCAGTCAGTAGAGCATGCAACTCTTGATCTCAGAATTGTGAGTTCAAGACCCATGCTGGGTGTAGAGATTACTTAAAAATAAAATCTTAAAAACAAATAAAAAGTAAAAAAATAAAAACAGGAAAACAGAAGCTTTCTAACTGTACATATTGAAGACCAACAGGACCAAAGATCGTATTTGTTTATAGTGAGGTCTTTGTACACTTTGGGTGCTGGGATGAACCTAGCAATATACCCATCAAAATCTATGTGATACTAAACCACAGTAAAACGGGCCTACTAATGTTTGCTAAAAGAATACTGTGTTGAGGGGTGCCTGGCTGGCTCAGTCAGTAGAGCATGTAACTCTTGTTCTCCAAGTCAGGAGTTCAAGCCCCACGTTAAGTAATTAAGCTTACTTAATTAAAAAATAAATAAATAAAAGAAAAATGAAAACAATATTAGGTGAACTAACAAATTACCTGAGAAGGGCTTTGAACATTTTAAAAGAAACACACCTTAAACCCAAAAAATGTTCATACTTCTTTCAAATATGCAGAACTACCCATCACCTAAATTTTATAAAGAGATAACATCAGCACTGACATTCTTAGACTATGACACTCCCTCTTAAAACTCTCTTTTTTGGACCCACTTCAAAAAGCTTAAGTATTCTTAATAAAAGACATGAGTTGGGGCAACTGCTGGGAATACTTGTGGAAACTGCCACCCTTTCATCAGTGAGGCCCGCTCCTAGTCAGGGATCTGAAATGACTTCACCACACATTCGGCAAACTGAATCCCCTTAACGTGGGAACTAAGACCCCAGGCAGTGAAGTTAGGGTGTGGTGACCTCACATTCAAAACCTTCTTTTTTAGCCTGCACGAGCACAGTCCTGGCTGGAACCTGCCTCAGACTTTTCAAATGCTTTTTTAATTAAAGCTACAATTTGCACTCCACCCTCCTAGTTCTCAGAGCAATTCAGAGGAAGTAGAAGGTCACAGAGACTGGAGGAAGACGGAAATATTCTAGACATCATTCTAAACTTTAATTTCTCAAGCAATTGAAAACCCACAAGTGACTAGGCTGTCAGTTAAGAAACTGTTGTTTTCTTAAATACTAATTACTGGCAACATTCTCATATTATTAGAACCCAGCTCAGGGTCACAAGTAGAAGGAAGCCTAATGAAAATATCATCTGAAAAACAATGATAATATTGCTTCTAACCAGTTAAATTTGCTTACAGTGAGGTCTTTGCATTCTTTGGGTGCTGGGAGAACCCAACTTTACTTTTTTCTGTAAAGCTTCATCAGAACCTTCCACAGCATCTTCAAGGCCTTGTTCAGAATCATTTGATTTTGATTTTCCTGCTTCATTTATATTGGGCTTGTCAGGGTTTTCAGACATTCTCAATTAAGTTTATTCGCTTTCCTAGGAAAGAAAAAAAAAGTGAACCAAGATGTTCTAGCTCTGTCACTAACCGGCAGTGTGACTCTGGGCAAATCATTATTCTCTTTGGGTTTCCGTTTCTCATGTGTAATAATGAGTGGGTTTGCAAAGATCTTACCGAGCTATCATATTCTACCTCAATGATTAAACAGATACCTGTAAAATGACACCTGTAATTTATCAAATTTATGGACCTGTACCTCAGATAGAGTGACAAGTTTGAATATTTTTTGTCCCACTAAGTCAAAAGAAAACCAGGATCTTACACTGCCAGAAGATAGCACTAAAAACTGCCTGCTTCTATTTTGATCAGAGTGACTCAATTCTTCGATTCTTTACTTTCTTTCCTGAGAGCTGATAGGAAAAGACTTTGGAAATCATGCTTTTAACTTGGGCTTCCAGTTGAATATCCTGTGTCGTGGAGATGGTTCTCTGATCCTGTTATGTGGATAAGATACCTGGGGATGACACATAGAAGGTAGATTCTTATGAAGCATTTAAGAAGAATGTGTGGGGCAAACATTTTTATTAACTTTTTGTCAGCAGGAAATGATGGTAAGTAGGAAGTTGCAAACCACCACAATGTATGGAGTTGGGTGAGGTTTTAATTTTTTTAGTTGCCGGTTACAACAGGAATAATAATTAACATGTCAGTTTGGGCCAATTTAGCTTTGGAATAGTAGCCCCTTTTTACTGTAAACATTTTTGTCAAGTTTTTTCTCCCCAAGTTTTTTTCCTAGAGTTCTCTCTTCCTAAGGTGTTCCTAATTAAGGGAAAAGACAGACATAATGTTTCTGCATTCACAAGAATACTGCAAATAATTAGCATTTGTACCATCAGCACTTGGAGATCACAAAACATTTCATAAACACTAATTAGACTTTATTATACACCTGGAGGGTAATCCAGAGATCAAAAGAAATGTTGACAGGTTCCAAAAGGTCTGGCAGACTCTCTTTTGCCCATTAGACAGAGAAAAATCACTTGATATAATTATATAAAATTTCAGATCCCTCCATTAAATAGAATGAAGTTACTGGAATTGACATTTCCAGGCCTGCATTATTAATATGAAGGGTTCTTTAATACAATCGTCCCTTACCCTCCAACATCCCACTCCAGACACCCATCTCGTCCGTCCTAAATCCCATCAGGCTCTGGAAATGCTCCAAGATCCAAAAGATAACACTGCCAGCATATTCTCCGAGAAAGGACAAACACACACAACTTCTAATTTTATCCTCTTCACATGCTGAGAATGAGCTCAGAAAGGATGAAGTAACTCATGCTGCAGCGTGAGGAGGAAGGCACGCTTTCTGGGTCTCTAACACTCAGCTCAGTAAACTAACCCCATCCTTTTAAGGGTCCGTGGAAGTCCTACTCCTCTTAGGAAACTCTCCTCTTAGAAAAACTAATTCTGCCTGTAAGGAGTTGGGATAACCTTCCCGGAAAAGGTGACATTTGAGCTGTCAATCCTAAAAGAGCAGGATTTCACCCAATAAAAAAATGTCTGGAGTGGGAAAGGAGGTGAAGGGGGGGGCGATATTTCACTCAAAGGGCACATATAAAGGCGCACGAAAATAAACAGAACAAGTGGCAAGATAAAACTGCTACTTTTACTTAAAAAAAAAAAAAAAAACAAGAAAACGCTTCACCTAGATTTTTAACTCCTTAATGCCCAAGACCAACCATATTTCCCACATATGCTCCACCGCAGAAGTATATCTTCCAAACTGATACCCACTGAGCATTTGTTGATAGCTGTGTCATCTCTGTGATGTCAGCGTGTGTGGGAAGGATGGGCGTTGGCCTCGGACATACTGGGGTTCCAATTTTGGCTCTTTACGAGCTGTGGAACTTCAGTTTCCTCATCTGTAAAATGCAGCTACCTACTTCGATTTGGGGGAAGATAAGACGACAGAAGGCGCATAAAAGCAGCTGGCACACTACAAGCTTTCCACAAATGGTAGCTATATTTATAGGGCTACAGGATGCAGCAAGGAACCATTTATTGCTTACAGCGTGCTCATTCATTCAACAATCACTAACTCCTGCTACGCCTCAAAAGGGAACCGAGGGTAGGGGGATCCTGGCCCTTGCCCTAAAGACCTTCTACCCGAGCTACGCCGGGCCCAAGACGCCACAAGAGACTCCCCAGCAGAAAGGGTCTTTCCCCCTAAGTAAAGGGGCTCTGTCCACCGAGGCCGGGAACCGCTTCCTCTGGCACCCAGTGTCACTCACTCTCAGCGCCCAGATTCCGTTGTAAACAACTGTTCGGGCCGCCGAGGGAGTGGCGGGCCGGCGGCAAGCGCTGGAAGCGGGGTGCGCTCTGAGCACGGCCTCGAGGGGTGGGACAAAGGCCGTCCTACGCCGCAACCCGCCGCCGTCCCTGCCTCTCCGTCGTCTCCACCCGACAGCACCGGGACCCGACCTGCCCGGAGGAGGCGAAGAGATGCCTCTGGTTTCCACCTCGCGCCTCCCGTGCGGGGCCCTCAGGGCTGCCAGCGTCCGCGTCCGCTTTCCTCACCTGCCGCGGAGTCGGCGTGCTCCCTCCTGCCGCTGGGACCGGGAATGAGACGGGAGGAGGCGCGGAGGGATGAACGGCGAGCACCGGACGCTTCAGCCTCTGCGCTTCCGAGGCCGCATCCCTCGCGGCGCTGCGGGCCGTCCTCCCTGCCCGGCTCCGGTGGGTAGCGGCCAGCGCGGCCGCTCCTCAAGCGTCGGGAAAGGGGAGGCAGCCTTTTAGCCTGGAGGCGCCCGCCCCACGTAGGGCGGCGCCATGTTTCCGTACGGAAAGGCGGGAGGTGCGGCCCTGTCCGGGCCCGGGGTGCTTAGTGGGTGGTGGTTCAGTCTGGGAGTCGCCATGTTTCCGTAGGAAGATGCGAGAGGTGGGCGCCGTGTCTGCGGAGGGGGCGCCGTGGGCTGTGGCTCGGGGCCGGCAGGTGCCCGACCCACGCAGGGCGGCGCCATGTTTCCGTACAGAAAGGCGGGCGCCTCTGCGAGAGTGTGAGGCGGGAGAGGGACTCGTGGTAGAGTTGGCACGGAGTCTGTCAAGTGAAAGAAAACGGTAGGCCTCTTATTCACAACCGGATTCAAAGGCTTCCCCACCCGGGTTTTCAAATAAACATGACCGCCATGTTTTCTACCTGAGCATAACTTATTATCCTCCTCTAATTTTGGCTGTTAAAAAAAAAAGCCATGCCCACCACCTAGATAGCCAAGCCTCAGTTTAATGACACAGACTCATTTTGGTTTTGGGGTCATCTCTTTTATCTAAGTGTATACCAGACATTGTCGATAGGAAGAGCGAGACTTCAGCCCTGAAAAGACGCCAGGCAGAGGACAAATAGTTTCCATGAAGGTTCTGCTTGGTCTAAGTATAGAAACGACAGTAAGCACTTGGAGCATTTTATAAACTGTGTTCTAGAAAGAAAAAAGTATCATGCTTGAAATGATCAAGAAAATGTGGTATCTATATATACATATATAGATACAATGGAATACTACTCGGCAACGAAAAAGAATATCTTGACAGCATGGAACTGGAGGGTATTATGCGAAGTGAAATAAGTCTGTCAGAGAAAGATAAATATGTTTTCACTCAAATGTGGAATTTGAGAAACTTAACAAGACCATAGGGGAAGGGAAGGGAAAATAAGTTACAGAGAGGGAAGCAAACCATAAGAGACTCTTAACTACAGAGAAACCTGAGGGTTGATGGGGGTGGGGGAGATTGATGGGTGATGGGCATTGAGAGCACTCTTTGGGATGAGCACTTGGTGTTGTATGTAAGTGATGAATCATGAAAATCTACTCCTGAAGCCAAGACTACACTGTATGTGAGCTCACTTGATAATAAATTATTTTTTTAAAAAATCATGCTAAGACAAGCTTGTTTTAGAGCCTCATCTCCCTCAGTCACAGGTAGTGGGGGCCATGCTTACCTTGGCGTTGGACTAGTGACTGCTCCAAGAAAACCATGCTTTTCTCACTTTGTGGCAAATTATGTGAATAGAAGTCGTTTTGGGGCCAGGGTCCTTGGGTGGCTCAGTCAAGCATCTGCCTCTTGATCTGGCTCAGGTCATGATCTCATAGTTGGTGAGGTCAAGCGCAGCATGAGGCTCTGTGCTGTCAGTTTGGGATTCTCCCTCCTCTCTGCCCCTCCCCTGCGCTCTCACTTAAAAATAATAATTTAAAAAATAGTTTTTGGGCCTAGTCTTAAAAAATTAAAGCTATGTGATTAACTCTTCATTTGTAAAGATACTTTAAGACTGAGCATAAGTCATGTATGTCTTAAACCAAATGAGGGTAATAATCAAGTCTCCTACCTGTAGCCCATAAAACTCGTTAAATTTAAATAACCAGAAGAAAGCAAGATGAAGTGAAGTTAGTACTTTCAAACAACACTTCTAAATAGATCACACCTGGGCAGTTATTCCTAAAGTGTTGAAGGCTGAGTGCAATACAACACCCTGAAAGCATTCACAAATTAGCACATTAGGTAGTTTTTCTTAAATACACACACACACACACACACACACACACACACACAAAAGTCCTCAGATGAGGATTCACTTTAGGAGGAGAAAACCAAAACCCTTAAGATACTCAACTAACTGGAACAAAGATTCACCAAGAAAACATTCAGTTCTCACTTCTGAGTCCAGATTAATATTAGTCTCCAGATTTTTTTTTAAATGTTTTATTTATTTCTAGGGGAGAGAGAGAGAGAGACAGCGTGAGCAGGGGAGGGTCAGAGAGAGAGGGAGTCACAGACTGAAACAGGCTCCAGGCTCTGAGCTGGCAGTCAGCACAGAGCCCGACGCGGGGCCCGAACCCACGAACTGCGAGATCATGACCTAAGTGAAAGTCGGACGCTTAACCGACTAAGCCACCCAGGCGCCCCTAGTCTTCAGATTAGTGGTTCTCAACCCTACGTCCTAAAATCTGGGGGTGGGGAGGGTTCTAAAACTATTGTCTGAAATTCTGGGGGTGATGCCAAGGAAGAACTATTAAGCTTTCCAGGTGACTTGAATGTGTAGCCAGGCAAGAACCATCTCCGTAGAGAGATCCACTCCCGATGTCCACACCCCTGGTGACAGTCCACTACCTTCTTTGAAGGATTAATATAAACAACCTTCACTTGCGGAGGGGATGTTACACTATCAAAACCATGGAGTTGACTTACAGTGGCTTACTTGTAATCTTCTGATATATTTTAAGTTGTTTCCTTTAAATATTAAAAACTATATATAGACACCTTCTGTGATTTTTTGGGCTGCAAGGACTGGAAACTCCACCTCAAAATAAAGGGAATTCACTGCAAAGCTACTTAGGGTTTGGAAGGAGAAAGCTGGCAGCTTGGTCAGTTCTATTCTATTCTATTCTATTCTATTCTATTCTATTCTATTCTATTCTATTCTATTCTAATCAACTCTCCTATACACAAAGGATTACTGTCATCATCTCTCTGCTCCTTGCTGCAGCCTCCTGTACTCTTCTCTTCATAAAACAGACTAGCTTCTCTTACTTTCTTAATTGTTATGCCCTCCTAATTTGAATTTTCCTATAGAGAATTTCACTAGCCAAGCTGATTTTTATGCAAACTCATTTGCCTTCAGGTAGGCTGTCATTGGATCAGTGCTTAGCCCTGGTCTACCCAGCTAGGGTAGTGGCAAAGCTTATAGGAGTCAAGTGTGTAAGTGGGGATGGGTTCCCAAGAGGTTATCCTGGGTGAATGAATGAGGGCACACAGCAAACAGTTCTAGTGGTACAGGAGGGCTGCCCACAGCATTCAGGATAGCAGAGAACCCGCAGCTTAAAACTTTGACCATGAATGCAGTAAACATGACCATTTTTCTTAAAACTTTATTCTTATGAAGGTAAATTGCAGTTTTAAGGTAAATTGTGGTTTTGCTAGATTTTCAAAGAAATTATCCTATTAGAATGCTGCAGCTTCTAGGACTATGACTATAGGCAGTTCTGCCTTCCCCTGAAGGAGAGATATTAGCTTTGTTTGCCAAATAATCATTCGATTATGTGCAAAGGTTGCAAGTCAGATAGTACACACGGTTTTGCTCTGTATTCATGTAGAGTCTCTAGTAGTGGTTCTCAACCCTGACTACATCTTAGATCTCCTGGGGGCGGGGGGTACATTTCTAAAACTATCATCTGAAACTCCAGGAGTGATGCCGGGGAAAAACTGCTAAGCTTTCCAGGTGATTCCAGTGTGCAGCTAGGCAAGAACGACCCCCACACTCCCAACATGGTCTCACTGCACTTTCAGTAGTTTCTGAAAACTTCACATTTAAATTACAAACTAGCTTATCTTTTTCACTACTGTTGTAAAGAGAGCTACCTTCCCTTCTTGCCTATGAAAACAAAACAAAAACCTCACAAAGTTAGGGATCACAGGTACATTATAGAGGACTCCTCAACCTTCTCCCATTTAAAGCCTAGTATCAGTTATATGTTAAAAAATAAAAGATTGACATGCCAGCATATTGGCTCATCATTTAAATCTTTCCTTCCTCTATTTTTTAAGATTTTTTTTAAAGTAATCTCTATACCTAGGGGCGCCTGGGTGGCTTAGTCGGTTAAGCGTCCGACTTTCGCTTAGGTCATGATCTCGCGGTTCGTGGGTTCGAGCCCCGCGTCGGGCTCTGTGCTGACTGCCAGCTCAGAGCCTGGAGCCTGTTTCAGAGTCTGTGACTCCCTCTCTCTCTGACCCTCCCCTGCTCACGCTGTCTCTCTCTCTCTTTCTCCTAGAAATAAAAAAAAAACATTAAAAAAATATTTTTTAAAAATAAAATGTTAATGTTTTAGAGAGAGAGCATAAGCAGGGGAGGGGTAGAGAGAGATGGAGACACAGAATCCAAAGCAGGCCCCAGGCTCTGAGCTGTCAGCACAGAGCCTGATGTGGGGCTCAAACTCAGGAATCATGACCTGAGCCGAAGTGGGATGCTTGACTGGGCCACCCAGTTTCATTTTAATCTTTTGATTATTATATGGATGAACAGTTTCAAATCATAATTGTATTATATTGTCTATTTACCAAATATATATCAATAGCGCAGTTACAAAATGATCATGAAGTTGGATGAAAAGTTGAGACTTTAGTGCTAATGACCAATTCACAAGAAATACAGGATACGAGAGGAATGATAAAAGTACAGACTTAACAATCAGCCAGATTGAGACTGTGGAAAAGTCAAGAACTGACCAGGTTTTAAGTTTATTTTGAGAGAGAAAGGGAGGGAGGGAGGGAGGGAATACACACACTTGTATGGAAGCTAGGGAAGGGCAGAGAAAGTGAGAGGGAGAATCCCAAGCAGGCTCCGTGGAGCCCCACCACGAACTGAACTGTTGAGATCATGACCTGAGCTGAAATTGAGAGTTGGCCGCTTAACCAACTGAGCAACCCAGGCACCCAAAGAACTGACCAGGTTTATTCAATGACAGAGACAGAGAAGAGGAGGGAGTTGGAGGAAGTAAAATAACATAAATTAAGAGACTTACGAAGCACATTAATAAATTGCAGTTTATGAACTTTAATGAATCTCTATTTGAATAAACTGTCAAAATCATGTGAGATCAGAAAATGTGACTACTGAATGCATATTTGATGGTATTAAGGAATCGTAGGTTTGTGTGCATGTAATAATGATATTGTGGTTAGTTTTTTAATGTCCCCTTTTAGCCGTGCATTCTAAAGTTTTATAGATGAAGTGATATATCTGAAGCTTGCTGGGGTGGGGCAGCAAGGAAGGCACGGGGGTATAGATTAAATGAGATTGGCCGTGAGTTGGCAATTGTTGAAACTGGATAACGAGTATGTGGAAGTTATTCTATTATTCTATTCTCCCCCATTTTTATTTATGTTTGAAAATCTCCACAATAAACTTAAAAAAAAAAGATGAAGTTTTCAAAATCATTAGGACAGTTCAATTTCTGACTTGTCTACTGTTTGTGGTAATCACCAAACTCACTTTATCATAGCCTGAGTTTCTATCTTATATCTTTAAGGAGTACCTTTCAAGGTAAAAACCACAGTCCTATAAACTGTTAATTACAGACTTCCTTACTATTTAATACTTTGTTAGGTAAACACTGCAATGTCATATCATTAAATTCCTATGATGGTCTATAAAGTATTGGGCGGAGTAATTATAAACCAACTCACCCTAAAGAGGTCAATACTTAACAGCAATACACCATCTAATACTCAATTTCAGACAAGAAAGTTTATACAAAAAACATTTTATTAAGTACAATTCCATATTTAGAACACCCAAGATTACAAATGTGATTATTTAGCATACATAATTTATTCTTAAAATACTTAAGTTATATACAGACATTAAAAACTCAGTCTCCAAAATACTCAATAAAGATGTCTGGATGATACTTGTAGAACTGACTTAGCAATTTTTTCTTCTCTTTGGCAGATAGTTTTGAATCCTCATCAATAGTTTTTAGTAAATTCATTAGTTCATCCTTGGTTGTCTTCTGTGAATAGTCAGAATAATCACTTTGATCAATTCTCTGGCAATATATATATCCTTCAAGTTTAAAAGTAAAAAGTTCAGTTAATGAACCTATTCCTCAGATTTAACTTAAAAATCGTAATATTTTTACATTTATATTTTTATTCCCCAGTTTGCAAAATGCAATAAATATTCTAAGTACTGCTGACTTTCTAATCCCTATCAAGTTACTTTTTTTTCTTTTAAGTTTAAGACAGAGACAGCACAAGTTGTGAAGGAGCAAGGAGAGAAAAGAGGCAGAGAATCCCAAGCAAGCTCCATGCTGGTCAGCAAAGAGCCTGATGTGGGGCTTGAACTCACGAACCATGAGATCATGACACCATCCAAAGTCAAGAGTAGGATGCTTGGGGTGCTGACTTCGGCTCAGGTCATGATCTCCCCATTCGTGGGTTCGAGCCCCACGGCGGGCTCTGTGCTGACAGCCAGCTCAGAGCCTGGAACCTATCTTCGGATTCCGTGTCTCCTCTCTCTCTGACCCTCCCCTGCTCATGTGGTCTCTCTCTCTCAGAAATAAATAAAAAAAACATTAAAAAGAAAATTTAAAAAAGAAGAGTAGGACGCTCAACTGACTGAGCCACTCAGGCTCCCCAGGTCAAGTTACTTTTTGACATAAGGAAGGTCTCTGGAGAGTCTGGGCAACTCCAAGGAATTTAAAGTTTAGTTGAAATTAAAGTGCAACTACTTACAGCAAAACTTTCAAATAAACACCAGGAATTTAGCTTTGGAAGATCACGAAAATACTATTTCTCAGATTACCTGTGTCTCTATTTGGATCTCTTCCTTTCTGAATGGCCATGAGCTTAACACTAACAATTTTATGTAGAGTTCCCGGAATCTTCAAGAAAGAGGAAAAAAAAAAAAAGAAAAAGAGGAGGGATATGGGACATTATTCAAATGCATTTCAATCTAGTGATCTATTACATAAGCTCAACTTAACTACTTTCAGAATTTTTACCTTAAAAACATCTTTTTGATGATCCATTAAAAAGAGTACCAGAAGATCAGTTTTGCCTTTGGATAAATTTTTATTGTCAACAATAGCTTTTGAGAATATCCTTTTCACAACCATTCGGTTGTCGCTCTGTAAAAATAAAACACAACACACCCAATAGTGTATATTTAAAAGAATAAATTTAATATAAAAGGCAATATTAAGTATTAATGGCTATCATTCACTTCAGCATACTTGATGCCAATGTAAAATAATCTGACATGTTGGTCCTATAACTATTAAGGCTACTGAATACAATTAACATTTAGACGAAAGACTTACTTCTTTCTGTAACTTAAATGCAGAAGGATGTGCTGCAACAGCCATGAAATACAGTAGTCTTCTAAATTCTTCTCTATTTTGGGAATCCAAAAGCTTTAGAAAGAGCTGAGTAGCTTCTAATGCTATTTCAGTCTTCCCATTCACTTCAGCCAAAAGAAAAAAACAGCTTTTAATTTTGAACAAATAGGACTACTAAAGGAAAAAAATTCAAGTTAAAGCTTAAGTTAAACAGTAAACTTATTCAAAACTATTTTCAAAAGCAAAACAAAGCAAAAAGACTAGGAATTACAATAAATGACCAATACCAACCTTCAAGGCAGCCTACTCTCAAATTGGCAACTCATCCTCTAAATCCTTGTCAATTTAACAATCTTAGAATGGTATAGCAAACTCTTGGCTTTGTAAATAAATTCCCAGCCTGCTTCTCATTAATTCAATACATTTCAAGTGTACACTATGTGTAAAGTACTGATGTATCCAACTCTACCTGAGAAAAATAGAAAGGATTCTCTGAAACCCCCAATTTGTTTTCAACAAACCATGAGGAACAGTCTGGCTCATTGGTAGAAGGACAGAGTGTCTGCCATTTTGAAGAGAATGGAGCGGGATGGTGATGTTGGTCATGCTTTCTACAGAAGAGAACTACCACGCTATACTTATTAAACTCCCAGTGAATGAGGGCAGCATTCTCCTGTGCCCAGAGAGGTTCCTGCATAACTATACAGGTTATTAAAGCTTTCCAAATCATTCCTAGAGGTTTTGGAATAAACATACTTTCTGTGGATTAATCCAGATCCACTCCCAGCTTGAAGTAGTGCCATTTTGGTTAATTCTGAGGATAATTAACTTTTTCTGTTTTTTTTCCCTAAAAGACACATTCCAGGATCCAGTAAGCTCTTACTTACCTAAGAGTTCTGCGATGCCATTATGAACATCTGATAAATGATTTAACAGAGGCTCCCTACTACTGTAATATTTTCCAATGGCATCAAACAGAAGTTCTTTCACTAAATCTGTCCTATCTGGTTGCTCAGGAAAGTTTCTACTTATGTCCACCACCATCTGGTCTGGAAGGTATTCTAAGCAGTCAGCTGCTGCAGAGAGCCATTCATCTTCCCTATGGGGAAAAAAGAATTTTATTTTAAAAAGCAAAAAAGCAACATATGTACACACAGTATGTAATTTACTACCTATTTCAAGTCTGCCATGAGGATAGATTTCTATGCACTCAGACAAAGTATGTGGAATTCTTTTTAACATATAGCTAGATCATATATCACAGACCAAAGGCTTGGCTTAATAGGTCTTCTCTTTCTTTTTTTATTTTGAAGGGAAAACAGAAGCTATCCACTACAATATAAACTAAAAGGGACATCAGAATTCAAACTCTACTCTTTAAATTTATGACAGGGGCCCAGCAACTCTGAGTTACTTGCTCAGGGTCCCAGGCAGGACTACATCGCAGATCTCACTCCTAGGCCAGTACTTTTCTAATACAATATTGCTCACTTCATAGTTCTGTGTGTGATCAATCATCTCTCACTTTGGCTAGGAGAGAATAAAGGAAAATAAGGTAGGGTTTCAAAATAACTAAATATTAATTTCCATTTCTAATAAAATACCAGCTGGGTAACTTCAGGAAAATGCTACATCTTAAAAAATAGAATAAGTAGCTTTTCATATTCAACTTATTAATGGAGATTATGTATTTTATATATAGTTTTTAAAAAATCATGTGCTCTACTACCATGAGCGCAGGACAACTAATTCTGTAACCACTCAGGTGCACTATGTCGGGCAGATCAGGTCACCCTTCTGGGCATCAGCTTCATAAAGTTAATGGTAAGATGCAGCTAGATGATCTTTAAAGGTCACTTTTAGCACAATTTCTAACTCTGTATTTACAATTTAAGGTAATTATAAAATCTTTTCAGGGGAGCTTGGGTGGCTCAGTTGGTTAAGCAGCCAACTCTTGATTTTTGGCTGTCATTATCTCACGTTGACAATGTGAAGCCTGTTTGAGATTCTCTCCCTCACTCTCTGCCCCACATGCTTGCTTGCTCACTCACTCACTCTCAAAATAAAATAAATTTTAAAAATGTTTTCATATGTTACTTTAGATTGTAGAAATAGAATTTAAATTCCTTTTTTTTAAAGAGTTATGTATGATTTATTTAATCTTTTTTTTTTTTAACTCTGTTCATTGTGATGATTTAAATTCTTATTGAATAATAAGCCCCCTACTGTATACACAGAGTTCAAAAGTATGTTGGGATTAACTTTTTTTGGCATAAGATTTTAAGCTACCTTTTGACATTCAACTATTAACTGGACTGCAGAACTCATGAAGTACTGAAAATGTAAGCTGCATTCCTTTCAAACAATTCCATTTCACTAACTACTGAACACTATCTGCCAAGGCAAAATAATTAAAAATTAAATAAGCTACAAGAAATAAGAAAATACAAGATTTTAACATGATAGTTTTACTTAGGAGAAGAGTTTCAAAGTTACAAGGAATATAGAACTCTTCCTTAAGGAAAAATATCGTATCTCCCTTAGCACCTGAAGTTAAGCCTTCACACCTTAAAGATTTATATTCAGAAGAATGATGGTCAGATGTGAGAGCAAGAGTTACTTTCATTATATTTCTTTAATAAAACAAGTTAATTAAAGTACATATTCAAGATATTCTGGAGAAATATAAAAATATAGGTAGTCAAAGGATTCTGAGTATTTGCCAAATCTGTTAATTTTGTTCCAAGTCCCTTTGAAGACCAGAGAGCCCTACATTTTTAACAAAGATGAGATGGAACATAATCATCTTCTTCACTTGATGTGCAAGGTATGTGTGAAACAAAAATGAATATAAAAATCATGAAAATTAAATCTCTAATTTTAACCAAGGTAATTTTGTTCTCCACTTTCTCAAATACTGATAATTATCAATTGACCAATGCATCTCTAATCCTGTGGACAGAAGAATCCAAAGGATTATCTTCAAACCATTATCTATAATCTTCCTACAAACACACTCAAATTATTAGATAAATGTATTGCCACATACTGAGAGTCACTATAAGCCTTGAGAATCCCTCGATCCAGATAGTTACTGTTGTTGATCAAGTCAGGTTGCCTCTTAGGCTGAGGAACTTTAGATACAACCTCTTGCTGTTTGAGTAAGGAGTCAAGAAGTGGAAGGTCTACAAGCTGCAGGAGACGTCCAATAGTTTCTTCTTGCCACACTTCATTAATAACTACACAGAAAAAATGGCAAGGAGAAAAGTAACAATAGTTATTAAATGCTCACCACAATATTTGCCTAGGCAAGTATAAGGTATAAATTTGTGTGTGTGTGTGGGGGGGGAACGGAAAGAAAAGAAAGAAAAAAGTCAATCTTATGAAGTGGTTTATTATGAGAAAATAAAAACAATTCAAGATTTGTTTAAAGTGTAGGAGAACAGACTTTGGACAACAGGAATTCTTTTCATTCTTGTCCTGTAAAAAGCAATATGGCAGAGATAAGAGATCAAGTCATATAACATGTTAATAAGGCCTTCGGAAGAATGATTCATTATTCAATCTGAAAACTGGTTTGAAATGATTGGCTGCAGATTATTCCACTCAGGGTTTCCATAGCTAGGATGGGGGAGGGAAGGTGGAAATCGGTCATGAGTCTACATTTCTTTGCCACAGACCAGGAAGAACATTAAGAGTTCTGTTAATGTTTTAATGTAATTTTCAAAATTTTATTTAACCTAATAAAATGTTAGAGAAAGAAATGTCTGAGAGCAGATTTTAAATACATAAAAATCTGCACGCAAAACACTGCAATTTGAACCTCTGCCAGCTGATAGGACAAAAGTCAGTGTTCAAGAATTGCAACACTGATCTATTTGTTAAAGATAATAGACCTCTGTTAACAGTTAATATAAACAGCTTTAATACACAGTGTGCTCTTTCTTTGTGCTTTGAATATTTAAATTCTAATAAAGGTTAAGATTGAGAAGTTTTAGATAACTAACTTTATCTGAAGTTGGTATTCTAGATTTCTTACTTGGATCATCTTTACTTACCTTGTGGAGACAAAGTTGTAGACATGTTTATGTGAGGGGAGTTAGCAGGCTTTAAACTCAGATTTTCCCAGAGATCCTCTAAACTTGCTGATGTGGAATCAGAGGACCTAAACAATGCATCTGAATACCTAAAATGAATTTATTTTGTAAATTAATGTTTATTAGTAAGCCCAGAGAAATATTTTACTGTCAGAAAGCTAAGAGCATCTACGAAGTTTTAGTTCAGAGCAAAAACACAACAAATCCAAATTCTAACAACGGAATACAAAAACATCTACCTTCTTTCTCAAGCCTAAATATACATACTCTAAATTCTCCTATGAACATTTAGATTTAAGTAATTCAATGATTAAAATTTTGGTCTCCAGGGGCGCCTGGGTGGCTTAGTCGGTTAAGCGTCCGACTTTCGCTTAGGTCATGATCTCGCGGTTTGTGGGTTCGAGCCCTGCGTCAGGCTCTGTGTTGACTGCCAGCTCAGAGCGTGGAGCCTGTTTCAGTCTGTGACTCCCTCTCTCTCTGACCCTCCCCTGCTCACGCTGTCTCTCTCTCTCCTAGAAATAAACATTAAAAAAAAAAAAAATTTTGGTCTCCAATTTTAGAACATAATCAAACTTCATTTATGCTTCCTGTTGTTGTTTTTATCAGTTATGTCTATTTCTGGGGCATTCTTTGGTGGATAGTGCTCATCATTTTCCAAATATAGAACCAATAATCCTTTACCCACAATTCTGAAACCCAAAAAGCTGTGAAAAAGCTGTGAGTTTATTCAGAACTCATATGGTGACAAAAGCTAACCTGAGACTGTCATAGCCTTTCCTTCTCCCAGTTAGTAGGAGTATTTTGTTTACTGCAGAAATACTAATACGTTCGGTTACCAGATGCTGCCCTGGGTCCCTCCAGGATTGTTATCAAACATATGTTCTATGTACAAAAGTATCTTTTTAAGATCTCCAAAGTTCCAAACTGCTAAATGCATATAGCCCCAAAGGTTTCAGATGAAGCATGTGGACCTGTATCTGGAAAGCACAGATTTTGCCCTATCTTACCATCATATCTCCTTCCTATGTTTAGAGGTAATTTTATCATCTTTCTAATATAGAGTTATGAAAGTTAATATTTTATACACTAAATACACTAAAAATACACAATATCTGATACACAATACACTAAAAATAACTGAAAGTCAGTAACACTAAAACTCTTTGAGTCAGATCTGAATTCTAAGACTTCAGTTACATAGTCCCCTCTACACAGTTTAGCTAAAGGAAATAAAAGGGAAACGTATTTCATGACAAATAAGTGAATTATGTACTTATCACATCCATCCATTTCAACCAGTGGTTTCTACGATTCTGTCCCCCAGTCTCCCTGTTCATCACTATTGCCCACTTCACCCTCATCTATGGACTGCAATACTGCAATAGATCCCTAACGAGCTCTCCCTGTCAGGCTGTCCATATGGCCGCCAGGATGACCTTTCTAAAATATAATGTCATTTTTCGTGGCCTCCCCAACATCTGTATGATCAACTGCAAACTCCTTAAGTCATATGAAACTCTCGGCACTCTGGGTCCCACATGCTTTTCAAACTTCACATCTGCCATTTCCTAGATTCTGGTGATAATCTACCTGCCTACCTTCACCTCCTCTGTTCTCATACCACTTGTGTATAAACTAACATACTTTTATGCTATAATTGTAACTTGAAGCAGAAAAATCAAAGTTTGTTGACTGTTTCCACTAAATATAAAATATGAACAAGCAACAATCCCAGGAGATATCGAATAAACAAAAGTTCACTGTATTTTATCAAATTTACCCACAGACCCAGATTTCAGCCTCATTTATAGTTTCCAAAATAAAATAAAACCATTCAGCCTGTTGCTAAGTTTAGACGAAATCCTGCCCAATACCCCCAGGATAATCTAACATTATATACTAACCTGGAAGGTGAATATAGTTTATTCTCTTTGCCTAATTGACTGTCTTGGTTAGGTATGGTTGTGAATCTATAAAGGCTGCAACTACTATCTTCAAATGTAGGTTTTTTGTCTTTTCCAAAGACTTTTGTTGGAACTGCTTCAAATACTTTGTAGTCCATAAGTGCTTGACACACTCTTACCACTTTGGCCCGAGGAATATCTACATCACCAAAATATTTATTCTGAATTAGGTGAGAAAAAATGACATCCACAGCTTCTGAACCAACAAAACAGTCATTGTGTCTTTTTAAATGGTGTCTTCGTTTTTTCACCTCCACCTGTGTTTGAAGAGTGTTTATAATGCTGCTCCACACATATGTGGCTCCA
The DNA here is from genome assembly GCF_003009895.1 of Hyaena hyaena. NCBI lineage: Eukaryota > Metazoa > Chordata > Mammalia > Carnivora > Hyaenidae > Hyaena > Hyaena hyaena. Next base: position 3,254,992 of record NW_024080706.1, read on the forward strand.
AATGGTTGCTGGGCCACGCTGAAACCTGTAATGGGAAAAATGCAGAGTAACCTTGTTCATTTATAATAAGGTCTAAGCAATCCTTAAGCAAAAAGTAGCCATTTCAGGGGCACCTGGGTGGCTGTCTGTTGACTGTCTGACTTCAGTTCAGGTCATGATCTCATGGGCCATGGGTTCAAGCCCTGCATTAGGCTCTGTGCTGACAGCTCAGAGCCTGGAGCCTGGTTTGGATTCTGTGTCTCCCTCTCTGCCCCTCACTCCTGTATGTGCTCGCACACTCGATCTCTCCCTCTTTCAAAAATAAACATTTAAAAAAAAGTAGCCATTTCAGGGATGCCTGGGTGGCTCATTCAGTTAAGCATCCACCTCTTGGTTTCGGCTCAGGTCATGATTTCATGGGTTTGTGAATTCAAGCCCCACATCAGGCTCTGCCCTGGTGGCATGGAGCATGGCTGGGATATTTTCTCTCTCTCTGTCTCTCTCTGCTCCTCCCTCTCTCACCTTTCTCAAAACTAAATAAGATAAACTTTTAAGAAAGTAGCAATTTCCAAAGTTATTACAAAGGAACAATTATGAGGTCAGCTTATTATTGAAATTTTAATTATTAGCAACTCATTTAAAATGCAATGCCAACCATATGCTGAACACTGTCCTACATGCTAGGATACAAAGGTGAACAAAATCAAATTCCTTTTCCCATGGACTTATACTTAGTGGGAAGATACAGACAATATGTACATGTTATATGAATGCTAAGAAGAAAAGTAAAGCTAGCTGAGGAAAAGAACACTATTTCAGATGGGTGTCAGGAAAGATCTCTCTGACAAGGGATGTCTGAGCAGAAGCCTAAGTGAAACCAGGAAGCAAGCTGTGCAGACATTTGGGGAAAGAGAACAGAAAGAGCAAGGGCTCTAGAAAGGAGAGGAAGAACAAGGCCAGCATGCACTGAGTGGGTAACCAGGGGGAGAACAGCAGGAAGTGAGATCAGAGGAGAGTGGAAATGGTCTTTGGGGTGGGGTATCAAGTAGGACCTTGTGGCAGTTACCAATTATGTGGAAGGAACTCTATTAAGTGCCTTACAAATGACATTATGTCATTAGCAACCATATGAGGTAGATAATAATCACTCAGAGAAGGAAAATAGATTCCCAGAGGTTAAGTGTAACTTCCAAACATTATATTGTAAGCGGTGGTACTGGAATTTGGCTCATGGTCTATATGATTTTAAAGCATTTATTGGTAGGGGCGCCTGGGTGGCTTAGTCGGTTAAGCGTCCGACTTTCGCTTAGGTCATGATCTCGCAGTTCGTGGGTTCGAGCCCCGCGTCGGGCTCTGTGCTGACTGCCGGCTCAGAGCCTGGAGCCTGTTTCAGTCTGTGACTCCCTCTCTCTCTGACCCCCCCCCGCACACGCTCTCTCTCTCCTAGAAATAAATAAAACATTAAAAAAAATAATAAAATAAAATAAAGCATTTATCGGTAAATAGATAGATGTGTAATTATAGATACACACAGCAGCTGGAATAAACTAATATTTTTAAAGCTTCCTATTATGCATTCTTAGGAGTTCAGTACGTTGTAACAGGGAAAACTGGTTCCTGCCCGATAGGGGCTTACAACCTACCACAAAGATAGGAAAGGCACAGAAATAAAACAAGGTTTCAGCAAGACAGAAAAGCGAGAAAACATGCTTTCAAAGATTTATGTTTTTCCTCATGGTAATAAACTGATACTTGGCAAAACTACAAAGAAGAGGAGAAACAATAAAAGGAAAAAATGGACCTTCGTTTAATAAGCTGATGGAACAGAGTCTAGCTAATCATCTGTTCGGTGGCTGAATGGCTTGCTCTCTTTTTACATAAACACAGAGTATGCCTGTGAAAAAACAGAATGTATGAGATGAAAGCAAAGAGGGGCGCCTGGGTGGCTCAGTCAGTTAAGCATCCAACTTTGGCTCAGGTCAGGATCTCACGGTTCGTGGGTTTGAGCCCCGCATCGGGCTCTGTGCTGACAGCTAGCTCAGAGCCTGGAGCCTGTTTCAGATTCTGTGTCTCCCTCTCTCTCTGATCCTCCCCTATTCACGTTGCCTCTCTCTCTCAGAAATAAGTAAAACATTAAACAATTTTTTTAAAAAAGATGAAAGCAAAGAGAAGTTCCAAAAGACATTAAAACTCCACTTAATGTACTAGGGTCATAAATTTTAAGTGGGTCATCTGGAATTCATCTTTTGTATTTTACCTGCTTCAGATTCTGTGTCTCCCTCTCTCTCTGCCCCTCCCCTGCTCATGTGCTCTCTCTCCCAAAAATAAAAACATTAAAAAAATAAATAAAATTCAAGATACTTCATAATCCAATAGTAAATAAAGAAAGAAGTAATTGATGCCAATTTTCCAAACATCATGTAAGCAGTTTTAAGGACTGAATTATGGAGAATCAAATAGATATATCAAGCTGGAACTAAATTTACTACTGGTATAGTATTTAATATCTACTAAATAGAGCTAGAATGGAGGATTCAATGGAATCTCAAAATATGTCCAGGTCATTCCTGATGTCTAGACCTCAGGAGTAGCTACACTGTTTCCAGCTACAATAACTAAATAAAAGGAATATTCCCAGTTAATATTCTTTTTTAAGTTTATTTATTTACAGGAGCTCCTGGGTGACTCGGCTGGTTGAGTGTCCAACTCTTGATTTCAGCTCAGGTCATGATCTCACAATCATGAGATCGAGCTCTGCATTGGGCTCTGCACAGAGCTGGAACCTGCTTGAGATTTTCTCTCTCCCTCTCTCTCTGCCCCTCCTCTGCTCACTCTCTCTCAAAAATAAATAATGTTTTTTAAGTTTATTTACTTATGTTTGAGAGAGAACGAGAGCATGTAAGCAGGGGTGGGGGAGGGGAGAGAGAGAGAGACAGAGAGAGAGAAAGAGACAGAGAGAAAGAGACGGGGGGGGGGGGGGGGAGAGAGAGAGAGAGAGAGAGAGAGAATCCCAAGCAGGCTCCACACTGTCAGTGCAGGGCTCACCCAAACCAAGAGTCAGATGCTTAACCAACTGAACCACCCAGATGCCCTGAGCAGTTAATATTTTTAACTCTTTAAAATGCTAGAGATTGGGGCACCTGGGTGGCTCAGTCGGTTAAGCGTCCAGCTTCGGCTCAGGTCATGATCTCATGGTTTGTGGGTTCAAGCCCCCGCGTCAGGCTCTGTGCTGACAGCTAGCTCAGAGCCTGGAGGCTATTTCAGATTCTGTATCTCCCTCTCTCTCTGACCCTCCCCTGCTCACGCGGTCTCTCTCTCAGAAATAAATAAAACATTAAAAATATATACTAGAGGGGCGCCTGGGTGGCTTAGTCGGTTGAGCGTCCGACTTCGCTTAGGTCATGATCTCGCGGTTCGTAGGTTCGAGCCCCATGTCGGGCTCTGTGCTGACTGCCAGCTCAGAGCCTGGAGCCTGTTTCAGAGTCTGTGACTCCCTCTCTCTCTGATCCTCCCCTGCTCACACTGTCTCTCTCTCTCTCTCCTAGAAATAAATAAAAAACATTAAATATATATATATACTAGAGATTATAGCTGAGATTTAAAAAAATTTAATGTCTGCTCTTTAGTCTTTCAAATCTTCATTATATTATTATTAATAACAGCTAGTGTTTGAGCGCTTAAATATGACAAGCTCTGCCGTGTCTCATTCAATTCTGAGAAGCTTCTCTGAAATAGTTATTAATAATCTTATTTTGAAGAAACTGAGACTTGTGAATTAAACAAACTTGCCTGTAGTTTCACAGGTAGTAAACACACACTTTTTCTAGTACTTAAATATATCAAGCGGCACCTGGGTGGCTCAGTTGGTTAAGCATCTGACTTCAACTCAGGTCATGGCCTCACAGTTTGTGGGTTGGAGCCCTACATGGGGCTCTGTGCTGACAGCTCAGAGCCTGGTTTGGATTCTGTATCTCCCCTTCCCCCCTCTCTGCTCCTCCCCCGCTTGTGCTCACTCTCAAAAATAAACATTTATAAAATATTCAAAAACAGCAGTCATTAAATACAGTAGTCATTAGTACTAAAATAGAGTAGGATATCATAAATTCCGTAATATATACTAGCCACAGTATACAGGAGTAGGACAGGATAGGAAAGTAAGATTTGAACTTGTAGAGATCAGAGTGCCTTTTAAGTAGCAGTGAAACAGACTTCTGGGCTAGTAATAATGTTAAATCTAAAACACATCAGTCTTAACAGTTGAGCTACAAGTAGGTAAGTATACAAATCCTAAAAAATAAAAAAAAAATAAGGTTGAGTCACTAATTTGAGATCAACAAGACCACAGAAGGAGGGGAGAGGGAGGAAATACTCAGCTTCAGTGACATGGAAAAGGCTAATCTTCAGCAGGGAATTAAGAATAATAAATTTCCCCATATTAACTTGCTGCTTAAACATGGGAAATCAGGAAGTTTTGCAGGTTGAATAACACAGTATAAAAGATTAAAGAACAGGTTAGAGCAGGATAGGAGGCACCTATGAACCACACAATGTTTCCAGAGTCCTCCAGGCATGATACAATTCATCCCTTTCAGGTCCCCTCTGTTCTCACTGACCATTAATTCCCAACCATTGCATCCTGGGATATTTCCCCTCAAGCATCACCACCCACAGACCCAAAGTAGCTTCTGTTCATACAGATACTTTAATACATAATATACACTGGACTTGACAGGTAAATGTGCCAAAACCCACACCAGGATAACCTGTTTGTTTAATGCTGACTTCACCAGTTGAACACAGGTCCCCCACATGCTGGTTTGAAACTTATTTATCATCATCTAAGAGCTGAAATGAATATTGGTATAGCAGACCATGGCCCAGTAAGACGAATTACTGTGATTTCTAAACAGGATTCAAGAGACCAAAAGTATACAATGAACGCTTTGTAAGTCTAGCAATCAGAATTTCAGCCTGTCTCCAGCCCTCACTTGCATATGAGCTAGACATTTCTTTAATATTCATCACTATCTGCATCTTGATACTTCCTTATTCACATTTGGGCAAGCATGTTCTAAAAGCATCATGACCAAAGGATCAAAGAGTCTATAGAGACCAGCTGTGATAGCCTTGGATAAGAGAGTTAACCTCTACAGGTCAGTTTCTTCATTTACTGATACAAGAGCTGAACACTGTATTTAAGGTTGGTTTCCGGTCTACACTGCTGAATATAGGATTTGAGAGACTGAAATTCTACCCCATCTCCACTTAGATTTGGACATTGAACACCACATAAAATATGGTAAGAAATGAAGCACAGGAGCAAATGTGACCTTACCAGATACAAAGCTTTTTGGAAGGTGTCCGAGCCTAACAAGAGGCTCAGAAATTGTTTTAAACTCGATATACAATATACTACATACAGTCTTAAGCGCTATATAAATCTAGAACAGTTAACATTCATTTTTCAAGCAGATTCATCTTTGTTTGAAAATAGTTACTTTTCAAAGGCAAAGACCTGTCCTTTGCTTGTATTTGAAATCTAACCAAAATTTACCAAGAATTAAAAAGTTAAATTTCTAATGTTGAACTCTGATATATATTTGTAATACAACTGATAATCATCTTCATTTCTATACATGTACATTAAATAATCAACTTATTACAATAATTCCCTAAAAATCAAGCATAAGGCAGACAGGTCAAGAAATTACATTTACTCAAAGTTACAAAGGGACAATCAGCTTCAACCATGATCTGTGCAGCACCTCTACTACGGCCCTGCTCATGTTATTTAAGGGCAGAAACAATTCTATCATCACTTCAAATTTGTAGGATTACTGAACTCCTTAGAAGATCACTGTGTGGATCCCGATGCAAGGTAAACACACACAGAATTATGAAAACATGCTATTTTTAAAAAATATATTTATTTTTATCTTTTTAAATACTTTATTGTCAAGTTGGTTTCCATATAACACCCAGTGCTCATACCAAGTGCCCTCCTCCATGCCCACTCATTTTCCCCTCTTCCCCACCCCCATCAACCCTCAGTTTGTTCTCAGTATTTAAGAGTCTCTTACAGTTTGCCTCCCTCCCTTTCCTTAACTATTTTTTTTCCTTTTCCCCTCCCCTATGGTCCTCTGTTAAGTTTCTCCTGTTCCACACATGAGTGAAAACATATGGTATCTGTCCTTCTCTGCCTTATTTCACTTAGCATAACACCCTTGAGGATGGAACTCGAGGGTGTTATGCTAAGTCTGCGGATTCTGTGTCTCCCTCTCTCTCTGCCCCTGCCCCCTCATGCTCAGGAGCTCTCTTTCAAAAATAAACAAACATTTAGTCAGTGCAGAGCCCGATGCAGGGCTTGAACACACAAATCCCAAGATTATTACCTGAGCCGAAGTCGGGATACACAACCAACTGAGCCACCCTGGCATCCCAAAAAACATGATACTTTCTAAATGAACATGTAACAATTTCATTTTCATTCTTAGGCATTAGACTGACCCCACCCCACAGGAAAAAAAAAAAAAGAATTTAGATAGTTCATGTTAGGCATTTTCCACAAAATTTGAACAGTGAAAAATAAGAGCCTTTTTTTTTTTCAAATGTCCTTAGAGTTTGCAAAAGTTCAAATTATTTAATTGCCTTATAAACTGCTTCACCTAATACACTTGGTTATTCAATACTTGTTGTAGATGATTGCCAACTACTAAAAAATTTGAAAGAAGTGTTAATGCAGTGGTTCTTAGTGGATGATTTTACCCCAGCTGGATACTTGGCAATATCTGGAGCCATTCTTGGTTGTCACAAGCTGAGGAGGAGGAAGTGCTACAGGCATTTAGCGAGTAGAAGGGCTAGGGACGCTGGTAAACACAGGCCAACCCCCACAACGAAGAAAATGTCAATAGTCCCCAAAGTTCAGAAACTGTGGGTTAACTGAATGCTAGTTAGACATGAAAACCTGTGTTAATGCAGGAGGCACAGTGCTAGTTTCTATAGATACAGAGAGTAAGACAAAAGCATGAGACAAAAACTCAGATACCTGGGTTCTATTCTCGGCTCCATCATTTACTAATAATGCAATCTTGGGCAAAAAGGGTAACTTTTCTGTCGCAAAACAGAGCTAGCTGCACTTCTCTCTGTTACTGTCAGGATCACAGGAGACAATATATCAATACTCAGCGATGAACCGATGTATATTTCAAAACAAAGTGGGAAACTGTTACTTACAATCTAGAAGAGCCTTAAGGACAGTGTAATGGACTATCCTGATTAGGATCCCTGAACAGAAAAAGAACCTTATGCAAAATTAAGAAAATCTGAATTAAGTATGAATTTCAGTTAATAACAATGCATTAACACTGGTTCATTAATTGCAACAAATATACTACTCTAATATAAGATGGTAATAGAAAGGGAAAATGAGTGAAGAGCGTATGTGAACTCTATATACTAGGTTCATGATTTTTGTAAATATAAATCTTTTCTAAAATTTTAAAAATTTAAAAGGTAAAAAAGGAGGGTACTTTCTTCTTCCTTCCTCTGAACTAAGGGGACAGAGTCCCTACTTTCAAAGAGTTTATCCCTTACCTATTCATATCACCTGATGATGTCAAGCTCTAAACAGTATTCAATATATAAAGACTGCTAGCAGATAAGGCAAGATGTGTCACATACCAGGAGATTTAACTCACTAGAAAATAATATGTAAATCCTAAGTCATTTATGATTTAAGATAATGTTAAGAATTAATTTTCTTCAGGAGGTTTTAAAACATTACAGAATTTTCAAGACAAAGGAAAAGAACTACATCTACTGGACATTAACCAAAGCCTTATGAAAACAGATAAATGTAGAGAACTGAGTTTTCGGTATTAAAGTAGACAGTTGTGACTAAGTGGGAAAAGCCTTCTATACACGGATATCAACATACAACACTTTTACTGCATATTGGTTTTGATAGTTCAAAGTTTGTTATCCTCTTATATAGTATTAGAGACGCCATACTGAAGACAGAGACTGTCTCTAAAAAGAAGGCTGCAAGTAGGTAAAGAATGTAAAAGAAATCTCTTCTAATAAAAACAATTTTAAAATATGTTAAAAAGAACTATCAATAAAAGCAGGCACTGGCCCCTACTTTAATTCATACAGATTAATGAGATAGCTTATGGGAAGTACTTTGAGCTCCCTGGAAAAGCGATACCCAGTGAATTCAAAGAATTAGGTTACAGTATAAAGGGATAACAGGATAACTTACCACTTTCTTATTTGGCTGTATTAAAAGGCAAATATCTTTAAAGTATGTCCTGAAGGTTAGCATATGGCATTTATTTCTTCTACATAAGTCAGGTCCCTGGTTGTTACAGCCCCATTAAGGTGTGGAAGAGTTACTAATAGGTAGAGAACTAAGAGTAGAAAGCTGCTTGCCTGAGCACACAGAAAGGAAATACCAAGGAACCAAGAAGCACAGGCTCCTATTACTGTGTTCCCTGGGACTTGACAAGGAAACAGAAGGGTGGAAGAGGAATTAACAAATGCTAACAGGTAGGGTTCCAATCCTAGCAAGCAAAACAAATGAGAAAAGGCAATGGGCCCTTTTCTGCCCACTGTGCTGCTGTGCAGGACACTGGTCTTTTCAAATCTGCTAACCAGCACTTCAGTTCTTCCCTTTGGAAGTCATCTACTTCATTTTGAATACATGTTCCCTTATGCTATCTAAGAACCTGTTCACAAATGCCCAAAGCTCAGAACTGGTAATTCAGCTGTTAGAGAAGACACAGTGCCATGTTTAATCACGTAAAATTTGGCAATATCTTTCTCTCAGAAAGTAAGCCTGAAGATTTCCCAAGTCTGTTTTCAATACCATTTGATTTTGAATTCTCAAATGATTATTATAAAACAGCTCTTTTCACAATGTAAAACAAAGAGAAATTCTGAATGTAGCCATTATGTACTTATCTGAATCCTTTAAATTGGAGCAGAATAAGGTCAATCTTATGACTGTTCCTAAAGTAGTTCTCTATCACAATTTATCATTAGCATTTTGAAGATTAAAAAGGAGCAATAGTCATTAGAAGTCAAACACAAGACTGGAGCCACTGAGATGCACCCGTTTGACCTAAGTCAATTCACTGACTACTGTCACCTTGAGGAAGGAGCCAGTTTCACTGGTTGGTATTTTCCAAAGGAAAAGTTTTTGTTAGATAGGGAACCAATTCGTAGAACACCCCACACAGCAGATACAGAAGGGGGTGGGGGGGCGTGGATTGTAACTTCTCTAGAAAGTTTTAAAAAATGTTCTCTGGATTTTTTTTTTTTTTTTTTTTTTTTTACTGAGTTGTAATATGGAGGATCAGAATTTTAGAACTTCTCATCCATTCCAATTGTTTGGGCATTCAAAGAAAGTAAGAAGCTAAGCAAACTGCTCTCAAAGCCAAGCCACGATTAAGCTGGTGGCAGAAATTCACCAATGTCTCTCCTAATATTATCCATCCATTAAAAAAAAAAGTTCAAAACTTCTATTCACTGAAATACTGCCTATCCAGAAAATTTAACGATCAAATGTTTATTTTTTTGGCAAGTTCCTGCCCATCGAACAGAACCCAGGAAGTATGGAGAACAGAGTGGGCAAGAGAGGGGTCACTGGCCATACTGCAGAGTCGAGGTCTGCGACTGAAACAAGTCCAGATATACTTGCTACGAGTAACGACGTGGAGCCTATCTGGAGACCTAGTGAGAGCGCCTGGCACGCAGCTGGCCACTGACAAGCACGCAAAGAAGTTCAAGTTGGGGGACTAAGTAAAAAGCTGGGCTGTGAGGGCGGCGGGTTCGGCCAGCTGCAGCCCACTCGCGAGGCAGCGACCCAATTCGCCGACAAGGCTGGGCACCAGCCCCAAGGGGCACAGCTGCGTGGAGCCCGCTGGACCCGGCGGGGTACCAGCCTCGCGCAAGAAGCGCAGCATGAGCCCTCCAGCCTGCCCCGTGACCCCCACATTCCCCGGACAGGGGTTTTCATCAACTACCTGGAGGCCTCTGCGCTGGGCTGTGGAGAGCTGAACGGTTCAGAGCCGCCGCCTTCTCCCGCACCGTGGCCATGACCGTGGACGCCCCGCCGCCAGCTCCTCCGACCGCTGCACCGCGGAGTGCGCGCCCGCGCCTTGGCCGCCAGTTAACTGGCCCGGGACGGGGCGGAGCTCCGGTCAGGCCCCGCCCCCGGCCCCGCCCGGCCCCAGCTTGCCGCACGGCACTGGTCACGTGCCTGCAGGAGCTGAGAGTAACCTGCACCCCCGCGGGCGCGGAAAAGGTGCGGCCCCGGGCACCCCTTCCCCACCCCTCCATGCCCAGGACTGCACCACCGTTCTGTCGTGTCGCTGGCGGTAGCCAAGTAGGGAGCACTTGTGTGTAGGAGCCGCGAGTAGGCGCCGGCATCCGCATCCCACAGCTACTCAGCGTCGCGGGAGCAAGAATTAGACCACGTGGGTGCAAACCACGTCCCACCGTTGATTAGCTCTGGGGCTTGGCAAGTTGCTTAACTGCTCTGTGCCTCACTCAGTGCCCTCACCTGTGGCGTGGTGTTTTTTTGGTGAAGATGACACAAACTAATTCATGTTCAGAATTTTAGTACGTGGTCCTGAAACTTTAGTTAACTTTAGCTTAAAATTGTCACGATGATATATGCATCGAATTTTTCATGCATTCTTCTCTGAAAGGAAAAACAAAAAACAAACAAAACCCAAATCTTTATCTGGCCCAGGAGAGCAATGTCTAGAGGTCATGGTTAGGAGGGCGGCTGGCTGGGCATGGGGTTGGCTGCCAAGAAAATCGGTGCCGCCTCCAAAGTCACTCTGGGTCAGGAGGGTAGGCCAGAATTTGCTGTGAAAAGGGAGTGAAGGCGAGGAAAGGGAAGGGAGGGTTGTTAGCGGGAAGTTGCAACTAGGAAATCTAAGCGGTACTTCTGAAAGAGTGAAGGATCTAAGTAAGGGACCAATAATTCACTGCCAGATACATGCTTGTTTTTTTTTTTTAAATTTCAAATTTGGGTGTTTTGCAATCATTTTTAAACTTTGGTACATATAATAAATATCTCGTTAAGGAGGACACGTGTGTAATCAGGTTATAAGTTAGAATGCTTTTAGGTGTGAATTCATTACTTCGCTTATTGGAAGAAGCTCCTGCATGTGGTTTAGAGAATGCAATTCTCAGATTACATACAGGTGGTTGTTTCAAAGAATACATACTTAAGAAGCTGTGACCCAGAATCCCGACTTAGTGTGTCCCGGCGCAGGGGCAATCTGAAGATTTAGAAAAGGTTGCCAGCTGGTTAGTCCTTTTTTTAATGTGCTCTCTCCCCCTGGTGGTAGTAAAGTCTGGCCTCACTCTGTTCAAGAAATTTCCTCTCTAATTTCTCAGTGGGTTCCTGCTGGCAGAGATAAGATACAATTTAGGACCAGTTTCAGGCATTCATCAGAGCAGTTAGCTTTAGCCTGTCCCAGGCTGCATAATTGTATAAAAATACACGTTCATTTAAAAAAAAAAAGGGGGGGGGGTCGCCTGTGTAGTTCTGTTGGTTGAGCACCCGACTTCAGCTAAGGTCATGATCTCAGTGTCTGTGAGTTTGAGCCCCTAGTCGGGTTCTGTGCTGACTGCTCAGAGCCTGGAGCCTGCTTCAGATTCACTCTCTCCATGCCCCTCCCCTGCACTCTCTCTCTCTCTCCATAAATAAACATTAAAAAATTACATGTTCGGGACACCTTGGTGGCTCAGTCCATTGAGGGTCCAATATCAGCTCAAGTCATGATCTCACTCTCACTGTTCATGAGTTCAAGCCCAGCACTGGGCTCTCTCCTGTCAGCACGTGCCTGCTTGGGACCCTCTGTTCCCCTGCCCCCTGCACTCCCAGACTTGTGCTTTCTCTTTAAAAAATGGATAAACATTAAAAAAAAAAAAAAGTTCATCCTCATTGCTTGGGAGAGAAAAAGCTCATACTATTTCTGAAAACAAGTCTTGACAAACACCAGTATTGGGTCTGTTGAAAAAGGCAGGTGACCTTAATGACCATTTTGATAATTTATATAACATTTCAAATAATTTTTATCAGTTAGTGCTGTATTTGTTTATCTCACTTGAAATGCATTGCTTCTTCTCCACCTAACCACATTCTATGCACCCTGGAGGCTTAACTCAAATCCCACCTTCTTCACTGGACAGATTGTACTCTGATATATTCCTTTTCTGACCACCGATGGCACTTAAACAAGTACATTACTATTTAGGGCTGCCTCCCCCAGCTTGTACAGATCTTACCTAATTATTCCAGTGCACACACACTGATTGCCTAACAAAATTGGAAAATTGTCAAGGACGGAGAGCATGTTTTTTTCTTTTTGTTTTTATTTAAATTTACATCCAAGTTAGTTTGCATATAGTGCAATAATGATTTCAGGAGTAGATTTCAGTGATTCATCCCCTATGTATAAAACCCAGTGCTTATCCCAACAAGTGTCTTCCTTAATGCCCCTTACCCATTTAGCCCATCCCCCCATCCACAACCCCCTCCAGCAACCCTCAGTTTGTTCTCTGTATTTGAGTCTCTGATGTTTTGTCCCCCTCCATTCTTACATTATTTTTGCTTCCTTTCCTTTATGCACATCTGTTTTGCATCTTAAATTCCACATATGAGTGAAGTCATATGATATTTGTCTTTCTCTGACTAATTCCGCTTAGCAGGCAGAGAGCATATTTTAAACTTTCAGATTTCTTTTAGTAGCTAGTGTTAGGCATATAATCTCTTAATTATCCTCATCAAAATAGAGAGTCTTAAAAATATAGAAACTTTGCAACCATCAATAGATGAATGGATAAAAAGATTGTGATATATATTTATTTACATTATATATATATTTATAAATAATATATATACACACAATGGAATATTAGTCATAAAACAAAAAATGAGATGTGGTCATTCATGGCAACACGGCTGGAACTAGAGGGTATTATACGAAGTGCATAATATGAAATGAAACCAAATGCCATATGATTTCACGTATGGATAGAAAAAACAAAATAAAAAAACAAATTAAATTAAAAACAAAATAAATGAATGGACATACAAATAAATAAAATGTTTATTCATTTAGGCTATTACAAAGTCTTAAAAGCTTAAAGAGTAAATATACATGATGCTGAAAATATCCTCTTCTGTTACCTAGGAAGATTTTTTTCAGATGTAGTTTGCATTATTTGTTTTAGATTAATGTTAGTTCAAATGAGTGCATTCAACAAGTTTGAATCCATTGCTCATAATTTAGAATAAAAACTTTAGATTCACATGTCCTTAAAATGGCCTTTTTGAGAAGACCAAAGACCCAGGGTCTATAAGGACTTTAAAGATACTCTAGGGATGCCTGGCTGGCTCAGTTTGGAAGAGCAGGCAACTCTTTGATCTCAAGATCATGAGTTTGAACCCCACATTGTGTATAGAGATTGCATAGACAAATATGTGAAATTAATTAAATAAAATGAAGATACTCTAAAAATCGCAATCTAGGGGCACGTGGCTGGCTCAGTCTGCAGAACTTGCAACTCTTGATCTTGGGATTGTGAGTTCAAGTTCCATGTTGAGCATAGAGCTTACTTAAAAAAAGAAAAAGAAGAAGAAAGAAGGAAGAAAAATAAATAGAGTCTAAAATAAAATTTTCAATAAAATATAATAAACTATTCTACTGATAATGATTTCTACCATTATATACTTTTAAAAAATGCAGATAAGTGGGGTGCTTGGGTGACTCAGTCAGTTAAGCGTCCAATTTAGGCTCAGGTCATGATCTCTAGGTCTATGAGTTCAAGCCCTGCGTTGAGCTCTGTGCTGACAGCTGAGAGTCAAGAGCCTGCTTTGGATTCTGTGTCTCCCTCCCTCTCTGCTCCTCCCCTGTTCTCACTCTGTCTCTCTCTCTCTCTCTCCCTGTCTCTCTCTCTCAAAAATAAACATAAAAAAATTTTTTTAACAAAAAAATTAAAATTAAAAAAATAATAGAGGCGCCTGGGTGGCTCAATCAGTTAAGCATCCAACTTCGGCTCAGGTCATGATATCACGGCTCAGGCTCGTGAGCTCAAACCCCGCATTGCTGAGAGCCTGGGCCCTGCCTCACATTCTGTGTCTCCCTCTGTCTCTGCCCCTCCCCTACTTGCACCTTGGTCTCTTTCTCTCTTCCCAAAATAAATAAACATTAAAAAATTAAAATAAAATAAAATAAAAAATGCAGATTCATGTCCTCCATCCCACTTTTTGAATTTTTGCCTCTGGGGTGGTGTCCCTGACAATCTTCATCATTTTTTAATTATGGTAAAAATAGACAAATCATCATATTTAACATGTATCACTGATATGGAGAATGCAGAATGTCAAGTAAACCACATTTTGAGAAATACTTCTCTAAAATCTCAAAGTTTCCTTTTTCCTGATAGGACATTGTTCATAGAATATAAGCTCCAAGACCTCAGGAATTTTTTTCTTTTCACTGCTATATGCTCAGCACTTAGTTCAGAACCTAGTTCATAATTAGATCTTAAAAATTTTTATAAATGCCTGAAAAAAATAAAATATTTCAGATGCAATAAGTATCAAGCAAAAAATGTATAATATTCTGTATACAAAGTATACTTGATATAATGGTATATCCTGAGTTTTCCGTTTTAAGAAGCATAAAAATTTTAATGTAAACTTCTGTACAATTTTACTTGGAAATTTAAATCATAGAAGATTGAGTACTAAATTAGTATTACTAGTAACTTTCCCTTCATGTGATTTCAAATACAGGACTTTTAAAGTTTTCTTATTAGTTGAAAGCTATGGGTGCTATGAAAGAATTAGAATAAACTATGTTTACCATAAGCATTTTGTAGAAATATTCCAGTTATCCACAGTCCACCCGCTTTGTTCTTTATGTGGACCATAAATCAACAATGGCCCGTCTCATGGAACAGTGAAATACACTAAAATGGTTGTTTTACTTTTTGTTCTATACAAGTTTCAATTAACTAAAAACTAATATATATCATGACTAATATTTAGAACATAATAATGTCTGTAGCAAAATCCTGGAACTATTTTGGGCTGATAAACTAATAAATAGAGATAAACTATGACCTCATAATTTTATTATTAAAGCCCCCAAATTTGGCTTAGATAAACCATTTTCTCTTTCACAAATGATGTTTCTTTTTCCCCCCACAAAATGGATATAGCTTTATCTTTCTTTTGAAGCAATATGTGCAAAGTCTAACACATTACCACTGGATACTTAAATATACAAAACTGTTTAGATTCATAAGCATTTAATTTCTCTAATTAATAAGGAATTCAAGGGGCGCCTAGGTGGCTCAGTTGGTTAAGTGTCTGATTCTTGATTTTGGCTCAGGTCATGATCTCATGGTTCATGAGTTAGAGCCCCATGATGGGCTCTGTCCTGACAGTGAAGAGCCTGCTTGAGATTCTCTCCCTCTCTCTCTGCCCTTCCCCCCTTCAAAATAAATAAATTAAAAACAAAGAATTGAAGATACTGTTCACTTATTAGCCAAGAGTCAACATCAGTCAAGAATAGCCTGTGTCCCTCAAACTTCTCTTCAAATGATCTTTAAAATCCTAAAACTAAAATGAGTAAAAACTTACCAAATCTGGAGTGCCTGGGTGGCTCAGTTAGTTAAGCACCCAACTCTTAATCTCAGCTCAGGTTTTGATCTCATGGTTGGTGAGATCCAGCCCCCAGTTGGACTCTTTTTTTTTAAATATATATATTTTTAATGTTTATTTATTTTTGAGAGATAGAGCATGAGCATGAGCAGAGAAGGGGCAGAGAAAGAGAGAGAGACACAGAATCTGAAGCAGGCTCCTGGTTCTGAGCTGTCAGCACAGAGCCTGACACAGGGCTCGAACTCACAAACCATGAGATCATGACCTGAGCCGAAGTCAGGCTCAACCAACTGAGCCACCCAGGTTCCCCCTGAGTTGGTTTCTGTACTGACATCTCGGAGCCTGCTTAGGATTCTCTCTCTCCCTCTCTTTCCCAAATTTCTTATTTCTAATAGATATATTGACTTTTTAAAAATATTTATTTCTTTTTCAGAGAGAGAGAGAAAGGGACGGAGGGAGAGGGAGACAGAGAACCCCAAGCAGGCTCCATGCTGTCTGTACAGAGCCTAACTCTGGGCTTGAGCTCACACACCATGACACCATGACCTGAGCTGAAATGGAGTCGGAGGCTTAACTGATGGAGCCACCCAGGTGCCCCACATACTAACGTAAAAAAAAACAAAAACAAAAACAAAAACAAAAACAAAACCTATTGTTTATTGTCCATTTCCTTCCTCTCCCCCAATGTGATCTCTGTGTAGGCAAGATTCATTGAAGTATACCAAGTACCTGGAAGAGTGCCTGGCACACAGTAGGTGTTCAATGAATATTTGATGAATTCAGGATTGAAAAATAGACTGTTCCCTCGATGCTATTAGGTTCTTTTATTTACATTGCAGAATTGTCCCATAAGCTTCATTTCGAGTTTTTTTCAGTTGCTGTTGTTGTTTCATTCTTGAAAGAGAGGAGGTCTCTTTAAGTCTAATATTCACTTTAAAACAGGGAAAAGAGATCCTTGGATCTCCACATTATACACTGTTGTGTTGTTAAATACCTTTTCTCCAGTCTTTCGACTAAGAGCTCGTTGGTGTACATTTACAGGACTAGGTCTATAATCCAACATCCCAAGAGCTTCTTTTCTGTTTGATGAAATATTTGTACAAGGGCCTTGGTATTTGATCCAGTTCCCACTCCATGTACATGGCGTGACTGTATTCAGTGTCTTTCCTATTGCAACTTCCTCCTGGTGGGGAATTACCTCACCACCTGCTGGCTTATGTTTAGTGTGGAGGTACTTGCCCTGAGGCTTTTCAACTCTTGTGGTTTCGGAAGGAAGGCCTTTTGAATGTGGGAAGGGTGTTTTAATTGAACTGCTCTGCTAAAGTCTTACGACCTATCCTTTCTGCCAGTCTTTAGTCCTCTGAATTAGGGATTAATAGGGGTGCCTGGGTGGCTCAGTTGGTTAAGAGTCTGACTTTGGCTCAGGTCATGATCTCGCGGTTTGTGGGTTCAAGCCCTGTGTCGAGCTCTGTGCTGATAGCTCAGAGCCTGGAGCCTGCTTCAGATTCTGTGTCTCCCTCTCTCTCTGACCCTCAGAACAGGGTCAGAGAAACAGCATGAGCTGTTTCTCTTTCTCTCAGAAATAAATAAAATGTTAAAAAAATTTTTTTTTGAATTAGGGATTAATAGTTGGAGACTGCCAAGACCTCTATTTACCCACCCTTCATTCTGCTTGAATATCATCTCTGGTATTTCTCTTCAATCTTGTCTCATCAACACTCTGTTTAGCAGAATTTTTTTGTTTGGAGCATTTTGATTATATCTACTTGTTGATGCAGATTTTTTTCCTTATGTTAAGTTCCTCTGGTCTTTTCAGTGGCAGTTTGGCAGGAACCAGTTATAAACTGATGCTCGGAAGTCCAAGAGTATATAATTTAAGAATTGCCAGTGGGGTGTGTACAAAAATTTTCCATCTCTTTTGCACTTGGAAATAAACTTCCTAAATGACTTCAGGATGCCTCCAGATTTGGGGACTGCTGGAATCGATGATCAGGGAGGCTTCTATTTAGGATTTAGAGGAAAGGCAAAATCTTGTGCTGGTTATAAGTGTATCTGAGAGCAATTAAGCAGGACCCTCAATTGGTCACCACTAAGCTGCTTTTGTTGTTGCAGTTCATTGTTTTTTATAAAACCAAAACACATTACCCAGAATATCAAGATGCTGAAGATATCCAGTTAGCATCACTGCTTGAGGGGTGTTTCAAATTAGATTTTTTTCCTTGTTATTTTCCATATTTCAAGGGAACCATTCTTCACAGGATTCAGTGTTGAGTACCATAATTTTATTAGATCTTAATTATGAGATCTAATCATTCATCCATTTAAAAAATATGTATTGATTTCTTATCATGTGCTAGACGCAGAGGTGGACCCAGTTTCTGTGAGGCCTGAAACTTATCACAGACATGTGGGTCCTCTTTATTTATTTATTACAATGTCTACCCATTTATTTTGAGAGAGAGAGAGAGGGAGGTGATCTGGGGAGAGGCAGAGAGAGAGAGAATCCCAAGTAAGGTGGAGCCCGAAGCAGGGCTCAATCTTATGAACCAAGAGACCATGACCTGAGCTGAAATCAAGAGTCCAGATGCTCAACTGACTGAGCCACCCAGGCCCACCCATGTGAGCCGTCTTTAAAACAAAAAAAGAAGGAGAAGGAAGAGAAGGAGGAAAAAAAGGGGGAAGGGAAAGATGACACTAATACAAAATTATAAATTCAGAATCAGTTGCAGACTTCTGTTTCCAGCAAGATGGAATAGAAGTACATTTCCCCATCCCTCTTAGTAAGTACAACTAAAAACTCTAGAGACTATTATAAAGCAAACATAAGAAGACTCTGAATGGTGTAGAAAAGAAGGCATACTGACTAGGGACCTTGGGACCCAAGAATGACATGATGATGAGTTTTCTCTTTGCTTTATATATTCCGGACTTAGAGCTGAAGAAGACAGGAGCCTAGACATGCCAACGAGCACAGACAAAGAAGCCTGACATGTTTCTAGTCGGCTCTGCCATTAACAAACTGTGTCATGGAAAGCAGTCTCTCCAAATCTCCATTTACAGCCCATAGCTGAGCCACTCAGACACTCCTAAGTGAAACTATTTTTAAAAATATTTGTTAGGGAGGGGCACCTGGGTGGCTCAGTCACTTAAGCCTCTGACTTCAGTTCAGATCATGATCTTGCAGTTCATGGTTGGAGCCCCATGTCGGGCTGTGCTGACAGCTCAGAGCCTGGAGCCTGCTTCAGATTCTGTGTCTCCCTCTCTCTCTGCCCCTCCCCCACTTGCGCTCTGTCTCTCCCTCTCTCAAAAATAAATAAACATTAAACATAAAAAAAAAAATCTTTGTTAGGGCACTTAGGTGGCTGAGTCAGTTAAACGTCTCACTTAGGCTCAGGTTTGTCAGTTCAGGCCCAACATCAGGCTCTGTGGTGACAGCTCTGAGCACTGGGGCCTGCTTTGGATTCTGTGTCTCCCTCTCTCTCTGCCCCTCCTCACTTGCACTCTGTCTGTCTCTCTCAAAAATAAATAAACATTAAAAAATTAAATTAATATTTAAAAAACTTTTAAATGATCTTTATTTATATTATAAATATAAATTAGCCTTTTTGTGGCATTTAGATACGTGTTAATTTTAGTTTACAGTTCTCTGGGACATTGACTGAAATATTTGGTTAAGGCTCTTAGAAATTATGGGCCAAGGGCGCCTGGCTAACTCAGGTGGAAGATCATGCTCCTCTTGATCTCAGGGTCATGAATTCAAGCCCCATGTTGGGTGTAGAGCTTACTTAAAAAATGAGAGAGAGAGAAGGAGGGAGGGAGAGAAAGCCAGAAACTGGCCCCAAGGACACTCAGTGTTTTCAATTTATGAGACAAAAGTGTAAAATCAGCTATTATAAATATGTTCTCTAAACTAAAATAAGCCATGTTTAGAGACTTAAAGGAATGTATGGAGAGTGACGTCTCATCAAATACAGAATATGAATAAAGAGAAGTTATAAATAAAGTTAAAAAGTATAATAACCAAAGTGAAAAATTCACTAGAGGAGTTCAACAGCATATTCGAGTTGGCAGAAGAGAGAATCAGCACAGTTCAGGATAGATTAATTGAAATTATTCAGTCTCAGAAAGAGAAAGAAAAAAGACTGAAAATGAGCTACGTGGTACACCATCAAGTCTGTGAACATACTCATAATGAGACTGCCATGAAAAGAGTAGAGATAGAAAGGGCTAGAAAGAATATTTAAAGAACTAATGACCAAAAAAACTTCCTAACTTTGATAGAAATCTGAGTCAACACGTTGAAAAGTTTAACAAATTCTAAGTAAGATGAAGTCAAAGAAACCCAAACATAAGCTGTCAAAAGACACAGAGACTCTTAAAAATGGCAAGAGAAAAATGACTCATTGCATACATGGCTTGCTCAATTTGATTAGCTTCTCATCAAAACTCATGGAGTGTAGAAAGAAGATATATTTTATTTTTTTATTTATTTTTCTTAAATAGTGTATTGTCAAGTTGATTTCCATATAACACTCAGTGCTCATCCCAACAAGTGCCCTCCTCTATGCCCATCACCTCCCTTCCCCTCTCCCCAACCCCCATCAGCCCTCAGTTTGTTCTCAGCATTCAAGAGTCTCTCATGGTTTGCCTCCCTCTCTCTCCCCAACTATTTTTCCCCTTCTTCTCCCCCATGGTCCTCTGTTAAGTTCCTTCTAATCCACCTTTATGTGCAAACATATGGTATCTGTCCTTCTCTGCCTGACTTATTTCACTCAGCATAACACCCTCAAGGTCCATCCATGTTGCTACACATGGCCAGATTTCATTCTTTCTCATTGCCATGTAGTATTCCATTGTATAGATACACCACATCTTGATTCATTTGTCAGTTGATGGGCTCTTTCCATGTTTTGGCTATTGTTGAGAGTGCTGCTATGAACATTGGGGTACATGTGCCCCTATGCATCAGCATGCCTGTATCCCTTGGGTAAATTCCTAGCAGTGCTATTGCTGGGTCATAGGGGAGTTCTAGTGTTAATTTTTTGAGGAACCTCCACACTGTTTTCCAGAGGGGTTGCATGAGTTTACATTCCCACCAACAGTGTAGGAAGATGCCCATTTCTCCACATCCTCACCAGCATCTAGAGTCTCCTGATTTGCTCATTTTAGCCACTCTGACTGGCGTGAGGTGGTATCTCAGTGTGGTTTTGATTTGTATTTCCCTGATGATGAGTGACATTGAGAATCATTTCATGTGTCTGTTGGTCATCTGGATGTCCTCTTTGGAGAAGTGTCTGTTCATTTCTTCTGCCCATTTCTTCACTGGATTATTTGTTTTTCAGGTGTGGAGTTTGGTGAGTTCCTTATAGATTTTGGATACTAGCCCTTTATCTGATATGTCATTTGCAACTATCTTTTCCCATTCCGTCAGTTGCCTATTAGTTTTTTTTGGCTGTTTCCTCTGCTGTGCAGAAGATTTATATCTTGATGAGGTCACAATAGTTCATTTTTGCTCTTGATTCCCTTGCCTTTGGAGATGTGTCAAGTAAGAAATTGCTGCGATTGAGGTGAAGGAGGTTGTTTCCTGCTCTCTCCTCTAGGGTTTTGATGGTTTCCTGTCTCACGTTCAGGTCCTTTATCCATTTTGAGTTTATTTTTGTGCATGGTGTGAGAAAATGATCTAGTTTCATTCTTCTGCATATTGCTGTCCAGTTCTCCCAGCACCATCTGTTAAAGAGGCTGTCTTTTTTCCATTGGATACTCTTTCCTGCTTTGTCAAAGATTAGTTGGCCATACATTTGTGGGTCCGATTCTGAGTTCTCTATTCTATTCCATTGGTCTATGTGTCTGTTTTTGTGCCAAGAAGACATATTTTGAAGTGCTGAAAGAAAAAGACTCAACCAGACTTCTATACCTAGCAAAACTGTTCTTTAAAAAATAAAGGAGAAATTAAGATATTCTCAGACATTATTAAAGTGCTATGGTTATGAAACTAATTGTTTCAAACACACAGTATGCCCACTTTTTATTTTTTAATTAATTAATAGGTTACACATCCAGTGTGGAGCTCAATGGGGGGCTGGAACTCATGAGCCTGAGATCAAGATCTAAAGTGAGGAGCACCTGGGTGACTCAGTTGGGTGAGCATCCCACTCTTGATTTTGGCTCAAATCACGGTCCCAGCGTTCGGGATCGAGCCCTGCATCAGACTACACTGAGGTGGAGACTGCTTAATATTCTCTCTCTCTTTCCCTCTGCCCCCTCCCATGCTCACTCTCTCTCTCTCTCTAAAAATAAAAACAAAACAAAACCCTGAGCTGAAATCAAAAGTTGGACGCTTAAGTGAATGAGCTACCCAGGTGTTGCCCCTAGTTTTTCAAAGTGGCCAAGGGGCACCTGGGTGGCTCAGTTGGTTAAGTGTCTAACTTCAGCTCAGGTCATGATCTTATGACCCCCATTGGGTTCTCTGCTGTCAGTATGGAGCCTGCTTCAGATCTTCTGTCCCCCTCTCTTGCTGCCCCTTCCCTGCTCTCTCTCTCTTAAAAATAAACATTTAAAAAAATAAAAATAAATAAAAGGGCCCAGGACTGGGGTGCCTGGCTGGCTCAGTTGGTAGAGCTCATAATTCTTAAAATCAGTGTCAGTGTTGTGAGCTCGAGCCCCATGTTGGGTGTAGAGATTACTTTAAAAAAGGAAAATCTTCAAAAATAAAACATAAAAAATAAAAGGGCCCAGGATGACTGGCCCAAGTATCAAGAAGAAATAATTTCTGTTTTCACTACTAGTTAATAAATCTTAGCTTATCTTCATCCTAATTTTTATTGAGGTGTAAATCTCAAAAGCAGAGCACCTTGTACAGAATGGGTGGTTAATAAACTAGGTAATGAATTATAAATATTGCTTTCCAGTTAGCCAAAAAATAACACTGTTTACAGTGAGCGGGATTTGGGAGCTAATGTCTTTATAGGCAGTGAATTAATAGTAAATTATACCCACTAAGCTAATCATCTACTTTCTTTAATAAAATATGTACACACAGAGTACTTAGGGCATGGATCATAATGGCATACTTACCAAGATAAACAATGAGTGGGATGTCAGATTGTGACTTCAAAGTTCAGAACAAGCAGTTCTAAATCCAATGACAAAACCTTTCTTTTATTTAAAGAACTGGATACAATGTAATTAGTAAATCACTTTCCTATAGTCTCAGTATATAATAAAAATCATGCCAACATGTGTATTTGGAATAATGTTTAATTCCCAATTGAAGAAAGGTTTTATGTTCTCTGAGTTAGAAAAGAACAGATTAATATTGATAAATACTACATATAATAAGAAAATGAAAAAAAATGGAACATGAAGAAAAGGACTAAGGGATAACAAAAGGTAAAAGAGAAATATATTTCCTAATATTTTATACCTATAATACCTTTAAAAAACTCATCTGAATTTTAAAAATTATTTTTATTAAAGTTATATATACATATTTTATAAAAATTATATGTGTGTGTATATATATATATCTGTATATATCTTTAAAAAAAGAGATTTTATTTTTAGTATATGTGCTGCTGAAGCGAGCACAAGAGATTTTATTTTTAGCAATCTCTACACCGAACATAGGGCTCAAACCCACAAAACTGAGATCAAGAGTTGCATGCTTTATGGACTGAGCCAGCTAGGTGCCCTCTATTATTTTAATTACATTTAATTATCATTTTTTCACATGAAAACATGGTATAAAACTCATATCAAATACAGAACATTGAATTTTTTACATAAAATCATATACTTAAAAATTTTAACAGTTGGAGTTTGACATCTGACATGATAGTGTGAGGAGTTCCATTGACCCATTCACCAGTAAACTGGTAAAAGTTATTTTCAAAAAACAACCATTTAGAGGTGCCTGCCTGGCTCAGTCAGTGGAGCATGAAACTCTTGATCTTGGTGTTGTAGGGTTAAACCCTATGTTAGGTGTAGAGATAACTTAAAAAATAAAATCTGTAAAAAAAAAAAAAAAAACACTTGGGGCACCTGGGTAGCTCAGTCAGTTTAGCGTCAGACTTTTGAGTTTGGCTCAGGTCATGATCCCAGGGTTGTGGGACTGAGCCCTGAGTCTGGCTCTGCACTGAGTAGGGAGCCATTTTGAGATTCTCTCTCTCCCTCTGCTTCTCCTCTCTCTCTCTCTCTCTCTCTCTCTCAAATAAAAACAAAAGAATAAAAAAACATTTAAAGCCTCTAGAAATAGTCCTAAGTATAAGAAAAAAACATGAAGACACATCTATTCAAGAAACGGTGTGAAAATTGAGGAAGAGAGAAATTGGGAAAGGTAAGGTTTATTTAGGAAGGAATTGATAGTGTTATTGCCTATGTGAAGTTCAAAGTGGAATGGCTTTGACCTTATGCTCAGGGAGTTTCACTGTGCTCACTTCTCTATGGTAGAAGAAAGGGGTTGTATATAAACTATGTTCTTGTTTCTGGATAGGCCAGAGATAATTCTTTTAATATAATTTTTTAAAGTTTGTTTATTTTGAGAGAGACAGAGAATGAGCAGGGGAGGGGCAGCGAGATGGGGAGAGAGAGAATCCCAAGCAGGCTCCACACTGAGTGCAGAGCCCAATGCGGGACTTGAACTCACAATTATGAGATCATGACCTGAACCAAGCATGAAGTTGGATGCTTACCCAATTGAGCTACCCAGGCATCTCAGACCAGAGATAATTTTAAGCCAATCAGTGATGACTATTTGCAGGGCAGGCTTTCAACTTTTGGCATAATTGACACTTCAGTTATTGTCACGGATTGAATGTTTTTGTCCCTTGCCCCCAATTCATATGTTGAAGCCCTAACCCTCAATGTGGTTGTATTTGGAGATGAAACCTTTGAAAGGCAATTAGAGTACAATGAGATTATAAATTTGGGGTGCTCGTGTTGGGATTAGTGGAGTTAGAAACACCAGAGTCTCTCTGTTATATGAGGACACAGTAAGAAAGTAGTTATCTACAAGCTAGAAAGAGAGCCCTCACCATCAACTCAACTGCTGGACCTTGATCTGAGACTTACAGCATCCAGGATTATAAGAGTTTAAGTCTCTGTTGTTTAAACTACCTAAGTCTACGGTATTTTGTGATAGCAGCCCAAGAAAGCTAATATAGTGGTGCTCAGCTTCCAGTGATAAATTCTTGTTTCTCATTTGGATGGCACAGTATTTTCTCATGAGTGTGGGCATTCTTTAAAACTGCAAATTTTTGCTTTGCAATGCTTTGTGAATGGTGCTTTATTTATTAAAAAAATTTGGGGCTCGGGGCGCCTGGGTGGCTTAGTCGGTTGAGCGTCCGACTTTCGCTTAGGTCATGATCTCGCGGTTCGTGGGTTCGAGCCCCACGTCGGGCTCTGTGCTGACTGCCAGCTCAGAGCCTGGAGCCTGTTTCAGTCTGTGACTCCCTCTCTCTCTGACCCTCCCCTGCTCATGCTGTCTGTCTCTCTCTCCTAGAAATAAATAAAACATTTAAAAAAAAAATTTGGGGCTCAGTTGGTTAAGTGCCAACTTCGACTGAGGTCATGAACTCATGGTTTGTGGGTTTGAGCCCCTCACTGGGCTCTGTGCTGGCAGCTCGGAGCCTGGAGCCTGCTTCAGATCTTGTGTCTCCCTCTCTACACCTCCCCTGCTCACGCTCTGTCCCTCTGTCTCTCAAAAATAAATAAAACATTAACAAAAAAAAATTTTTTACATTTATTTTGAGAGACAGAGCACAAGTTGGGGAGGGGCAGAGAGAGGAGACACAGAATCCGAAGTAGGCTCCAGGCTCTGACCTGCAAGCAGAGCCTGATGCAGGGCTTGAACTCATAAACCATGAGTTCATGACCCGAGCTGAAGTCAGACACTTAACCGACTGAGCCACCCCATGAATGGTGCTTTAATACATAATCTTTTTGATAGTGAATTGTTTGCAAACTCCCGCGATAACATTAATGCGTTTGTAAAAAACCTTAACTTCCTGACTTCTACTTAAGTCAAATAACATTATCTTCTAATAAACTCAATGGAGGACTGGCATTGAAAAGACTTTTACTGATTGGCCCATTAACAGTTTTTAAGTCATTGATTAAAGAGTATGTAAACAAGGTTAATTTTAAAAATAGATTCAAAAGCCAAGTTCTTTCGGTTAAGTTGTTGCTAGTGGTTTTAATTCTCTTGCTTGACTGCTTAAAGACAGCTGCTCCCTGATGATAGCTCATTCACTTCCATGAATTAAATGGAAATTAAATAGAAAAATTAAGAGAATGGACTTTGGTCTGTTGAGAAGCAAGCACAGTAATGAGATGTTTTCTTTTAAAGACAGAATGAGAAAGCAGGTAATGTACCACTGACAATAAAGGCTTTTTAAAAAAAGATTTTATTATTTTAAAAAAATTTTAATTTTTTATTTTATTTTTGAGAGAAAGTGAGTGGGGGAGGGGCAGAGAGAGGGAGGCAGAGGATCTGAAACAGGCTCTGTGTTGAGAGCAGAGAGCCCAACGTGGGGCTCAAACTCACAAATCACGAGATCATGACCTGAGCTGAAGTTGGACACTTAACCGTCTGAGCTACCCAGGTTCCCCTAAGAGTGTTTTAGGAAATCTCTACACCCAACATGAGGCTTGAATTTACAACCCCGAGATTAAGAGTCAATGCTCCCCTGACTGAGCCAGTCAGGCACCACACTAATGGCATTTTGAACTACTTATAGGCCAGCCTGAAAACATTTTAGACTCATTCCAAATGAACATTCACATATAAATCACCCATCTATTGAACGTATACCTATTAAGAGCCTATTGTGTAAAAGACTTTGTACTGTTGGAGCTAGAAAGATGAAGACGATGTAGATATGACCTTAAGTATTTCACAATCGACTGGTGAGAGCAGACATGTTCCTAATTAGTCTTCTACTACTGTCACAAGGTAAACTAAGTACTGCCGGGGGGGTATGTGTATAAAATACCTGCTTAATGATTTTGATCTAAGTCTTGCAAGTTAGTAAAAGCTTAGAAATAATGTAGTAAAGTCATTCTTCCTGTTTTGCTAGATCTCTTTTGGTGCTGCTGTTGAACAACTTTGCATTTCTCCCAACATTAAAGTCTCCATAGAATCAAAGTATATTAATACCTTTAGAAGACTTTGTTTCCCACCGCACTTTCAGGATGAGAAAATAGACCCAGATTAGGCTTCACATAAGACATCTGAGGACAGGGCTAGTTTAATGGCAAGTAGAAACCATTTTCCTGAAAACAAACTAAGTATTAAGCCTTTTCTTCATCCAGCTTTGCGTAAAATTCCTCCCAACCTTTGAGACTTGGCTTAATCATTACTACTTCCATGAAGCCTTGCCTGACACTCCCCAAGTAGATAAATGCTCCCTCTTGGGGATTTCGCTCACAATGAATGTGAGCTAACTTCTAACAGAAACATTCATTCACCTTTACTGGGACTTTGCTCCCTAATTATTCCAGCTGGAGTCTCAAGCCCAAAAGACAGAGGAATGTGAAATCATGGTCCCTGGGCTCTCTCTGTAGATGAGGACAATATGTAAAAAATGATGGCCACTAAATTGCACTTTTTCCTAAAATACCAATATTCTATTGTACAAACACTTGGTATTGTCACTTTCCTCTGATGCTGCAGTTGCACATTGCTCACTAAAATCATTAATGCTTTTATTGCAAAATCCAGTGAATACTTTCCTGTTTTTACCTCTTAATGTTCCCTGTAACTTTTCTTTCATACATCCAGTTATTCATTAAATATTTAATGAGACCAGATATTGCACCAGATATTGCTGGGAATGCAATGGTTAGCAAAACACACATAGTTCCTATCATATGATAGCACCATAGAGAGCACCAATCAAGTAACCATAACAAAGCATGGTAAATACTACATATATTTCAGGAATCACAGGGCACATAATCTGGGCCAGAGGGTTAAAACCTAATCTGATCCAAAAGAAAGGATGTTAATGTGAAATCTGTAAAACTAAAAGATGAGGGAAGACTATTCTGCAGAGGGAACACGAACTACTGGAGGCAAGAAAAACACACATTTGAGGAATTTAAAGATGTTCCTTAAAGCTGGGCCACAAATGGGAATAAAGAAGGAAACATTTCATTTCATAAAGTGCTTTTAAACTGTGTAAGAGTCTGGCTAAAGGCAAATGAAAAGACACAGAAAGATTGTGAAGAGAGGAAGGACAAGAAACAAATTTAAGAAAAATATTTCCACCATGTCAATTATTTTTTATTCTATGTCTTAAATGATTTTCACTGTTGCCTTATTCTATATATTGTAAGGAGCTAAATTAAAAGAAAATCTGTATTTGCTTTGGGTGGAAACACCTCTCCCTATGTTATAGGTAAACTATATGTAAAACAGAAGCGATTCTTGCAAAGCAATTTCTGGACTCCTGATTAACATCACAAAATAGATAAGGTTTAACAATAGACTAATAGGTAATTCTATCTTCCTTTTATTTGAAACCAGTCAGCTCTAAATTATTCACGCTAAACTGAAAAACAGATACACACACACACACACACACACACACACACACACACAACCTAGTGATCAATAATCCAGACACTTTCTATTTCTCTTTGGAATGTGCCTTTTCATTTTCATTTAAACACAAGTATCTCTGAAATCCAAGGATTTACTTAAAGCCACACCACAGAAAAGGGCTAATCCCTAATACCTAATTTTGTCACCCATCCCAAATTGGGTATTGAAAGCATGTTCTAGGCTGTTAAAGACTTAATACAAAGTAGTCTATACCTTTTTCTTTACATTTTAGTATTTTATGACTTTTTTCATACAATAGTATGTAATTTTATTTTTCTGGTAATAAAAACATTTCATTACAGAAAACAAAGAAGTCGCCTCTTTCACATATTTCTTGAGAAAGTCAGGTTAAATAACTGACCATAGAAGCTTCTCTTGAGAGACAAAATTCATTTTAAAAAACACTAATAGGAGCACCTAGGTGGTTTAGTTTGTTAGTTGGTTAAGCATCTGACTTTGGCTCAGGTCATGATCTCAAATTTCCTGAGTTACAGCCCCAAATCAGGCTCTGTGCTGACAGCTCAGAGGCTGGAGCCTGCTTCAGATTCTGTGTCTCCCTCTCTCTCTGCCCCTCCCCTGCTCATGCTCTCTCTCTCTCTCTCTCAAAAATAAACATTAAAAAAGAAAAACTTAGGGGCACTTGGGTGGCTCATTTGATTAAGCGTCCAACTCTTGGTTTCAGCTCAGGTCATGATCTCATGGTTTCACGGGTTTGAGCCCTGGACCAGGCTCTGCACTGGCAGCTGGGAGCCTGCTTGAGATTCTCTCTCCCTCTCTATCTGCCCTTCCCACATTTGCACTAGCTCTGTCTCTCTCAAAATAACCTAAAAATTTTGAAAGAAAAACTTATTTAAAAAATAAAAATAAAGAACACTAATAACAAGAACCAGAAAGTAACAAGACATTAACAAAGCAGTGTATAAGTGCTATCATCTAGGTTTGTAATACGGGTAATTTTAATAATGATTGTTTTCTAAGATATTTGAATAGGGACTATTTCTGAAAATTAACACAATTTTAGCAACGAGTGGAGAATAAAACAGGGATGTTACAAAATTTTAAAATATTTTTTGGGGCGCCTGGGTGGCTTAGTCGGTTAAGCGTCCGACTTTCACTTAGGTCATGATCTCGCGGTTCGTGGGTTCGAGCCCCGCGTCGGGCTCTGTGCTGACTGCCAGCTCAGAGCCTGGAGCCTGTTTCAGTCTGTGACTCCCTCTCTCTCTGACCCTCTCCTGCTCATGCTGTCTCTCTCTCTCCTAGAAATAAATAAAACATTTAAAAAAAATAAAATATTTTTTGATAGAGATCATTGATTGACAATTTGGTTTTGAACAATGTAAAATAAGTCAAGGATTGAAAAGTGCTTTTACAATCAAAACTAATTGGGGTGTCTGGCTGGCTCAGTCGGTTAGAGCATGCAACTCTTGACCTCGGGTTGTGAGTTTGAGCTCCACGTTAGGTGTACCGATTACTTGGAAAAAACTAATTAAAACACAGCAAATATGCTGAGCATATATTTACTTGAAATACAGTGTTTTAAAATATCAGATGAAGGTAAAGGCAGGATATTATTATTCCAGAAACTAAAGAATCAGGATAAACTCATTTTTACCTATATATAGATTTGTACTTTACAAAAGGATTTTACAACATACGTGTTGTGTGAAGAATCTATAACATGATGATGCTTTTGGATAATAGGACAATTCTTAAAAAACAAAAACCCTCAAAACATTCTGATTTTGTTGTTTAAAAAATTGTTTTCATTTTAATGATCTGAGTTAGTAACAAACAAATATACAAAATTGTCTTTCACATTTCCATACATTGTGTTATGGACCACTTAAAACTCTGGGCTACAAATGCAGGTTTCTTTGTATCCTTAACTTCAATCATTGTCACTTATAAATAAAGGTGATTTTTGAAAACATGCATTTGTGAACATAGATGCCAAAAGTTGTACATGTAAGTTAATGCACAACCAATAGCGTACATTGTTCATTTGTGCAGTTATGTGTCAAATGCAATTGACATGGGTAGAAGCAGTTATCCTGGGACAGTTCACTCTGTTTGAAACGCATTTTTGAGAAGCAGATGGAACTACAGTTTAAAACAAAAACTGTCTTCTACAAATACAGTAAAATTCACAACTTGCACATCTGAAGCAACTTTTGGGACCCAAAGCTGGTTTAATAACCCTGCTGCTATAATGGATTTTTATGGGTATATCTTCAAAATCATAGATTGGAAAACCGCTGTTTCAACGAAAATAAATATAAATACTAAAAGGAAGTGAGACTTTTAAAAATGTGAGGAAAGCTTTGAAAACAATAATAATGTACGGGTCACCTATAATTTTCATTTTTAAGTTTTAGAAGTTTAAAGAAATTTAGAAACTTAAAGGCAATCGGAACGTTTCCTAATCATTTTAAATTAAGATTTTTGCATCTTATCAAAGTTTTCTATTTGATAGTGTAATAGAAAAGTGGACAGTTTGTATTATTGACTTACTATGATCATTTATGTCATCATAAATTTGTGACTTCATTAGAGATCAAATAAGTGGAAACTGGATTATTATGAAAATGGGAACAAGGAAGCTCCTACTACAACCACTAATCTGAACTACAGATAAACACCAACACAAACTGATGTTTTATATTATTTCCAGATATCTGTAGGAAGGAAAATCCAATCTTTCTTAAAAATGTTTTTCCTGGGTTGTGGCAACGTATGCTTTACCTCTTTAATTCTATCTACAACCTAAAATTATTTCTATACTCTAAATTTCAAACTCCCTGGCAAGGAAGGTGAATGCTAATCAGCTATTTATTCAACTTCATACAAAAAAAGGACTTATGAGTGGATATCATAATAATAGTCCCACTTTTTGCTAAGGCCCGAGTTTCAGGCCCTTGCTTGTATTATATGATCAAATGAGAGAAGACGGTGCCAAACAACTGGGTCTCCTTTAGGGCAGTTATCGCAGACTTGGCCTCTGACATTATGAAAACACTTGTTTTTCTAAAATGAATACAACAGCAAACATTTTGAGGACAACTGCAGTGGAAAAGGAAATGGGTTATCTTCTATAGGAAACATAAGATTAACTTTAAGGACATGTACCTGTTTTCCACGGGCCTTACCAAGGAAATGTGGCTAGTGATTTCAAACATGTACTTCAAGTGTTACCTAAATGCATGATAGCTTTTAAAAATGTTCAACCATCAATGATTCAGGAAAGTAAACTGAGGGAGAAAAGACATGTACTTATGTACTTAGAACACTACATTAGGAGATGTAGTTATCTACTCTGCACTTTGGAAATGAAAAGAAACCAATTCTGTCCAGAGTCAATATCAGAAAGAAATATGGCTGCTTCCTACTCTTCTCCACTTGGTGAAATTAATTTTATGATGCTCTCACTGGTAAGTCTCTCATCTGAGTTAGGCAAAATGAATCTAATAGGTTACTTTTGTTTTCAAAATCAACTGTTTAAACAGGTGCTTTTAGAAACTTTCAGAAGTGGAACATTTAACCCTTGAGAAAAACTCCTATTATTATCTCATCTAATGGCAGGTACAAGGATTGTTGGATTAAGGATTATTGCTTTTAATAAGATAACCATCAGAAATAAATATGTAAGCTTAACTCAAAGACTCATTTTCTACCCAATGCTACAATGTTTTATTCTCAAATCAAGTCACATGTTATCTTTAATTCTTTGCCAATTTACCATGGTTTTAAGTATAAGAAGTTGGCCTGTTAACTCAAAATCAAGACAACAGCAATGTCCACATAAGCATGTCTTATTTGGGCATTGAGCAGTAACACTGCTTTCTTGATAGGGCTTAAGGCACTAAACGGTGGTAAAATAAACGAAAAAGGTATGATGATTAACAACTTCTTTAGAATCCTAAAAAAGGAGATCGTTTAGAAGGACACTAGTAAATCTTTTTCTCAAACAAATAAGGCATCCTGTTGGCAAACACAAATAAAACAAAAGGTCATGTTGAACCTAATACATTCACTGTCTCAGCTAAACTATTTGAAACACTAGCTATCAAACTAAAGAAAGCTACAACAGCATGTATAAAGGTTGGAAAGGCACCAAAGGAGAGTTCTACCACTTGCAGGTCTAAGAGTTAGGTAAGCTGTGTTTAACACTGCATGTAGCCTAATTATAAATTTTATTCTTCCAAACATATAATGTGGTTAATTTTGATTTGACAAATAACTGTATCAAGTACTAGTTTAGTAAGAAATTTATTTTCATGAATTAGAAAAATTACTGCAGTGTCTAACACAACTCCATTTATAAAGCTAAACTAATTCTAGTACTGAATGCATATTGTGGATAACACTGAAGCAAATCTGTATAAACAAAAATGGTTACCGCAAGATAGAATTCACAATAGAAATTCAATATATAACTAAATAAGATTTACTGAAAATAATGGAAAGTGTAGTACAGATACATCAAACTTAATTATAACCACAACATTTTCCTTGTGAAAAATACAACTATCAGTGAAATAAAATGTACAATTGAAAATTTTCCAAAGGAAAAACAGTATAAACGAAAATATTCTTCAAGATAGGGAAAATAGTATGTCATTGTTTTTCTCATTACAATATAATTTGACACAAAAAGCAGTCCTAGAATTGCACCAATTACACATCCAGTTTCCTGAACATGTTAAGAGTAAAAGGAGTTCGTAAAGCAGAATGCAGTTTCTGAATTTCATATTTTAAATTGAGGATATTCTCATATAAAATGTCACATCACACCAGATCTGCTTACATAATGTACAATACTTTCCATTTTGTGGCCAGACATGAATATAAACATATGCTTTCTGTGCCACCTCTCTTTCATTCTGGTGTTTAGTCAGAGTCAGGAAAAAATAATCAAGTTACTTAAGTGTTATCTCTCTAGCCATAAAGAAAAATTATATTTAGTGCATGCTTCATCATTTGTCAAAAAACATTTCTGAAAATAAAATTCAGTTACCCAATGGTTTACAAAATAGAAAAATCATTCATTAGGATAAAAACGTGGTGGGGTTTTAGGTCCATTTCCAAAGGACTGACACCCTGGGCAGCACCACTGTCCTTCAGCAGAGGTCATGATGCCAAGTTCTATGGTCAAAGCAGGTGTGCCCACAGGAGACCACTGCCTGGCATTCAATTATCTGATGCCCTGCACCTGCTTCGACCACCCACCTCTGCCAGTTCATTAGTGCTATAAAGTAGACGGAATTTTTGTGGAAATGTTAGGAACACTTCTGCTGTACATGATTTAGAAGTTCTCCAAATTTTTCAAAAAGGTCTTCCACCCATTTTACATTTTTCATACAAAGTTGAACAATTTCTTCCTGTCCTAAGTCTTCATTTCTTTTCTGCACAGACGAAATCTAAAATAAAGAGAATTGACACATTAGCTTACACTTACCACTTTATTAGTTCTTAGTAAGAGCTTACTGTTTCTAGATCTTAAATGAAAAGGATTTAGGAATCCAAATACAAATACTCATTTTTAAAAAAAATTCCATCCATGGAGAATGATTATGTCACAGAAATTCAGTCTAATCCTACCATTTTTAGTTCCAGGAGGGCAAGGAGTAAGGCTAGAAAAAATGGCTCGAACTTTGCCAATTGCTTCCAGTTATGTTAAAATCTAAGTGACCAATTTGGGGGTGAATTCTACGTTTCAGAGCATTATAAAAATAGTCAACATATTGCACAACGATCTTTCCAACACATTCTCATCAAATACATCAAGTATACTCTTGAGCCAACTTAACTCTTAATTAAAAAATTGGCAGTGCTGGTCAGAAAAGATACTACTCTCTACAACCATTAAACCTTTGAGGAAATTGACCTTTATATCCAACCTACAAATTGGTAATATTGTCCTATATAATTCCTGAGCAACTTCAGTTATGATTCTTAAAAGTTACAATTAGGGGCGCATGGGTGGCTCAGTCAGTTAAGCATCCGACTTTGGCTCAGGTCACAATCTCATGGTCTGTGGGTTCGAGCCCCACATCGGGCTCTGTGCTAACAGCTAGCTCAGAGCCTGGAGCCTGTTTCAGATTCTGTGTCTCCCTCTCTCTCTGCCCTCCCCAGCTCGTGCTTTGTCTCTCTCTGTTTCAAAAATAAATAAACATTAGAAAAAATTTTTTTTAAAAATGTTACAATTAAATTTTAACTATCATTTCTTCCTGCAGAGGCACAAAAACCCTTTTCTCTGCAATGAAGTGGACTAAGGCCATTCTAGTGATAAGGAAGACAGCAGGATGTCAAAGCAGTGCCTGAAGTGAATTAAAGCAGGACCATTCTGTATTATGGGAGAAGAAAATGAAATAAAGTACCATTTATTATGGCAATGTAAGCAAACATAATAGCTTAAAAACATTACCACTTACAGCTTCTCTAAGAGGCTCAGATTAATATGAGCACAACACATAACACAGATACTCAGAATAACATTATTTACAGGACAAAAGAGACACATATTTTTGAACCATTCTCTTTAAAACATTAAAAAACCACAATAGGTATGGAATTCTTAAAATTCAGAAAAAATTTTCATCTTTAATAAGTGAAAAAAATTACCTCATCTTTACATATCAGATAAACGTGATATTTATAATGATGGAGTGAATGATACAAAGAATACAGCTGTATTTTCTCTGGATCAACAGCAAACTCCTATAAAAAGAAAAGAGTTTATGGGTATATTTATTTCATGGAATATTTGAGTGGCAAATATTTTTTACAATAACACTAGACCAAAAGTCTCAATGGAAATCTTAAAAATAAATGACTAATATGGCTGGATATAGGCTTAAATATGGACAAGAGGCTTAGTCAATTAAGAATTTAAACTGCATTTTAAAATCTTCACTTTTTTTCTGAATATAAACACACCATTTCAAAAAGTTTAAACACAGAAAATTTTTAAACTGTAAACATGTAAGATGATTTATAAAGTAAAAGAATCTATAATTTCTTACTTCAGAGATAAACAAGATTATCAGCATAGTATATATTCTTCCATATTTTCCCTCTGTGTATATAACATGTATTAATAACTCTAATTCTGTAATGGGAAGGAAATCGTACTACACATATTGTTCTGCAACTCTGTTTTTTTGAACTTGTTTTTTCCTAACTAAAACTTGAGGATCCTTCTATTTATTACATATACCTTCTGCCACTATAAATGGTATGAGGGCAGGGATTTTGACCATTTTTCACTATTACATTCCTAATACTTAGAACTATATTTGGCACACTATAGGCACTAAAAATATTTTATTGAAAGAATGAATGAGACTCTTTTTAGAAAGTACACAGTATTACTAGATGGCTTTTTATCCAGCCTCCCACTGGCAAGGCATAACTGAATTGCTCTTTTTTATGCAGCTGTGAATGTGTTTCTACAGAGTATATTTTTGATGTAGAATTGATTGCTAAAACTGTTTTCTGAAAAGGCAATAATTTAGACTATGTTTGAAAATGAATGAATTCTAATTTAAATAATTTTATAGATAGGGAATATTGAATCTTATGGAGTATGTGCACACTCACTTATCTGTATGCATTTGTATCTAATGATAAAAAGTATATAAAATATAAATAGTGGCATCAGGTGATTCTTTTCCTATTAATCTAATTTAGAAATCTGTGAGCACTAACTACATGCAGATACCGTGCTGAACGGAGAAACACAAAGAATAAGACCAAATCCCTGTTCCATGAGCTAGAGCTGATCATTCGTACCTGAGATTTCATATTTACAACAAAATTTAGAAAAATATTTGCTTGTTTCAATATTTTAAATAGGAATTATTTTAAGTGGGAAAGGTACAATTATATCAATCAATATCTACTTACTTGTGCAGATTTGGTGGTTGTTTTAGAAGTCCTTAGAGTTTTCTTATTATAAGCTTTGCCATTCATTTTGATTTTAGAAATAGCAGTACCCCCAGTTTTTGCTTTAGAGTCTCGGGTAATTATTGTTAGTTCAGGAAAACTTTCCAAAGCAGTCTTTAAAATAAAGCAAAAATAACCAACATCAGAAGCAAACTAAACTACTTTCAGCTATTCAAAATTTATTTTAAAAAATACAGAAAAAATATATACATACACTTATGTTTAGCACACACAAATATGCAGAGGGTACAGATGGGATGCAGTAAATACATACAATACAGGTATGTATTTAGATATATACATGGGTATTAAACACGGCTACAAATTCTTGGTAGGTCTTCCATCAAGATGTGGAATCTATATCCTCATCCCTTGAATTTGGGTGAACCTTATGACCTGCTTTATGCCAACAGCACCTGGCACTGTAGGGACTCCTTAATGAGGCAGGGAGTTCTAGTAATGCCTCTCTGTGGCTTCAAAGTAGGGGAAAGAAGGACAAATGTTTCCTCAAAGCTCTATTAACACAACTTGGCCAGCCCCTGCTATAAAGAATTCATCAGATCCCAGGTGAGGATGAGAACAGTAAAATGAGCAGCATCACAATACTTCTTTTGACCTCACTACTGCTTTGCCTTTTTTTTTTTTTACTACAGTCGTGTGAAAAGCGTCTAAAACAGGTCTTGATGAATTTTTTGGCCATAATGACACAGTAGTTACTACTCACTGACAAGTTAGTGGCAATGTGGCCAAACCAATTCTAGTCCCTGTTTTTTTTTTTTGTTTTTTGTTTTTTTTTTTTAATGGCTATTTTTAGAGAGAATCCCAAATAGACTCATGCAATCAGTGCTGAACCTGACATGGGGCTCAATCCCAGGAACCTTCAGATCATGATCTGAGCTGAAATCAAGAGTTTGACACTTAACTGACTGAGCCACCCATGCTTTCCTCTAATCCATTCTTTAAAAGTCACTGGTACATTTATGCTGTTACCTACTGTATGGCAAATCATGAAAAGCCACACACAATAGCTGAATGATATTTATAGCTAAATTTAACTAGTTTAAGTATTGTTTTAAGGTGGTGGAGTATGTGACTCTTGATCTCAGGGTTGTGAGTTTGACCCCATGTTGGGCACAGAGTTTACTTAAAAAAAAAAAAAAAAAAAAAAGGTTGTTTTAAAAGATTAAATAACCACTATCATTTACTATTTTGACACTATAAAGGTTCAGATGTCTCCACTATTTTGATTATTCAGAATATAATTACCATTTGACAGGCTACACTGTTTTATAAACAGTTACAACCTTTAGGGCCACTCTCTTCCAAACTCTGTATGAGTTCCCAAATACCTTTTGTGACAAGATGCTAAAGATGATTGGAAGTACGTGGATTTCTGAGGAAAACAGAACATGATTTACTTCAAAGAGCTTAGGATTCCTAAAATTACTAAGATCATCATGGGTAATGGTGTTAATTATTTCTAAAGGATTGACAATATTTTACAATCTGTTTGTATTTTGGTTTTGAAATGCAAAATGCTCTAAATGAATATAATAAAAATTAATAACAAATTTCAAAGTTAGAAATTTTGTTTTTTTCTTTGAAAATAATATGAAAACTAATTTTCAGTTATTCATTATAAACTGTTGCATAAGCTTTAAATATCTACAGTCTATTAAATTCCAAGTGGTGGCTTTAATACAAGTTATTAGAGAACTGGTTTAACATCCTCTTTTTTTAAAAAAATGTGTTATTCATTTTTGACAGAGAGAGAGACAGATAGTGTGAGTGGGGAGGGGCAGAGAAAGAAGAAGACAAAAGTCCAAAGCAGGTTCCAGGCTCTGAGCTGTCAGTACAGAGCCCAATATGGGGCTTGAACCTACGAACTGCGAAATCATGACCTGAGCTGAAGCTGAGCACTTAACTGACTGAGCCACCCAGGCACCCTTTTTTTTTTCTTCCAGTTTATTTTTGAGAGAGAGAGAGAAAGAACATGCAGGGGAGGGGCAGACAGAGAGGGACACACAGAATTCAAAGCAGGCTCTAGGCTCTAAGCTGTCAGTGCAGGGCCTGACATTGGGCTCGAACCCATGAATTATGAGATTATGACCTAAGGCAAAGTCGGCTGCTTAATCGACTGAGCCACCCAGTGGCTCAGAACTGGTTTAACATTTCTAAATGGCTAGCCAAGGGGCGCCTAGCTGGTTCAGTTTGTAAAGCGGGTGACTCTTGATCTCCAGGTGAAAGTCTGAGTCCCATCTTGTAGGTATACAGATTACTTAAAAAAAAAAAAGGGGGGGGGTTAGCTCAAACTGCTCATTTTTAAGATGTACTAAATTTTTAGAAAACACACATCTAAAAGCATTTCCTTCTCTGCAGAAAATATGGTATTTTCCAAATTTCAATTGATAAATTGATAACAGTAGTTTAGCAGAAAATACCGAACTGGTCTGTAGACCAAATTCTTAGTACTGGGCTTCTTATTACCTTTTAACTTTTTTTTCCTCTGTAAGTGCATGTCTGTGAAGAATACAAGACTATTAGTAGTTTGGTATCATTTAACTTTAGATTTTTTAAAAAGTAAACTCTGCACCCAATGTGGGGCTAGATCTCATGACCCTGGGGATCACATGCTCTGTTGACTGAGCCAGCCAGGCAACTCTGGTGTTGTTTAACTTTGAGCTCAACCTCAGAGCCTTAATTTTTACCTAGTAAAATGAAGTCAGTTTTCACTTTTATGTGGAGTCTGGATAAAACAGGAATGTGTAAAAACTATATAAATTACTCAAACAAGCCGAAAACTTACACCCACATAAAAACTTTCACACAAAAGTTTATGTACTAGTTTTACTGAAGACTGCCAGGATTAGGAAGCAATCAATATGTCCTTCAGTAGATGAACAGATAAACTGTGGTACATTCAGATAATGGAATATTATTTAGTGGTAAAAGAAATGAAATGTTGAGCTACAAAAAGAGATGACAGAAAAAATTCTTTTTTTAAAACAAGTTATTTTGCAGATCCTTACTTTTAAAATATTTTTTCATGTTTATTTATTTTGAGAGAGTGTGTGTATGCATGTGTGTGGAAGCAGGAAACGGGGGGAGGTGGGGGGGAGAAAGAGAGAGAGAGAGAGACAGAGAGAGAGAGAGAGAGAGAAAATGAATGAACCCTAGGCAGGTTCCACACTGTCAGTGCAGAGACTGTTGTGGGGCTCAATCCCACAAACTGTGAGACTATGACCTGAGCCAAAATCAAGAACTGGATGCTTAGCTGACCCAAGCCACTCAGATACCCCTTTAGTTTTTAAGTAAGCTCTATAACCAATGTGGGACTTGAACTCATGACCCCTAGATCAAGAGCTGCATGCTCTACTGACTGAGCTAGTCAGGTGCATCAAAATCTTAAATTCTTATTGGTAAGTGAAAGAGGCCAACTTGAAAAGACCACATACGGTATAGTTTTCAACTATAGGACATTCTGGAAAAGGTAAAACTACAGAGAGAATAAAGAGTAAAAAGATCAGCGGTTGCAAGGGGTTAAGTGGGGAAGGAAAGATGAATATAGCAAAGAAGATTTTCAAGGCAGTGAAAAGTACTCTGTATGGCACTTTAATAGTAAATAACATGTCATTATACTTTCTCCAAACTGACAGAATATACATTACCAAGAGTAACCCATGCAAACTGTGGACTTCAGGTTATAAGGATATGTCAATGTAGGTTCACCAATTGTGACAAATGTACCACTTTGGTGGGAGATGTTGATATGGGGGAGGTTGTTCATGTGTAGTAGATGGGAACTCTTTGTACTTTGTTCAATTTTGCTGTGAACCTAAAACTGCTATAAAAATCAAGTCTAGGGGTGCCTGAGTGGCTCAGCTAGTTGAGCATCCATCCACCTTTGGCTTAGGCTATGATCTCCTAGTTTGTGGGTTCAAGTCCAATGCAGACTCTGATAGTGCTGTTATCTGATAGCTGATAGCACAGTCTACTTCAGATTCTGTCTCCCTCTTTCTCTGCCCCTCCCTCCCTCTCAAAATTAAACATTAAAGAAAAATAAAAGAGAAAGAGTAAAAACTAAGAGCTATACAAATGTTTAAAAAATTTTTTTCCCGAAGGAGATATGATCAAAAGATTCTAAATGTTATATGTTATATTAAACAAGAAAAGTTGAGGGGTGCCTGAGTGGCTCAGTCAATTAAGCATCTGACTTTGGCTCAAGTCATGATCTCACGGTTTGTGACATCGAGCCCTGCGTTGGGCTCTGTGCTGACAATTCGGAGCCTGGAGCCTGCTTTGGCTTCTATGTCTCTCTCTCCCCCTCCCCCACTTGTGTATGTACGCATGGTCTCTCTCTCAAAAATAAACAATTAAAAAATTTAAAGAGAAGAGCTGGAAAATTCTGACTAGTAAATAGCTTCTGTGATAAATTTTCTGTGTTTTAGATTTGCTTATCATTGTTCTATATTGCTGATAACACCAAGACCAACTTAGAGTTAAACTATATATATATCTACCATTAGGTTAAGTTCAACTTTTCCTCAGATACTGAGTAAATCAGGCAAGTAAAGGAAATTTTGATAACTGTGCTAAGAAAAGGCCAATTCTAATTATAGGTGAAATGTGAAAATTCTGAAAAGGTTTAAAAGAAAAACCTTTCTGATAATTTAAAGAAAGTACTTTTGAAAATATTTGGAAATTATTATATAGAAGAAATTCTAGATAAATATAAAAGCCTAAAAAAAGAATTTAAGCAGGAAAGAGCAAATGATTAACACCAAGAATCTGCTTAATAAAATAAAGAGATAAGCTAAACAGACTCATCATGAATAAAAATCAAATTTTCATTGGGTGGGAAATTTTATAAAACTCAGAGTGACTTTAAAAAAAATTTTTTTTAGGGGCGCCTGGGTGGCTTAGTCGGTTAAGCATCTGACTTTCGCTTAGGTCATGATCTCACGGTTCGTGGGTTCGGGCCCCGCGTCGGGCTCTGTGCTGGCTGCCAGCTCGGAGCCTGGAGCCTGTTTCAGTCTGTGACTCCCTCTCTGTCTGACCCTCCCCTGCTCATGCTGTCTCTCTCTCTCTCCTAGAAAAAAAAAAAACACAAAAAAAAACATTAAAAAAAATTTTTTTAATGTCTTTTATTTTGACAGAGACAGAGAGCAAGTGGGGGAGGGGCAGAGAGAGAGAGAGAGACAGAGAGAGACAGAGAGAGACAGAATCCGAAGCAGGCTCCAGGCTCTGAGCTGTCAGCACAGAGCCTGACACGGGGCTGGAACTCACAGACTGTGAGATCATGACCTGAGCTGAAGTCAGACGCTTTAACCGACTGAGCCACCCAGGCTCCCCCAGAGTGACTTTCATAAATTTCCTGCCTATTATACTTTAGACTAGGATTGCCAGTGAGTTTGCTAATAAATCGTCTGAAGAAAATACCTTGAATGGCTGATCCAAATGAAGATTCAAAAGAAGTCTCTTTCGGTTATCATTCAGCATGCTATCTATTTTTTTCATATGAGGCAAAAGTAGCTCATCTAAAACAAGATAAAAATTTATTGTAACAATAAATAAACTATCAACACAAAAACTTGTTAGAAATCCAGCTTTACCTCAAAGTTGAGATATTAAATTCATTGGTGTATGTAAATGTTACTTTAAACATTTTGGACATGCAGCCTTCTGAACAAAAGGTAACTTGAAAAAATAGGTTTGCAATAGCCACGTGAGAAAAAAGCAGCACGGTATGAAGGCAGGATCAGAAGTCCTGGGTTGTAGCCCTGTCTCTGCCACTAGAATTGACTGACGACAGCTAACATGACCAGTAAGCAAACTGCCTAGATTCTTCAGATCTCATTTATCATCTGAACAATAAATAATATTACAAAATATAGATTTATCTCACATTATAAAATTCTATAAAATACCAAACATGATAACCTTAATTTAACTGTAGTTTGGGCCAAAGAAAAAGTAGGGGAAGAAAAATGATCAAAATCCATTTTCAAAACCATAAAAGTCAAAATAGTTATTTCAGAAAAGGAGAGAGTAAAAGTATGATAAAGATTTCTAACCAAAACTTTTTCTTTTTCACCTCTCTAAAACTTTAAGATCCTTTTTAAAAAAGTACTTTCATCAGAGTATTAATTACTTTTGGTGCTGTAGTAAATATTTTAGGTAACTAATTTCTCAAATTACCAGCATAATAATATATTTTATAATACGATCTTTAGCGACCATTCTGAAAGAATATATATCATCTTCAGAATCTGGCTACTAATTTCATAGATGAATAAGAGGATTCTCTATATTTGGAATACAAACACAAGCACGGTGACCCACAGAAGAACACTTCCTCTAATGGAAGAAAAGGTCCTTAGTGAGGAATGCATTCTGAGGTCACTCACCTTAGATACACACCTTCATAGTTTTCTTTTATCTTTCTAGTAGTGATTAAATCTGTTCAAAAACTGTAAGAATTTACATTTCAAAAAATAAAGTTTTAAACATTCACGGATTTTTAAAAATGCTCCATTAAAAAAAATATATAATCATTAAAGTTTTCCCCCCTTAGACAATGGAGAAAAATCAGAAAACAATGATAAGCAGTAGAAAAAAAACCAACTAAAATACAACTACCCAGGAATGACCATTACTAAGAGATGTATATTGTGTAATGCAAGGAGT
Organism: Hyaena hyaena; assembly: GCF_003009895.1. Lineage (NCBI taxonomy): Eukaryota > Metazoa > Chordata > Mammalia > Carnivora > Hyaenidae > Hyaena > Hyaena hyaena. The sequence continues at coordinate 3,297,900 of NW_024080706.1, forward strand.
TTTGATTGAGAGAAAAAACATTTAATGGCAAAAGCACTGACATGGGGAATTAACTATTGGGTTTTAACTGTGGTTATTCAACGATTAAGTTGTTCTATAACTATGAAATACATTTAATTTTTTTGAACCTTAGTCTACAAAATAAATGTTTTAGACGAGGTAATCTCTAATGTCTCTTCCAGCACTACATGACTCTAGGAAGGTGATGGAAACTGGCTCATTATCAACCCTTTAATTCCCTCTTTTAGTTGTCCGTGGTGAAAGCTACAGTAAACATTAGTGAGCAACATTAAATATATAAATCACCAATTAATTTCAGATATTAATTTCCTCTCCATTTTACTGTAAGAAAAATTTACTAAAGAAAGAATATAAAGGAATAATATTAATGAATATAACCCAATGCATACATTATTTTACTACTAATTGATTAGAACATAATTATTTGGTGATGTATCTTCTATGAGACACAAATCTATGATTTTAATATTTATACCAGTATTATCCAATTCATCTTGCCAATGACTAGAAAGCAGAAAGTACTGACATCTAGACCTTGCGTGTAACATAGACAGTGAAAAGTTATGACGATGACAAAGATTTAGAATTGAAAGAAACTAGTGGGTAGTTACATAATTTTCCTATGAGTAGAAATCAATAAAAATACATTCAACATAAGAAATGCTTCAATATAAATTTGTTCAAATATTGACAATTCATAAAAAGATAGGACTACTTTATAGCATCAGTATCACGGATAGATATGTGAACTGACAGTGTATAGATATCTATTACAAAACCTATATATTAAACACACAACTAACAGATAAGAATGAAGAAGATCCATGAAGTACTACCAAGAAAGTACTATTAGCAGACTGTACCATTGCTCTTCTCTAAGGCTTGCATTGTGTCAGGGTCCAAAGCAATGCTAACAAGCAATTCCATGTAGCTCTTAAAGGTTTCCTTCATCGCTCTTGTGTTCAAAAAACGAGTGACAAAGGGAGCTGGAGGATCAAATTCTGAGAGAGTGAAAAGATGAAATATTAAATATCCTTCCTGATAAATTTAAAAACACTTTCATTTGTAAAAAGAGCTGATAAGCAGATAAAAGGTTGTAGATAAAATTTCTTCAAATTCAACTTTCTCCCCTTCAGCTTTTAAAAACACCCAGGTTAAGGTGCCTCCTTAGTGCAGGAGGCAGCACATCAGTCTCATAAAAACACTCAGGTTAGAGATTCTCACAGCTGGTTTGCACATCACAATCACTAGAGCTCATAAAACAAAACAAAACAAAACAAAACAAATCAGCTTGCTGGACTTATTAAAACAGTATCTTTCGGTGGGGGTGGGTGGGTAGGTGGTGGTAGCAGTCGTGATATTACGCTTCTAAAGGTTCCCAGGTGACTCTACAGCCTCATACCAGCCCAGTACTGGTAAACATCAGCCCCACAGGAATCTGTTTTTCTGCCCTGGCCCCACTACAGACATCTGCTGCCAGGCGGTACTACTCCAGAACTGATGGTTTCTCGAGATTAAGGAAATTACACAACACATCTAATATAGGAGTTAATATATAGTCATCTATTTTTAAATTCTACACTTAAATTACTGTAAAATTCTGGTCTAGAGCCAAGGCATATATAATTTTTTTTTAATATAAAACAGCCCATACATAGGGAAAACTTAACTCAAATTCAATGTCAAGAACTTCAAAATTGGAAATGTCTCAATTTTAACCTTTTGGATTCAAATACATGACTTGTTTAAAACAAAAAAAAGAACCACAGGCCCAAAATGATGTCACTTAGGGTAAGGCTGCACATCATTAAACCAAGACTTAATAATACCTAATCTAACTGTAGTTTCAACCCCCAGAAATGTAACCTTTATCCAGTCAACATGGGAATTTCCTGGTCAGTAAATTTAAGAAATTTACTGATAGACCCCTTTTGTTATACTTAGGAGGGTGACCTTGCTTAAAACAATGGATTTTTGCTAATAATTTCCTTTCTTCCACTCCCTCTCTACCTTTATTTTTTTTATTTTTTTTTAATGTTTTATTTATTTCTAGGAGAGAGAGAGAGACAGCGTGAGCAGGGGAGGGTCAGAGAGAGAGGGAGTCACAGACTGAAACAGGCTCCAGACTCCCAGCTGGCAGTCAGCACAGAGCTCGACGCGGGGCTCGAACCCACGAACCGCGAGATCATGACCTAAGCGAAAGTCGGACGCTTAACCGACTAAGCCACCCAGGCGCCCCTCCCTCTCTACCTTTAAAACCTTTCTTTTTTGGGGCGCCTGAGAGGCTCAGTCAGTTAAGCATCTGACTTCGATTCAGGTCATGATCTCACGGTTCGTGAGTTCGAGCCCCACGCAGGGATCTATGCTGGCAGCTCACAGCTGGGAGCCTGCTTCAGATTCTGTGTTTCCCTCTCTCTCTGCCTTTCCCCTGTTCACAGTCTGTCTTCTCTCAAAAATAAATAAACACTAAAAAAAATTTTTTTAAAGAACATTCTGGCTGGCTCAGTCAGTACAGCATGTGACTCTTGATGTTGGGTCCTGAGTTCAAGCTCCATGTTAAGTAGAGATTAATTAGAAAGACAATGAAAAAAAATAGTCCTTCATGAAGCAGTAAAAACGATTAATTATATTAAATCTTTATTCTGAGTAAATGTCTTAATATTCTGTGTGATAACTTAGAGGTACAAATAAAGCACTTCTGTTATAAACTACGATTGTTATCTCCAGGAAGAACATCCATGCAATTGTTTGACTAACAAAATGAACTAGACACTTTTCTCCCCTTGGGACAACCATTTTCATTTGAAAGAGTGATTCAAAGACACACTATGCCTATTCAGACTGGGTATCTGGCAGACATTCTCTCAAAAATTAATGAAGTAAACCTGTCATTCAAGGAAAACAATTAATGGCATTTACTAACAATGATGATAAAATTTGAGGTTTCATTTTTTTTTAAGATTTTATTTTTCAGTAATCTCTATACCCACCGTGGGGCTCAAATTCACAACTCTGAGATTGAGTTGCATGCTCCATGACTGAGCCAGCCAAGAACCCCCAAAATTTGAGGTTTCAAATGAAAATTAGAATTCTGGAAAATGTGTATCTACCACTGTGTGCTTGACAATATTACAATACTTAAGGAGATCAATGACGAGATCAGTGGTAATATTCGTGTTACACTGTAAAAACTTAGGACCTAAATATAAGAGCTAAAATCATGAAGCTCTTAGGGGCATCTGGGTGCCTCAGTCAGTTGAGTGTCTGATTTCAGTTCAGGCCATGATCTCATTCATGGAGCCCGGCATTGGGTTCTCTGCTGTCAGCACAAAGCCCGCTTCAGATCCTCTGTCTCCCTCTCTCTCTGCCCCTACCCCACTCACATGCACTCTTTCTCTTTCAAAAATAAACCTTAGGGGCCCCTGGGTGGCTCAGTTGGTTAAGCTTCCGACTTTGGCTCAAGTTGTGATCACGTGGCTTCTAAGTTGGCTTGTGAGTTCAAGCCATGTTGGGCTTTGAGCTGACAGCTCAGAGCCTGGAGCTTGCTTCAGATTCTGTGTCTCCCTTTCTCATGGTTTGTCTCTCTCTCAAAAAAATAAACATGAGGGGCGTCTGGGTGGTTCAGTTGGTTGGGTGTCCAACCTTGGGTCAGGTCATAATCTCTCTTTTTGTGGGTTCGAGCCCTGCATCGGGTTCTGTGCTGACAGCTCAGAGCCTGGAACCTGTTTCAGATTCTGTATCTCCCTCTCTCTCTGCCTCTCCCTTGCTCGCACTCTGGCTCTGTCTCAGAAATAAACGTTAAAAAAAAATTAAAAAAAATAAAATCATGAAATTCTTAGAAGAAAATATAGAGGAAAATTTTCATGACCTTGTATTTGGCAATGGATTCTAAATATAATAACAAAAGTCTAAGCAATAAAAGAAAAATTAGAGAATTTGGCTTCATTAGAACTTCAAACTTTTTTTTTGAGAGACAGAGCATCTTAAACAGGCTCTAATGCTGAGCGTGGAGCCCAATGCAGGGCTGGATCCCACAACCCTGGGATCGTGACCCAAACTAAAATCAAGAGTTGGATGCTCAACTGACTGAGCCACCCAGGTGCCCCAGAATTTCAAACTTTTGTGCATCAATGGACATTATCAATAGAATAGGATATTTAAAAATCATATATCTGATAAGGGTTTAATATCTAGAATATATAAAGAACTCCAACAACTCAAGAACAAAAGAAATGACCTAATTAAAAACTAGGCCAAAGATCAGAACAGACATTTCAAAGAAATTAAGGAAATGGCCAGTAAGCACTTGAAGATACTCAACATCATTAGTTGTTAGGAAATTACAAATCAAAACTTCAGTGCATACCACTTTACACCTACGAGGATGGCTACAAAACAAAACAAAGCAACCCACCAAAAACAAAACAAAAAAACCCACAAATGTTGGTGAGGATGTGAAGGAATTGGAACCCCATGCATTGCTGGCAGTAAAGTAAAATGGTGTAACCATTGCGGTATTTTAAAGGTTTTATGGTTCCTCAAAAAGCTAAACATATAATGGATAAACTTACAATGGAATAATACTCAGCCATAAAAAGCAATTAAGTTCAAAAACATGCTGTAACATGGATGAACCTTGAAAACATTGTAAGTGAAATAAAAGAGATACACTTATATGAGATATTTAGAGTTGACAAATTCATGGAAACAGAAACTAGATTAGAGATTACCAGCAACTGGGGGAAAGTGAGAATGGTAAATTATTGCTTAATGGTTACAAAGTTTCTATTTGGTGTGATGAAAATGCCTTGAAAATAGGTAGTTTTGATAGTTGCACAACAGTGTGAATGTAATCAATGCTACTGAATTGTACACTTAAAAATGGCTATAATGGCAAATATTATCTTACATATATTTTACCATAATTTTTTTTAAATGTGGAAAAAAATGAAATGGAATATGTGCCTCAATGAACTAACAGATATTTTCATTCGAAGAATGGATAATGTTACAAAATCATTCATGGATTAAAGATACATTCAAGGGGTAAGGGAAACCATAGATTTTAATGTAATAAGCATGAGGAATTGAAACTACTACTTGTAAAGTTTATAAAACACTTTTGAGTATCAAATAATAAAAATATCCATAATTATCTGAAAAGATAATTATAATATTCTTCCCTTTCCCAACTACAAATCTATCTAAGACTGGGTTTTCTTTTTATACATTAGCCAAAATAATATATGTAGAAGCAAACATGAAAATGCTACCCTTCCTATTTGTTTAGGAAAATACAGTTGTTAAAAATGTTAATGAGTAATGGGTTTATTTTATTGATTAAAAAAAATTTTTTTTTGAGAGAGAGACAGAGTGCAAGTGGGGGAGAGGCAGAGAGAGAGAGGGAGACACAGAACCTGAAGCAGGCTCCAGGCTCTGAGCTGTCAGCACAGAGCTCAACATGGGGCTTGAACTCAAGAACCAGGAGATCAGGAGATCATGAAGTGAGCCAAAGTCAGACACCTAACCAACTGAGCCATGCAGGTACCCTGTATTTTATTTTATTTTTTAAAGTAGGCTTCATGTCCAAGCCGAGCCCAATGTGGGGCTTGAACTCACAGCAATGAGATCAAGACCCCACCTTGGGCTCTGTGCTGACAGCTCAGAGTCTGGAGCCTGCTTCAGATTCTGTATGTGTCTCTCTCTCTCTCTGCCCCTCCCCTGCTCATGCTCTCTCTCAAAAATAAATAAACATTAAAAATTTTTTAAAAATTTATTTTAATAGATATTTGGTAAATATCAATAGATATAGCACACAAAAATACAAGTGTTTTTGGAATCCTCAATAAACCTGAAGATTAGAAAAATGTCTTAAAACAAATTGTTTTGAAAACCAACAGGCTACAAATCTGTTTATTATCAATATCTGCCTTTTAAGAAACAATAAAAATGCTTACCTATTAGTGACACCTAGTGGCAACTCAAGTTACCAATAAAGAAAAATTTCATCTTGAATGTCATTTAAGGAAGTGGTGTAATTGTGTGCAAATTCAGAACCCAAACCATTCCATTCTAAACCGTAGACAGGAACGAAAACTACAAAAATTGCAAGTATTGCCTTCCATTTGTACTCAAAGCACTGAATTTCTTTTTTTTTATCTTTAAAAAAAGTAAAAGATTTTTTTCATTTTATTTGGGGTGGGGGAGGGGCAGAGTGGGAGACAGAATCTCACGCAAACTCTGTGCTGTTAGTGCAGAGCCTGACACAGGGCTCAAACCCACAAACCATGAGTTCATGACCTGAGCCAAAATCAAGAGTGAGCCAGCCAGGTGGCCCTAAGCACAGAATTTCTTTATAAATTTTGACATGCATACTTCATAAGTAGCTTTTATTTTTTTTATTCTTATTTATTTTTTATTTTATTTAGAGAGAGAGTGAGCGAGCCTGAGCTGGGGAGAGAGGCAGAGGGAGAGAGAATCTCAAGCAGGCTCCACACCAGCTCAGAGCCTGACATTGGGCTCGATCCCACGACCCTGGGATCATGACCTGAGCCAAAATCAAGATGCCCATGCGATTCTCTTTCTGATCAAATAAGCTTTAAGATGAGCTCCCAAGCAGTGAGCTTGTAATGTCAGAATCCAACCTGGTCATCAACCTCAACAGCACTCCCAACACACAATTCATCATTTACATTCAGCCTGAATTTCTTATGTGTCCCCCTCTTCCATCTCTACTGCTACAACTTAGGTTCTGACTTTCAGTTTATACCTGAACTCTGAGGTCCTGTAATACAAATTCCAATGATACCATGTTGCTCCTACTGAAATCCCTCCAGGGACTCTCTCTTGCTTACAGGACCCTAGGCTTTCAGCTTTTGCTTGGCACATTGGGTCTTCTATCATCCTTCAACGTTTTCTGCCTATGTCCAACTTTATGCTCTAGAAGGGTCACCACGCTTTTTCTGTAAAGGGTCAGGTGGTAAATATCTGAGGCTTTAATGGTCACATATTCTCCTGTAGCAATGACTCAAATCTGCTGCAGTAGTAGAAAAAACAACTATACGAAAATACGTAAACGAATCTGTGTTCCAGTTAAAACTTTATTTATAAGAATTGACTGCTGGTCAGATTTGACCCATTGGTCACAGTTTGCCGACTTTTGCTCTAGAATGAACTGCTTGTATTTCTTGCTTATATTACACAACATGTTTGATGGCTAATGGAATGTGTGCTAGTATATTCTTGTGCTTTAAAACTATCTCAAGTTTAGCTTTGAATAAATTAATATACCTGTATCTATATCCAGCCAATGAAAATGCTCTTTTGTCTCTTTTAACAGTTTTAAGAGTATAAAAGGGTTTGAAGGTCAAAAAGTCTGATCTATTTTATCATTTTCATTTTATAAAAGAGAAAATTAAGGCACAGAGAGGTCACCTAGCTTAGTCAAGGGTACTGGTTGGTTAGTGGCAGATATCCAGCAGTTTGCATTATATTATATAACAACAAATATATTCTATATACATAGAAGTATACATTATTATACCCTATTAACTATAGTTTCAGAGTTGCTGCTTCCTAGGCTCATTTTACTCTTTTCTTCTAGCATAAACATAGACTCTGAAGTTTAGAACTATAGACTCAGTATAAATGATCTGATCTAATCCCCATCCTACCCAAAGAGGTGAGATAACTAGCATTACTATGGTGAGAATTCACAGCAGTCTTCTTTCAGTTCACCATTTTTTCTACTTTACAAGGGGCTGCATGTGTGGGCAAAGCGTACTTCCAATTAGTGTTCAAGGAAAGTGAACTTTTGTATGTATCTATGTATTTATTTTTTAAAATGTATTCTTATAAAAGCCTAGGCAGAACTTCATTGGGTAGATAAATCTCCACAGAAATAAAATAATTTGGAATTGTGAACATCACTGCTTCTCTCTGTTCATATAGGTAATCTAAAGTTATCAAGGTATTCACTTCATAGAGAACTTACCCTCATCATCAGTACTACTAGAATGGATCTCAGGAGAGGAGTCAGATTGGGATGAGGAAAACTCTTCTTTCCATTTCTTCCGCTTCTTTGGTGGTGGCTCAGCCTTTACTTTCAGCTGTTTAACTTTGGGTTTCACAGAAGGGGCTTTTGTAGTTGTAGTTTTTGGTGTTGGAGGATCAAAAGTTTTACTGCTACTACTTAGCTTAGCCTGAACAGTTCTGCAATGTTACAAATAAACTTCATTAACACCTGTAATCTCTCAAAAATTAAAAACAAATTAAAAATTAAAATTAAAAAAAAAAAACATTGCTGGAGTGTCTGGCTGGTTTGGTCAAAAGAGCATGTGACTCTTGATCTTGGGGTTCTGGGTTCAAGTACCACGCTGGGTGCAGAGACTACTAAAATAAAATTAACTTACAACAAAAAAGATATTGTAAAAAATAAGCCTTTCATATATATATTACATATGAAAATAAATACCTGATAGTTTGTGAAGGCTTACTTCTTGGCTTTTTGGAACACACTCTGACATACTCCTTTTTGTTTGTGTTTTCAATGAACTTCACATATATCTTTTTGTATTTACTCTTTGCATCTCCAAAATATCCAAGGTACTAAGGAAAGAAACACTTTGAATTACATACTTATACATTCTATACATAAAATATTTGTTGGCTTGACTATTACTTTAGCATTCTTTAAGTTTTTCAAAATGCAGTTCTGGCCAAGCTACTTTTCACCCTCAATAAAAATGATCTGTCTCACTCATGACTGCAAGCTCTCACATAGAAGCAACCTCACTGGCTAATCATCAGATGTTTACTTACTCAATGCTGTTAAATAACTACATTAAGTACAAAAGAAACACTTCTGTAAGTCTTCTGGTTAATAAGGATGTTCGATTGGCAGAATAATCAATACAGTAGACCCCAATTCCATATGAACTTTTTACAGATAATAACTAATTCATTTTTTTAAAAAAGTTATATATGTATTAGTATAAAGTGATTTAATTTTTAAAAACTGGTATTTACATACTGATTTTATTTTAAAAGCAGACTATTAGAGTATCTGATTATTAAATTTTATATCAGAAATACTCAATATAAAATACATTTAATGTAGGGGCATCTAGGGGCGCCTGGGTGGCTCAGCTGGTTAAGTGTTCAACTTCAGCTCTGGTCATGATCTCAAGGTCTGAGCCCCGTGTCACGCTCTGTGCTGACGGCTCGTGGCCTGGAGCCTGCTTCAGATTCTGTGCCTCCTTCTTTCGGTCTCTCCTCCACTTATATTCTGTCTCTGTCTCTCTCAAAAATAAATAAACATTGAAAAAAATTTAGGGGTGCCTCGATGGCTCAGTTGGTTAAACATCTGACTTTGGTTCAGGACATTATCTCATAATTCTCAAGTTGGAGCTCTGCATTAGGCCCTGTGCATTTTACTTACACTATTTGTAGCAGCAAATTCTCTTTGTCCATCTCGAATTTCAGGAACAAACTTCTGTAATAAAGCTTTTTGTACTTTCCAAATAGCTGGGGGTTCTTTTCCTGTTTTCAAAGACTCCTGTAATATGTGGAATCAATTACATTAAAAAAACCTGGCAATATATTCTAGATTTATAGAATCTTAGAACTGAAAGGAAAATGAATGACCTATGTAGCTATATATTTTTTTAACCTAGTTGAACTTTTGCAATAATTTTTATAACCTGGCTACTCAATCTCTGCTAAAATTCTTCCAGAAATAGGGAGGACACCAATATGCACACTAGTCCCTTACTGTTTTGTATAACTACTGGAAAGTTTTCCCCTAATGACATTTTGATACATTATTTGTACAATTTTATAAGAGTATGTATATATTCAAAAAGACCAGAAACAAATACGCTAAACTATTAACAGTAGTTAACTGTAAATGGAAGGCATATAGACAATTTGAATGTTACTATTACATGCCTCATTTTAAATGCCATTCCTCTCCACCACAATTCAAAACTAAAATCAAAAGCAAGAAAACAAAAACCGAAAAAATACATTATCTTAAAAACAGCTAAAATTGTCAGGCATGAAATTTACCATTCTATCTATGGTTCTACAACTTGAAATTGTGAAAATAAATAAATTCTGTGTTTACATTATATTCCTGTTATTTTCTTTAAACTTTTAAATTAAAAAAAAAAACAAACCTTTTTCTCCAACCCTTAACAATACAATTGAGTTGGGAGCTTTGAAAAACATTAACATTTCAAAACTGCTCTAATTACTAGTACCTAAATGCAGCATACTGACTAGTCATACATATGGAAAACTCAAAAAAAGTAAAAATTATTTAAAATTTTTTTTTAAAATATCTGACATTTGCCACTTTGATTTTATTATCTAGATTAAAACAGAATAACTATAAAAATATAACTTTTTGCAATTCAAGCTAGACGTATACTATTGGTCATTATGAAGGCTTAGTATAGGACACACCCACTAAACTATGACCTTTACACCTGTGAACATTTAAATCACCTTAAAAGTCTCTATGTCTTCTATTTTTACCACAAACTCATCACGCTCTCTGTATTGGCCTTCTCCTCCGCTTTCTGTGTTCTCCTCATCTGTAAAGCCTTCTATGGCAACAGTGTCCTGTCCTTTTGCAAACTGGTCTGAAGGGAGACCATCAAGTTCGCAGGGCTTTGGGGGTTCTGTAGAGTTTATATTTTCCAGGATATTTATTGCAGATGAAGTAGAGCAGGGAGGTTCTTGCTTAACTGCACCCACAGTGGTAGAGGAAGTAGTAGCAGTACCAGTAGTATTGGCAGTTGGGCTAGTAGTTGCCACTCGTAGGGCTTCTGAAACTAGATCAAGCAAATGCAAATCAGTAATACAAATAAATACTTGTTTTGAGTAAGATCTGAACAGTTTAAAAAGAAAGACTTGATTATTTTTACCATCAAACTGAAACAAGGAACAATACAGTAAGAAATTAAAATATGGCTGTAAATTTTCAAGAAACAAAGTGATAAGAGTTACATCTGGATGACAATCAGACTAAGAGCATCCATCAACCTACACTTACCCCTAAGTCCATTAAGTAGCACAATGCTCTTTTAAGAACAGAGGGGAGCCTGGGTGGCCAGTGGGTTAAGGGTCCAACTTTGGTTCAGGTCATAATCTTGCGGTTTGCGAGTTTGAACCCCGCGGTGGGCTCTGTGCTGACAGCTCAGAGCCTGGAGCCTGACAGCTCGTTCTCTGTCTCTCTCTCTCTCTCAAAAATAAATAAACATTAAAAAACATTTAGGGGTGCCTGGGCAGCTTAGTCGGTTAAGCGTCCAACTTGGGCTCAGGTCATGATCTCACGGTTCGTGGGTTTGAGCCCAGCATCGGGCTCTGTGCTGAAGGCTAGCTCAGAGCCTGAAGCCTGCTTCAGATTCTGTATCTCCCTCTCTCTCTGACCTTTCCCTGCTCATGCTGTCTCTCTCTCAGAAATAAATAAAACATTAAAAAAAAATTTTAGAACAGAGACACAAAAGGGATGCAAGATAAGAAGGGTCAGCTAACCAAAGCTGTGAAGAATTCCTAAAAGAAGAAAAGCCAATTGGATGTGGAAAAGGAAAACAACATCCCAAAATACTTTGAAAAAGCTCTAAGAACTATAAAGATTATAAAATAATATGAAAAATTGTAAGCCAACAAACAAGAAGAAATTCCTAGAAAAATGAAAACTACTGAAAAGGACTCAAGAAGAAATAGAACATCTAAACAAACCAACAAGAATAAGGAGAATAAAAAATGTTAAAAGGCATCCCACAAAGATAAGCACAGGCCCAAATGGGATCACAAACAGATTCTACCAACTTTAAGTTAAGTAAGAATTAATATCAATCCATCGTAAGCCAAAAAAATAGGAGGAAACACTTCCCACTTTATTTTATAGAGCCATATTATTCCAATACCTAAATCAAACAAAGCATCACACAAAAAACCCCAATAGGATCAGTATCCCTCATGAATATAAACACAAAAATCTTAAACATAATAAGAGGAAAACAACCAACATATAAAAGGAATTATACATCATGTCCAAGTGGGTTTTAACATCTAAAGATCAGTCAATCATTATATTAATATAACAAAGGAAAAACCAAAGGATCATCTCATTAGATGCAGAAAAAGCATTTGGCAAAATTCAGCATCATGAATTTAAACACTTTTTTGTGATAAAAATACTCAACAAGTTAATCATAGGAGGGAACTTCAACCTGATAAAGGGCATCCACAAAAAAATAAAAGCTGGCATCATATTTAATGGTAAAAAACTAGATAGATGCTTTCCCCTAAGAAAGATGTCTGAAGAAATAAAACAATCTCTCTTTGCAGATGACATGATCTTGTATATAGAAAATCCAAAGGAATCTCAAAAAACCTGAGTTAATAAGTACGTTCAGCAAGTTTTCAGAGTATAAGATCAAGATGTAAAAATCAATTGTATTTTTTTTAAAGGAAGCTCTACGCCCAATGTGGGGCTTGAAGTCACAACCCCAAGATCAGGAGTCACATACTCTACCAACTGAGCCAGCCAAGCACCCCTAAATGAATTTCTGTATACTTGGAATGAACTATCCAAAAATGAATTCAGGCGGGGTGGGGGGTGGGGGGTGCCAGGGTGGCTCAGTTGGCTAAATGTACCATTCTTGATTTTGACTAGATCTCAGAGTTTGTGAAATTGAGCTCCATGTGGGGCTCTGAGCTGACAGCATGGAGCCTGCATGGGATTCTTTTTCTTTCTCTTTCCTTCTCTCTTCCTCTCTTTCTCTCTCCCTCCCTCCCTCTCCCTCTCTCTCTCTGCCTCTCCACCATTCAGATGAACACACTCAAAATAAACTTAAAAAAAAAGAATTCAGAAATATAATTCCATTGATAATATCATCAAAAAGAAAATATTTTGGAAAAAATTTTAGAAAAGTCCAAAGCTCGGGTGCCTGGGTGGCTCAGTCAGTTAAGTGTCTGACTTCAGCTGAAATCATGATCTCACAGTTTGGGAGGCTTAAGGCCCGCATTGAGCTCTGTGCTGACAGCTCAGAGCCTAGAGCCTGCTTTGGATCCTGTATCTCCCTCGCTCTCTGCTCCTCCCTGATCACATTCTGTCTGTCTGTCTCTCTCTCAAAAATAAACATAAAAAAAAAAAAGTGCAAAGCTTCCCTTCTGAAAACTATACACATTGTTGAAAGAGTTCTAGTGTTCAAAAGTCTATTATTCTCCAGGAGGGAAGATATTAACAGATTCTGAGAAGAAATATTTCATCAAAATAATCAGGGGTTGGGAAGTAGTTAAAAAGAGGAATGAGACAAGACTGACCACACATCAATGGCTATTAAAACTGAGTGATCGGGGCGTGTGGGTGGCTCAGTCAGCTGAGCATACAACTTGGGCTCAGGTCACGATCTCACTGTTTGAGTTCAAGCTCCTCCCTGGACTCACTGCTGTCAGCACAGAGCCTACTTCGGATCCTCTGTACCGGCCTCTCTCTGCCCCTCCCTTGCTATGCACATGTTCTCTCTCTCTCAAAAAAAATAAACACTGAAAAAACTTAAAAAACAACAACTGAGTGATACATAAATTGGTTTAATTATACCAATCTTTGTTTATATTTGAAAATGTCCAAGGGTGCCTGATGGGCTCAGTGGGTTGAGCATCTGACTCTTGACTTTGACTCAGGTCATGATCTCAAGATTGATGGGATTGAGCCCCACTTCAGGATCTGCATTGACAGTATGGAGCCTGCTTGGAATCCTCTCCCTCTCTCTTTCTCCCTGCCCCTCTCCTACTCATACATGCACATGCACTCTCTTTCCTCTCAAAATAAATAAATTTTAGGGGCGTATGGGTGGCTCAGTTAGTCAAGTGTCCGACTCTTGATTTCAGTTCAGGTCATGATCTCACAGTTCATGAGATTAAGCCCTGCATCTGGCTCTGCAATGACAGTGCGGAGTCTGCTTAGAATCCTCTCTCTCTCTCTCTCTCTCTGCCACTCCCCCACATCCTGTGACTCCCCCCATAAACATAAAAAAAATAAACTTTAAAAAAAAAAAGAGAAAATTGTCCATAATAAAAACCAAAGCAAGTATTTCTTTTAAAAGAACGTATAACTGGGACACCTGGGTGGCTCAGTCCGTTAAATGGCTGACTTTGGCTCAGGTCATGACCTAGTGGTTCCTAAGTTCAAGCCCTGAGTTAGGCTCTGTGCTGACAGCTCTGAGCCTGGAGACTGCTTCAGATTCTGTGTCTCTCTCTCTGCCTGTACCCCACTCACACTCCCTCTCCTTCTCTCTCTTAAAAAAATAAACATTAAAAAAATTTTTTTCTTAATAAAAATAAAAAAGAATGTATAACTTTCAAATCAGTAGAGGAAAACATCTATCAATACTCTATGATGCCCTTTTTATGAAGCTTTAAAACAAGCCAAAGTTGGGATGCCTGGGTGGCTCAGTCAGTAAGCATCAGACTTCAGCTCAGGTCATGATCTCACAGTTTGTGAGTTTGAGCCCTGAGTGGGGCTCTGTGCTGATAGCTCAGAGCCTGGAGCCTGCTTGGGATTCTGTGTCTCCTCTCTACTCCTCCTTCACTCGCATTTTTACTGTCTCTCTGTCTCAAAAGTAAATAAACATTTAAAAAAAAGTTAAAAGAAAAAAAAAACAAATAATCCAAAGCTAAGAAAGGTGTTCAGGTGCAGTATACTATAATATAGATAAAAGGGATTAAGAGGTACATACTTCCAGTTATAAAATAAGTAATGGAGATGAAAAAAACAGCAGAAGGAATAGAGTCAATAATACTGTAATAATGGTGTATGGTGACAGATTGAGAAATGTATGGAACTGTTGAATCAATAAGCTGTGCATTGGAAACTAATACAACATTGTATGTCAACTATACTTCAACAAAAAGGTATGGTATTTAGGGATGCATACACAGGTGGTAAAACTATAAAAGAAAAACAAGAAAGTGATTATCACTCCCAAATCAGTGGTTAGTTCTAGAGGTAATGAGTTGAGTTTAACATATAATATTCAATACTGGGGCACCTGGGTGGCTCAGTTGGTTGAGAGTCCGACTTCACCTCAGGTCATGATCTCACAATTTGTGAGTTCAAATCCTGCATCAAGCTGTGTGCTGACAGCTTAGAGCCTGGGGCCTGCTTCAGATTGTGTCTCCCTCTCTCTCTGCCCCACTTGTGCTCTGTCTCTTTCAAAATAATAAACATTAAAAAATTAATATAATATTCAAATTTTATGAGTAGCATTTAACACCTTAAATTTTATTCTTTGCTCCACACTTTGGGCACATCTCATTGGTTTTGAAATGTAATGCTCCACTGTCCTTTCTAAGCAGTTTGTCATTTTACTTTGGGTTTCTTTTTAAAGCCAGGAGTTATTTAGGAGAAGTTATTTTGAAGTTTTAAAAATAAAAACTTTTTTATTTCTTTGTCCCTTTCCTTCTTCCTTTCTACTACTATTTATAAATTACTGCCTTATGGTCAGAGAATATGGCTTAAGTAATGTCTACATTTTCAAATTTATAGAAATTTTATGTGTGTTTATCTTACATGTGTCACTTTAATTTCCATATGTGAGTTATATTTCATAAGAAAAAATGTTCTGAAAGAAAGAAAACAGATAAGGAAAAATATACCAAAACAATAATAATAAAATTAGTATGGAAATATTAAAAACAGAAATGGGAAATTAAATCGAAAAAAGATTTTATGAAAAGGATATCTAACTTAGTACAATTTTATGTACCCAATCACATGGGTTTGAAACATATCAAGTAAACAGTATTAGAGAAATAATCAAACATAGTTGGAAACTTTAACACACCTTTTTCAGGAATCAACAGATCAAGCAATCTAAAAACAAATAAGGATAGGGAGGATTTAAAAAACTGTTTATTATTCAAAATTTCAAACATACATAAAAGTAGAAAACAAATCCTCAAATACCATAACCCAGTTATATCAACTACAAACATTTTGCTATACTTCTTTCATCTGTCCATCACCCCTTTTATATCTGCCAGGATAGTTCAAGGCAAATTCTAGACCTGTTATTTATGTTCAACATACATATATTTTCTTATATAACCTAATGTCATTTATTACATTAAACAAAAAATAAAGAGATATAAAGGATTTGGATATAATTTGGATTATATTACCAAATATAATCTATAGCATATAGTAGTCATGGATTATTTTATTAAAAAAATGACCATTTACCAAGCCACTAGCAAAATTTTCATAAATATCCAAAAGAAACATTATTGAAGCATTCCCTTGACCAAAATACAGTAGGACCATAAATTAGTAATAAATGAATACCACCATGAATAACAAAAATAGAAGCCTACTAGGAAAAAGGCAAAAACAAACTATTCTTAACTCTTAGGTTAAAAAAGAAATTAAAACAAATGACAAACCATTTAGAAAGGATTGAGGGCATCTAGAGGCATAGACAGAGCTGGAGTGTGTTGCAATGAAGAAATTTTACACTTTAATGCCATTCATTAAAAAGCAAGGATATACATACAAAAATAAACTAAGTATTAAACTCAAGAACCCAGAGAAAGAATATTAAATTGAACCCAGGGATGATAGGGAAATAGAACTAAGTAAAGAAATTAAGAAAAAGTGAGTAAAAAAACAAAAACAGGAATAAAAAAGTACACTGGTTCTTTGAAAAGAACCATTAAATAGGTAAACGTTTTACAGAATAAGGAAAAAGAATCAAACATATTTGGAGCAAGAAAGAGAACATAACTACAGAAACAGAGGACACTAAATGCTATGTGCAACTTTATAACAACAGATTAAAAAATCTAAATAAAATTATTTTATCAAATCATTTTTGATTTTTGATTTGATTTTATCAAATATCATACCTTTAAGAAAATTGATCCTAACAGATTAAACTACCTCAGGAAAAAACTGGAAAGTCCCAGGTATATTCTTACAAAGTTCTATCAAACTCCTATTATATGTGGCAGGTAAATGTTTTCAAAGCTTAGACAAATATAACAACTTTTCCAATTCAATGTTTAAGACCAGCATATTCCTGACTATAAAAGTGAATAACATTAAGACAAAAAAAAAAAAAAAACCACAAAAAAACCAAAAAACTATAATAACAACAAGATTAAGGCAAAAAAACGCTTATAAGCATAGGGGTGCCTGGGTGGCTCAGTTGGTTAAGCATCCAACTTCAGCTCAGTTCATGATCTCATACTTTCTGGGAGTTTGATGTCACAGCTTGAGCTCCACATCAGGCTCTATGCTGACATCATAGAACCTGGAGCCTGCTTGAGGTCTGTGTCTCCCTCCTTTTCTGCCCCTCCCCTGCTCATGCTCTGTCTCTCTCTCAAAAATAAAACATTTTTTAAAAACTTAAAAAACCGCTATAAGCATTAATCTCATTTATGAATCTAAGTGTAAAATTCCTAAATAAAACACTAGCAACTTAAATCTTGCAATGAATTAAAATAATTCAGCATGACCAAGCAGAGTTTATGGTAGATATTTTCTTTAAAAGGTTCAACATTAAGAAATCAAATAATAGATTAAAGAGAAGCAGATTTACCAGAAGCTCAAAAGTGCATCTAACAAAATTCAACACATATTGTTAATTTAAAAATATATTTTATAGGGGTGCCAGAGTGGCTTGCTCAGTTGGTTGAGTGTCCAACTCTTAACTTCAGCTCAGGTCATGATCGATCCCAGAGTCATGAGATTGAGCCCCATGCTGGGCTTCACAAGGTGGAGTATGGTGCCTCCTTGGGATTCTCTCTCTTTCTCTCTCTCCACTCTTCCCTCAGTCACCCTTTCTCTCTCTCAAAATAAATAAACACTAAAAAAAAGAATTACATTGAAATGAATGGAAATATGTAAATTCTCAATAGAGAAACAGAAACTAGAAATAAAGAACCCAAAACAAATCTTCTAATTGAAAAAAAAAATCGACATAAAAAATTCACTGGATGGGATTGATAACAAAATTGAGAAGGCCGAAAAAATCAATGAACTATAAGATATGCCAATAGAAATTATACAATCTGAAGAACAGAAAGGAAAAGAAGATTGAAAAAAATGAACAGAACCTCAGGAACAATATCAAAAGGTTTTATTTACATTTGTGTCACTGAAGTCCTATAAGGAGAGAGAGGAAAAGAAGATTGAAAAAAATGAACAGAACCTCAGGAAAAATATCAAAAGGTTTTATTTACATTTGTGTCACTGAAGTCCTATAAGGAGAGAGAGAGATTGGTACAGAAAAAATAATATCCCCAAACTTCTCAAATTTGGTAAGACCTACATTTTACAGATTCAAGAAGCTCAGTGAACTCCAAACAGGATAAGCCCTACCCAGATAAACAATTAAATTGCTGAAAACCAAAGAAAAAGAAAAAGTAATCTTTGGGCTGATGGGAAGCAAATAATACCAGATGGTAAAACGTGCATCAGGAATAAAGGAACTGCAGCAGAAATTATAAATATCTGGGTAAATATAATAGGCTTTCTTCTTCCTCTTAAGTTATTTAAAATGTATTTGACTGTTGAAAGCAAATTCTCTTATTAGAGTTTTCAATATACATAGATGCAATATATATGCCAAATATGTGTAACATAAGGGCAAGTAAAGATACCAAATGGTCATTAGGCTTTGATATTTTACTTGAAATCATAAAAATATTGTTTTAAATTGTTTATTTATTTATTTGAGAGAGAGAGAGTGCAAGTTGGGGAGGGGCAGAGAGAGAATCCCAAGTAGGCTCCATGCTGTTAGGGCAAGGAAGGCCCAACATAGGTCTTGAACCCACCAGCTCTGAGACCATGACCTGAGCTGAAATCAAGAGTCGGATGCTCAACCTGCCACCCAGGTGCCCCGCAATCATAAAAATATTAATTCTAAGTGGATGGTAATCACTAGGTCAACCACCAGAAGCACAGTATAAAAAGATACAGCCAGAAAAAGGAGAGATAAATTTAAAAATAATGTGTTCTTATAAAAGTTCAAATAATGTGTTCTTGAAAACATTTTTAATGTTTAATGTTTATTTTTTGAGAGACACAGAACTAAATAAATAACATATAAATAAAAAATAAATAATAAAAATAAAATTTGCGGGGCATAGCTAAAGCAGGGCTTAGAAAAAGGTCTGTAACATTAAAATGAATATAGCAGAAAAGAAGAGGGGTCTCAAATTAACAATTTAGGCTTCTACCACAAGAAACTAGAAGAAATGGGTATAATAAACCTAAATAAAGCAGAAAAAGGAAATAGTGACAACAGCAAAAATCAATGAAATTACCAACAAAGGAGGCAAAGAATCAATAACATTAGTAAACTTCTATTCAGACCAAGACAAAAAGAAGACACAAATTACCAACAGGAGGAAATACTACTGACAACTCTATATCCAGAAATTTGACAACTCAATGAAAACAGACCGATTCCTTCAAAGATACAAACTACCAAAGCACAGTCAACAAGTGACAGACAAGGTGAATAGTTCTGTATCAAAGAAACTGAATTCATAGTAAAAAACTTTCTGACAAAGAAAACTCCAGGTTCAAAGAGTTTCATTAAAAAATTCAGTCAAACATTTGTGGAAGACATAGTACTACCCAATCTCTTGCAGAAAACAGAGAAGGGAACAATCCTCAACTCATTCATGAGGTCAGCAATAACCAGATACCAAAACCAAACAAAAGAATTAAAAAAGGAAAACTACAGACCAATATCCACTGCAAACATGGATGCAAAAAATTAGAAAACTGAATCTATCGATGTATAAATAAAATAATATATCACAGTTGCTGGGGTTTATCTTGGGAATGCAAGGCCAAGAGTATATTGAAAATCAAGTCAATGTAATTCACCATATTGAAAGACTAAATAAAAAAACTACACACATGACCATTTTAACAGATGAATAAAAAACATTTGACAAAATTCAACTTCCATTCATTATAAAAACTGCCAGCAAACTAGGTTATGTAACGAATTTCTTTAATGTGATGAAACATCTGTAAAAAACCTATAGTGAACAGAGTACTTAATGGCAAAAGTTTCATTTTGTTTTTCCTCCAAAGATCAAGAACACATTCAGGATGTCCACACTCAACACTTTCATTAAACACAGGAATGTTTATTCCTGTGTATTAGGACAAGAATGAAAAAGGCATTAAGACTGGAAAAGAAAAATAAAACTATCCTTATTTACAGATGACATAATTTTCTACATAAAAAGTCTTACAGAATCTAAAAAAAAAAAAACCCTAGAATAAATGAGTTGTGCAGATTTTCAGGATTTAAGATCAACATATATATAAAAAAGAGAATTTTTATAATCTACCAATAAATAACTAGAATTTGAAAATTTTAAAAAATAACATTTACAATAAATAGCACCAAAAATATTTAGGCTCTACGTCCCTAAATATAGATCATGTGCACGATTTATATGCCCCAAACTGTAAAAGACTAGTGAAAAATCAAATGTGTTCATGAATTGTTAAGACTCAGCACATTGTTAATAGTTCAGTTTCCCTGAAATTGCTATAGATTCAAGGAAATCAAAATAAAAATTCCAGTGAGGTTTTTTTGGGTAAAAAACCTGATTTGAAAATTTATATGGAAAAGGAAAGGAACTAGAATAGGCAAAACGATTTTGAAAAAGAACAAATTTGAACTCACAACACTCCTTTTTCAAGATTTACTATAAAGCTACAGCAATTAAGACTGTGGTATTTTTGAAAGCATAAACACACAGATCCATGTAACAGAATTCAAAGTCCAGAAATAGATTCATACAAATATGATCAACTAACTTTTTACAAAAATGCAAAGGCAATAAAAGAGAAAGGACTCTCTCAAAAAATGGTGCTGGAAAAGCTGGACTTGCATATGCAAAAAAAATCAACTTCAACCCATACCTCACATTCTACAAAAATAAAATCAGAAGGGATCAGACTTTGGGCGCCTGACTGGCTCAGTCCATAGAGCATGATACTGTTGATCTCAGGGTTGTGAGTTCAAACCTCATGCTGGGCGCAGGACTTACTTAATAACAAGAGGGTGGGGTAGGGTAAGTGAATCATAGACCTAAATGTAAAGTGCAAAAGTTTAAAACTTCTAGAAGGTAATAGAATATTTTTCTGACCATGGGTTAGGCAAAGTTTCTTAGGACACAAGCACAAATCATAAAAGGAAAAATGGGTAAATTAGATCTCATTGCAATTTAAATTTGAGTTTAAATTTAAATTTGCCCTTCGGAGATATTTGAGGGCTGTGGGAATTTAGAGGATATGAGCATTAATTTTGCCTGGAGTAACTTCTACAAACTGACTTGGAAGATGCTCTTCATAGATAATGAAGTGTCTTGGGCTGAAAAAGTTGAGAGGAGGGCATTCTAGTTAGAGAAAAACCTGATCAAAGACACTGTGAAAGGGGCTTACAGGCCCAAGGAACAAGGAGAAATTCAGTTGTTACAGAAGAGGAAAAGTAGAAGAAGTGGAACAAGAACTAAAATACAGAAACAGATTTTTTTACATATTATTTTAATGTTTTTCCTCTGAAACACGGAGAAGTATTTTATTGGCGTGAAGTATTCTAATGAGAAGCAAAAGACGATGAGTTCTTACATGAAGAGGCAGTAGGGGATGGCAATGAGGGAACTTTAAAGACCTAACAGTAAGAACTAGGTTGCTGTTGATGATCAAATGAGACAATAACACTTGTCTGGAAGAAACTATGGTTTTTTTTATTCACATATTCATTTTTCATATTTGATTCATATTTTATTTTTATTTTTTTTTAAATGAAAGGGCCCTGTTAGTACTGGACCTTTTTTTTTTTTAAGTTTATTTATTCTGAGAGAGAGAGTGGGACAGAGAGAGAGAGAGAGAGAGAGAGAACAAGTGAGCAGGGATGGGGTTGAGAGAGAGGGAGAAAGAGAATCCCAAGAAGGCTCTGCACCAATTTGGGGTTTAAACTGACAACCTTGGGATCAAGACCTGAGCTGAAATCAAGAGTTGGATGCCTAACCAACTGAATTACCCAGGTGTTCCTAGATTCCTATTTTAGAACAAAAATTATAAATGCATTGTTATACTAATGGAAAGGGAATATAACAGCAATTAGCAAAGCACCCTGAACTGGGGGAAAAGGAGTATAAAATCTTACTAGGATTAGCCATGTTCATAATGTCTTTGGCTCATTTGGAATGTCATTGGTGTTCCATTATACTGGTTTCCATGTATAACAAAATAAGAATTCTTTAGAAATGAATTAGCAGATGTTTATGATAACA
Source organism: Hyaena hyaena (assembly GCF_003009895.1). Classification (NCBI taxonomy): domain Eukaryota; kingdom Metazoa; phylum Chordata; class Mammalia; order Carnivora; family Hyaenidae; genus Hyaena; species Hyaena hyaena. The sequence continues at coordinate 3,320,268 of NW_024080706.1, forward strand.
GATTACTTGGAATACAGGTTGTTTCACATCATTTTGGTAGTTAAAGGTAGTCTCAAGTCCAGAGAGAAACTAATAAGGTACGTCACAAAACAGGGTTTAACTTTCAAAGCACCACTTTATACAGAAGAGCTAGGCAGGAATAGAGGCTCTACAATCAGACAAACCTGAGTGCAGAATCCAGCTCTGTCACATACTAGTTGTATGGACCGCACAATTCATTCACTCTTGGTTATATCATCTGACATTGGAGATATAATGTAGATCTCACAACATTGCTACTAGTTCCTAGCGCAGAGGGGGTGGCTATTACATTGTTATAAGTATTTTTCCTTAGCATATTCCTTAAAATAGTTCACATGAGGCAGTATTTCTTAATACAGTTCCTCCAAATGTTCCCTTAACTACAGAATAAAGTGAAATGCACACCCAAAGATTTGCGCAGAGTCCAAAGGCAACACAAAAAATTTTTAATTTTATCTTAATGTGCCTACAACACATAATATTTAACAGCAAAATATTAGTCTTCATGTAAAATTGACATATCAAGAAAATATACCAGTTTATACGACAACAGGGCCCCCAATACAAATGCCTCATGTCCATAACCAACCTCAATAGGTCTGACTAGAGAACCCTGGATACATACTATGTAAATTATGCATCATGTGGTAAAAAGCCAAGAAAACCCAGAAGTTCTCAACATAAATCCCCAAACTTTCCTACAGGAAAGGAACATTGAAAAAAAAAGTACCTAAAATACCTACCTATGCATTTTGTTGTGAAAATTTATTTTTTTATAAATTTTTAAAATGTTTTATTTTTGAGAGAGAGAGAGATAGCATGAGCAGGGTGGGATCAGAGAGAGGGGGAGACACAGAATCTGAAGACAGGCTCCAGGCTCTAAGCTAGCTGTCAGCACAGAGCCCAACACGAGACTCGAACCCACGAACCATGAGATCATGACTGTGAGATCATGACCTGAGCCAAAGTCGGACGCTTAACCAACTGAGTCACCCAGGCGCTCCGTTGTCCTGAAAATTTATTTGCAGACCTGCTTCAAGCTAAAAATAAACTTAAAACCCAATCAATCTATCACCATAAAAGTAACAGTGGAAAGCCATAATTATGAATGCAAAATTTAAAACTTTACCTGCTTTCTTCTTTTTGTCAGAAGTAGCATCCAAAGTAGTTAAGGTAGTAGAGGTGCTTTTATAAATATCATGACCACATACTCCAGGATCTTCTTCATCAGAAGAAAATGAAGATAAATGTTCCAAGGTTTTAAGTTCATTATCAACTTTTTCTGATGGACTGTTACCCCCAATTTCAGACACTGAAGGTGTGGGTGTTGCAGAAGTCTTTGGAAGTGGTGGGGGACAAAATGTACGAACTGTCTGGGTCCCTGGTCGTCTAGTCCTGTTAGGCATTCGTACAGCAAGAGTGGAAAACTGCTGCTTGGGCCCAGATTTCAGAAAATCTAAGAAAGAGGCAATAAATCCCGTTTTGACTTCTGGCTGTTTTTCCTCTACTTCTTTGATCTTCTGTCTCATTTTTTCTTGATGCTGATAACCATCATGGCAGCTTTCTGAGGAAGGAGGGGTATACGGCAGATACACATCTGTTCCCCTTGGATTCTGACGTTTGCCCTGGGCTGGTCTTTTCAGCTGTTTCGGATTACTGCTGTCTTCCTCTTTTGTTTGCCCCTTTCCGGTTTTTTTCTTCTGAAGGTTAAAATGCATTAAATCTTGGTTTTCTTCTTCAATCTTGACACCAATGGTCTCCCCAGGTTGGGCCATGGCCAACAGTGCAAGTGCACTTCTAGCTGGGTTCACCGACACACTGCTGTCATCAGTGGTGAGCTCACTCTCTGATGTAGCACTTTCTCCACTTATACTTCTACTAGAAACAAACTCTTGGCTTCTGTTATTATTTAATGTACTATCCATAGGAACTTCACTATCTTCTTCAGATTCATGATTGGTAGCAGACTGTTTCTTGAATGAGCCAGAACTTTGCTCCTGGACATCATGACCTGGTCCGACCACAGGTGGAATTACTTTAGGTGCTTTATTTTGACCAGTTTCAATATGCTGTTGATCAAGAGTCATTTTTGACTGGAGGGTTGGTACTGGTGAAAGGTTTACAGCAACTTGATTTCCATTTAAGGAAATATCATTTATATTCTGTGGCTTTCCTACTGTAGCTGTCACGGAGTTAAAATCTGAAGTCACATGCCCAACATCTAATGACTGCTGAAAATGAGATTTAGAATCACTATCTTCAACTGCCGCAATGGTTTCATTTGAAGTTGACTTGGAAAAATCAGAAGCGGTAACCCCACAAGCTGCTGCTGTAGCTGCTAAGATATCATCTACATTTGATAAAATATTTCTCTCATCACTGAGAAGCATTGCCTCTGGGAAACATATTGACCCAAGAGAAACAAAATGATTCTTTGAATCATGTTGATTTGTTTCACTAAAATGACCCTTTGTTGTTAGATGTTGTTGTAATGGTTTTGAAGACTCAGAGAGGTCCATTTTCATAATTTCAGAAGTTTGAGGATGGAGCTGCGGCTGAGAATGGTCACCATTGCTCTGAATAATATGACCGTCCATTTGAAGGAAAGGATGTACTATCTGTTGAGGACTTTGAACACGCTGTACTTGTAAAGATGCCTTTACTTGTCCTAAACCTGCCTGCAGTATTGACTGCTGAAGAATTTGTAAATCACAGGCAGAATCTAAAAGGACCTGTGTATTAGGAAGAGAAGCCTGATGGCCATGCCCTAAAGCATGATTTGGAATTTGAATCTGAGATGAGGCATTAATTATTTGATCATGTTGCTCTTGGACCTTGGCTTCATGTACCTTATGTATAAGAGAATGCTGTGGGTTGAGGTCTTTAGTATTCAACCTTATTTGTGGAGTTTGCATTAAATTAGTTGCCTTCTTAATATCAAGGGTTGCTGCACTGACTTGGCCAATTTGTTGGGTAAGTTGTGTCACTGAACCAACCATGCTTTCTTCTTTTTTTGGCCCTTGTAGAGCAATCCCAACAACCTGATCTTCAAGACGAGAATTACTTCTAATTACACTTTGAGAATACCTGTCATCTGCCTTTGATACCTTATAAGCCGATTCTTGAACATTAATTTCTCCATCTGACAGCCTTTGGGTTGATGACTCAAGAGACACTTGGGGCTGCAATACCTGTAACTCTTGCATTGGAAAATCCTCTTCTTGCTTTGAAGATGTGTACACATTTGAATCAAGTTTTCTGTCAGCATAAGACTTTGGATCAGGGGAAGGTATGTTATTCTGTAATGTCTGACAGTGAGTAGAGGATGCAAAAGACGATGACTGGGCAGCAGGCAAAAACTTTTGGGACTGGGGAGATGATGACTCTTGAGTCTGAGCATTTTGGGAAGAATGCATGGAAATATAATTCTGGGTTGGGCTAGAATCTGGCAAATTCTGAGCCCGAGTGGCAGAAGAGTAAGAAAGAGAAGGGGCTGTTAATGTTAGGGACTGCCCTGAAGCATAGCTTTCTGAAGGACTAACAACTGATAACACCTGTGACTGAGATGAATAACTAACCTGTGTCTGGCTAACTGGTGATAAACCCTGAGAATGACTAGATGAATAACTTTGAGACTGACTAACTGAAGACAGATCTCTTGTTTGGGCAGGGTAATTCTCATTTGTAACTGAAGATAATACTTCTTGTTGATTAGAAGAATAATTAAGTGTCTGATTTTCAGGAGTTATAGTCTGAGATGATCCAGAAAAAGTCAAGGTTTTATATAAGGATGGTAATTTCTCAACTTTGTTGGACCTATAAACCTGTGAATGAACAATAGATGGCACATTATGTGGCTGCACTAAACCATAATTTTGGGACTGACTAACTGATAAAAGGCTTGGTAGCTGCGCTGTAGAATAAATTTGTGCTTGGCCCGATATTACAGAACTCTGGTTATGTAAAGGTTTGGAATAGCTTAATGTTTGCACAGGAGGAATTACACTTTGAGGTTTGGGGGTCTTAGTTGATGCTAGTGGTTGTTTTGTAGAACAGCTTTTTACTTTTGTAGCAGAAGGAGGAAACCCTGATGATGGAATTGTAGATGAGTAAGACTGAGCAAGTTCCACTGACACCTGGGAGGTCTTCTGTTGTAATCCTCCATTGCTCACCTGAGTAGACTCTCCAACTGGGCTACAGGATAAAGATGACTGCCTACTTGTTTCCTGAAAATTAACCACACTTGCATTTGACAGATAGCTATGTAAGGAATGCTGAGAACCAGTCAGTTGTGCCTGAATTGACTGGGTACCTGAAGGCCGCTGATGGTGTTTAATAACACTACATTCTCGAAGAAGAGCTCTTTCAATGGAAGCAGTAGAACTAGTAAAGAGAGTTGAACTGTAGGCTTGAGGAGTCTGCTGGGCTCCGCCAAGTGCTGAAGGCAACAAACTAAATTGAGGTTGTAAAAGATGGGGTGCAGACTCTTGCGCTGAGCGATATGTTGAAGACTGAGGTGGTATGCTGTTACTTAATGCAGAACTGCCCAGGCGCTCAAATGCCAAAGCAGTTGGAACAGTTCCCTGGGAAGTCTTGATTTGTAACAGAGGGTCATGAGGATTTAAAATTCCATTTGATGTAGTGTTAAAAGACGAATCCTGAAGCACCAAAGGTGAGGTGGTAGCAAAGTTTCTATTGCTGAAGGTGGTGGGATGCTGATAAGCAGAGAGGGCAGAGGGTGGAAGTGTTCCAGTGGTTGGCAAAGGTCCAGTAACAAACAGCTCAGTTGCTGCTGAGGAATGCATACCTATGAAGAGAAAACAAAGAACTTTATGCAATCACAGCACAAATACTCATATACACAAATACACATACTCATATGCACACGCGCAGGCACACACGTTTTCACAGTAGAGACTTACATAACTTTAACCTATTATAATCTCTGTAAGGGTGAAGGGCGTAGGGGAAAAAAACTCTGTAAGACTGATAAGCCTGATAAGTTAGTTCTGCATGCAAATTTTAAAAATTACATTTTAAGACAGCTAGCTTTCTTAAAAGCAAAAATTGCTAATAAAGGTATTAGCAATTCATAACTATAATTGTTATAGAAATGAGTTTATAGAGTTAGATAAGACCATCTGAAAATTAAGAAACCAGTAAAAATGTACATAATCTCCAGTGATTAATTTATCCTGAAATTTCAATGCAATAGCAACAAACTAAAATGTTCATAACATTAAAATGCAGATTAAATTGCTTATATTTAACATGATAAATCTAAAAATAAACAGTGAGGTTAACACTGAAATTTCCTTTATCAAAATATACAAACTTTAAAAATCTCTTGGATTTCAAGTTTTGGCTTCCTATGAATAACTTCCAATGACAACAGATGTGTGCTTATCATACAAGGCTGATCAGAAATCAATAAAGTATTGTCAAGAAGAGATTATTAGAGGTGCCTGGGTGGCTCAGTCAGTCAAGCGTCCGACTTCAGCTCAGGTCATGATCTCACGGTTCATGAGTTTGAGACCCACGTTGGGCTCTGTGCTGACAACTAACTCAGAGCCTAAAGCCAGTCTTCGGATTCTGTGTCTCCCTCTCTCCTCTCTCTCTGACCCTCTCCTGCTCATGCTGTCTCTATCTCTCTCTCAAAAATAAACAGAATATTTAAAAAAATAAAAAAAAAGAGATTATTAATGGAGAGGAAGGGAGGCAAACCATAAGAGACTCTTAAATACTGAGAACTGAGGGTTGATGGGGTGTGGGGAAGAGGGGAAAATGGGTGATGGGCATGGAGGAGGGCACTTGTTGGGATGAGCACTGGGTGTTACAGGGAAACCAACTTGACAATAAACTATACTTAAAAAAAAAGAAGAGATTATTAACATTTCAGAAAACCACTCTAGTCACATACAGTAAAGTGAAAATGTATACCCTTACAATCTAAAACTTCTACTTCTAAAAATTTATCCTATAGCAATAAGTGGACACAAAGATATTTGTACAAGATACTTATTGCGTGTAAAAAGTAGAAACAACCCATGTCCATCAACACGGGAATGACCAAATAATTATGGCATATCCTATTAATACTATTACTATAAACAATGATTAAGTGAAAAAAGATGTTTTGATATACAAAGATTTCAAAGAACTGTTAACTCTTCTCTACGAAAGTGGGAATGTAGTTGGGAAGTATCAGTTTCCATTTTACATAACATTTTTATCGTTTACATGTTTCTTAGCAAACTTCCATTAAAATTTTGTTTATTTTAGAAAAATAGGGGAAAAAGATCCTCTAGCCCTTTCAAAAACTTTCTTCTCCCACTTTTTCCCATTAAATGTCAAGAAAGTATTACTACTACAAAGACCGAAAATAGTTATACTTAAAAGAATAAATAACATTTAGGATTTATGTTTAAAATAAAATAATCATAGACAGGGTGCCTGGGTGGCTCAGTCGGTTCAGTGTCTGACTTCAGCTCAGGTCATGATCTCATGGTTCATGACTCTGAGCCCAGCGTTGGGCTCTGTGCTGACAGCTCGGAGCCTTGAGCCTGCTTCAGAGTCTGTGTCTCCCTCTCTATCTCTGCCTCTCCCCCACTTGCACTTTGTCTCTCTCTCTCAAAAATAAATAAAATGTTAAAAAAATTAAAAATAAATAAAATCATAGAAATTGGAAGAAAGCCTAACTGATTATGTGTAATGCTCTATTAATGGAATTTATATCAGAATGGTAAAGTATTATTTCCTATAGTTATCATTTTAAAATATCTCTCTGGGGCACCTGGGTGGCTCATTTGGTTGAGTGTCTGACTTTGGCTCGGGTCATGATCTCACAGGTTTCTGAGTTCTAGCTGTGCATCAGGCTAGCTGCCATCAGCGAAGATCCCAGAACCTCTGTCCCTACCTCTCTCTGCCCCTCCCCTGCTCACATTCTCTCTCAAAAAAAATAAACATTTAAAAAATAAAATATCTCCTCAAATATGTGATGAAATTTCTTATTATTTAAAACAAAGCATTTTTTAAAAAATACCTAACTTTCCTATAACCCTGAAAAAGTAAAAATATACACATAATTTTGGGGGAGAAACAAGTGAAAAATGGAATGTATATATAAACAGGGAAAATAGAATAATATCAGCTTGTAATATCCATTACAATTTATTTAATGTTGGACAAAATTCCTCATCTGTATGAATAAAGGACTAGATAAGATAATTTAGGTCCCTCTAGTTCTAACATTCTATGAAATATCAGATTGACAGATTCAAGTAACTCACCTAGAAAATTTCAAGCTTGTACATTTTGAGAGTAATTCAAAACTTTTAATAAATAGTGATTTAATCTGTTCAATTCTGGATAACTTTACATAACTCTAATGATGAAATCAGTTTCAAGATTGTTTTTTTACTATATCATCTACTCAGCCTGAAGTCACTAAGATAAATAAATTTAATTTTTCATCAAAAACCAAAAAAGATAAATATGTGAGGTGATGGATATGTTAACTAACCAAGTGTGGGGGGGGATTCCTTCACAATGTATGGTGAATCACCACAATGTACACTTTAAACATCTTATAATTTTATATATCAACTATACCTCAGTAAAGTTGAAATGGAAAAATAAAAGAAAATTTAATCTTTGCTTTTATTAAGTAGACAAGTAGCTACATAAATTGCCAGATAAGAACTTTATATCTACGGTTTACTTTCAATAATTATCTATCTTCTTCAACCTGTTAAGTTTTCACTGAAGTAATCAGTTTGAATTTCTGCTAGTAACAATCTCTTGAATTTTGTCCAACTTAAAATTGTGAAAAATTCCAGGTTTTAAATTTCACTGAAAAATCAGTAATTACTCTCAGCTACACTATAGAATAACAAGGCCATAAAAAGTGTATTTTTATCATTATTTTTTCTGGACTTATAAGTTCTGAAAACAGGGGTGCCTGAGTGCCTCTGTTGGTTAAGCATCTGACTCTTGATCCTTGCTCAGGTCATGATCTCACAGTTCCTGAGTTTGAGCCCCACATGGGGCTCTGCACTGTGCAGAGCCTGCTTGGGATTCTCTCTCTCTGCCCTTCCCTCCCCAACTCATGCTGTCTTTCTCTGAAGATAAATAAATAAACTTAAAAAAAATTCCGAGGGGTGCCTGGGTGGCTCAGTCAGTTGAGTGTCTGACTTCGGCTCAGGTCGTGATCTCACAGTTTGTGGGTTCGAGCCCCACGTCGGGCTCTGTGCTGACAGCTAGCTTGGAGCCTGGAGCCTGTTTCAGATTCTATATCTCCCTCACTGCTCCCATTGTCTCATATTGCTCACATTGTCTCGCTGCTCACATTGTCTCGCTCACTCTCTCTCTCACCACTGCCCCCAAAAATTCTGAAAACAAAGAATCACCTGTCTGCCAGGATGGAGCCCTGAATTGTGGTAAAAGAGTAGTTCCTGAAGAAGCAGCCTGAGCAGTTCGGGATTCAACAGCAGAGAGAAAATTCATCACTGAAGATTCTTTAGTGTTAGTGCTGGCACTGTTCACACTAGTATCAAATATTCCAGAAAGACCTATATTTGAAGATAAAACATATCACAAGGTAAAATATTTAATAATACAAAAGTATATTTCTGTTCATATTTTATTTATTTACCTATTTTTTTGAGAGAGAGAGTGTGCCTGGGAACAGGGCCAGGAGGAAAGAGAATCCCAAGCAGGCTCCATGTTCAGTATGGAGCCTAGAGAGCCTGACATGGGTCATGATCTCATGATTCTGGGACCATGACCTAAGCTGAAATAAGCCCCTCTTAAATAAGAATAGGGGGGGTGCTCTGGTGGCTCAGCTGGCTGAGTGTCTGATTCTTGATTTCAGCTCAGGTCTTGACCTCACTCAGGAGACTCTACGCTGACAGCACAAAGCCTGTTTGGGATTCTCTCTCTCCTCTCTCTGCTCCTCCCCTCGTTCGTGTGCTCTTGCTCTCTCTCAAAATAAATGTTCAAAAAAATAAAATAAAATAAAAAGGAATCTCTGAAATTAAAAAAAAAATTTTTTTTTAATGTTTTATTTATTTCTAGGAGAGAAGAGAGAGACAGCGTGAGGAGGGGAGGGTCAGACAGAGAGGGAGTCACAGACTCTGAAACAGGCTCCAGGCTCTGAGCTGGCAGTCAGCACAGAGCCCGACGCAGGGCTCAAACCCACGAACCGCGAGATCATGACCCAAGCGAAAGTCGGACGCTTAACCGACTAAGCCACCCAGGCACCCCAGGAATCTCTGAAATTTAAGGCCAAAAGCTCTACATCCCTAAACTGTTTTGACACAGCAAACAAATATGAATTTGACCAAGCATGGTTTCAATATAAAATCTACAAAGATTGGGGTGCCTGGGTGGCTCAGTTGGTTAAGCATTCAACTTTAGCTCAGGTCATGATCTCATGGCTCTGTGCTGACAGCTTGGAGTCTGGGGCCTGTTTCAGATTCTGTGTCTCCCTCTCTCCTGCTTGTGTGCTGACTCTTATCTCTCAAAAATAAATGTTAGAAAAAAATTTTTTTTAAATCTACAAAGATTGGGAAGATCTCCCAACCAATTAATTATATAGATATTCCCTATCAGTAAAAGACAAAGCTTTTAATTTCGTTTTCATTTTCACTTTTCCCATGGCTCTGTTACGTTCTGCCCACATTCATAATCCAATACATGAAAACTGATTTTTCTTCTTATTCATTAAACGTAGCCATATTAGTTTTACAAGAGCATGTTTACCAGTTGGCTGAGGTGTGGCAGCATATCCAGGAAGCTGATGAGAGGCTGCAAAAGTCTGTCTCTGAAGGAGATCTGTTTCAGAGTGTGAGGGATGTCCTTCTTCATAGCTTAAACTAGAGGATAATAAAAATAAGTGACCAAAAACACATAGCTAAAACCACACGATCAAAAAATTTCTAGGAGAACAATTATCAAAAGTAGCAAAAAAGTCTTTGCCTAAATTCAACAACTTTGATTAAGAGGCCAAATACAATCTGACAATACTGTCAAAATGGGCAAATATATTGAAGATATACTAGGAAGAAAATGATGCATAGTATTTTCCTTAATTCAACTTTACTGCTTTTTACTGGGAGAGAAATACCATGGTACAGTGGGAAAAGCAAAATCCTGGAAAACAGGACAGCTGAATTCATTACACAACCTCTACCACCTGCTTACAGTATCATTTGAATAAGACACTTAATGTCAGACTAAATTCCTCATCTGTATGAATAAACAATTAGAGAAGATAATCTAAGGTCCCTCTAATTCTAACATTCTACAGAGTATCAGATAATTCAAATAAACTGATAATTAAATAACTCACCTAGAAAATTTCAAGCTTGTACATTTGAGAGTAATTCAGAACAAGATATTTTTTATACCCTTGACATTTATTTTGAATATTTTTAAACCCACAGAAAAATAGAAAGTCTAATAAAAATATATACACTTGTTATGTAAGACTCAATAATCATTAATTTTGTTACCTTTTTTTTTGTTTTTCTCTACACACACATACACACACACACACACACATAATATAAACACACACCTTTGTTTTTTTTTTTTTTACCAAACCACTTGAAAATAACTTGCATATAGGACACTGCATCTTTAAATACTTTGGCTGTGTTTCCTAGGAATCAGTCAATCTCCCATACAGCCAATTATTATTAGACTTGAAGAAACTTAACAATTTAAGTCAATAACAGCATGTAAAACAGAGGTCATATTCTAATTTCCTAATTGTTGCCTAAATGTTTGGGATTTTAAAGCTCTTCTATGTAAAATCCAATGAAAAATTCAAGAATTGCACTTGGTGGGGTGCCTGGGCGGTTTAGTGGGTTAAACCTCTGATTCTTGGTTTCGGCTCAGGTCATGATCTCATGTTTTGTGAGGTTGAGCCCCACGCTGGGGTCTGTGCTGATAGCATGGAGCCAGCTTTGGATTCTCCCTCTCCCCTTCTCTCTCACCTGCTCACATTCACACGCATGCGCGTGCTCTCTCTCAAAACAAATAAACTTTTTTTTTTAAAAAAAAGGAGAATTACACTTGGCTATTTCTCTTTAAATTTAGAACATTGCCTCTACCCTGCCTCTAATCCCACATCCCTTTTGTCTTGATTTCCTGACATAGATTTGTTGTTATTGAAGAAAACAAATCAGCTGAATGTAGACTATACCAAATTCTGACTCTAATGGATACCTCAAGAGAAGTACATAAATGATATTTTGTACTTCATATTGCCTCATATAAGGATGCACATAATGTCCATTTGTCTCATCATTGGTGATGCTAAACTTGAAGTGATTAAGGTACATGTCAGATCTCTCCACGTATGTATTTTTTCTTCTTTGAAATGCAACTGGGAGAGGTTACTTTAAGAAGCTGTAAATACAGGGCGCCTGGGTGGCTCAGTGGGTTAAGTGTCCCACTTCAGCTCAGGTCATGATCTCACAGTTTGTGAGTTTGAGCCCCATGTCAGGCTCTGTGCTGAAAGCTCAGAACCCAGAGCCTGCTTCGGATTCTGTGTCTCTCTCTCTCTCTCTGCCCCTCCCCTACATGTGCTCTGTCTCTCTCACTCTCTCAAAAACAAATAAACATTTAAAAAAAAAAAGAAGCTGTAAATACCTTATTTTCAAAAGTCAAAGGTTTCAGACATCATCCACCTTTAATTCACTTATCACACCAGAGATTGGAAATGGCAGTTTTCTAATTACATCATTCTTTTAATATTTAAAAATATTCTTCTGTAAAATAAAAATCAGCTTTCCCTTTTCTCTCATGTACATACATGACATATACTTATATTTCAATATTTTTCAAAAATGTAAATATCTTACACTTTAAGTATATCGTTGTAGACTTAAAAATTGAAATATAGTTGACATATAATATATTAGTTTCAGGTGTACAACATAGTGATTCAACAATTATACACATCACGAAATGCTTACCATGATACATGTAGTTACCATCTATCACCTACAACATTATTACAATATTACTGACTATATTCCCTGCTATGAACTTTTGTATGCCTTTCATGGACATGTTTTCATTTCCCCAAAGTTAAATATCTAAGAATAGAATTATGACAGGGTCATAAGGTAGGTGTATGTACTATTTTACATTACCATGTAATGCAATGTATCAAATTTCCATTTTTGCTTTACAACCTTGTCACCATGTGATATTTTCAGTTGTTTTAATTTTAGCTATTCTAGGTAGGTAAAGTGGTATCTCAGCATAGCATAATTTGCATTTCTTAATAACAAATGATGATGAGCATCTTTTTATATGCTGACAGGTTATTCTTTCAGCTCCTCTTGTAAAATTTGTTATAATTTTTTTGTCCTTCAAAATATTTGGGTTGTTAGTGTTTTTCTTATATTCTGGATCTACCTTTTAGTCAGATATATGTATTGTGAATGTTTTCTTCCAGTCTGATGGCTTGCTTTTTATTTCCTAGTGTCTTCTTTTTTTAATGTTGGGACGGGGAGAGAAAGAGAGAGAGAGAGAAGGAGAGAGACCGAGAGAGAGAGAATGAGCAGGGGAGGAGAGGGGCAGAGAGAGAGAGGGACAGAGGATCCGAAGCAGGCTCGGCACTGACAGCAGTAAGCCTGATGCTGGGCTGGATCTCATGTACCGGGAAGAGTGCAACCAGGATAGAAGTTGGATGCTCAACCAACTGAGTCACCAGGCACCATCTAGTGTCTTTCAGTAAAAGGTTTTCATCAGTTTTGTGGTAAGGGCACTTAGCCGATCTACCCACTTAACAAAGTGTGTGGTGTTAACTATGTGAACTATGTTGTACAGCAGAGCTCTAGAGCTTATTCATCTTGAATAACTGAAACTTTATAGTCTTTGAACAACTCTCCAATTCTCCCTTCCCCTAGTCTCTGGCAACCACCATCCTACTCCTACTCTCTGCTTCTGAGTTTGACTAACAAGGTTTTAATTTTTGATCAACCTGCATTATATATTTTTTCCTATAAAGTCAGTGCTTTTAGTATCCTGTCATTAATATATTCACCTATATTTTCTTTAAGTTTTAAAGTGTTACCTTTTTTAGAAAAGTATTCGCTTTTATATGTAGGCCTATGGAATCATTTTGAGATAAATTTTGTGGGGTAAGGGTAAAGGTTCATTTTATAAATTTCTTCAAAAATTAAGGTATAATTTGCATACAATAAAATTCACCCTTTCCAGTGTACAAGTGAGTTTGAACAAATATGTAAAAAATGCAAAAACTAAGGGAGAGAACAGTCCCATCATTATAAGATTCCCCCTTGCCCCTCTATAGTGAAATCCTCCCACCATCTCCCAAGGATCTATTCTCTGTTCTTATAGTTTTCCCTTTTCCAAAATGTCACATGAACAGAATAATTTAATATGTTGTGTAGCTTTTTGTGTTCGGCTACTTTCAATTAGCTTGATGTCTTTGAGATTCATACATGTTTTTATTTATACCAGTAATTCATTACATTTTATAGCTGAGCAGTATTCCATTATATGGATGCATTAGAAGTTAGTGCTTGTTTTAAATCCATTTATCACTTTAAGGACCTTTGGGTTCTTTCCTGTTTTTGACAATTATGAATAAAGTTGCCATACACCTATGTATAAGATTCTGTGTGCATACAAGTTTTCATTTCACTAAATACATAGGAGGGGGGTGGCTGGTATGGTAATAAGGTAATACTGAAATTTAGACAAACTGCTTGTTTTCTAAAGTAGCTATCCTTTTTTTCATTTCCCCATGTATGTCTGGTCTAGTGACTGCATTCTTACTGGCACTAAGTATTATCAATTTGTAAATTGTTTCTTTTCTTTTAAGTACCTATCTAACTCTTGCTTTTGGCTCAGGTCATGATATCATGGTTCATGAGTTCAAGTCCCATGTCAGGTTCTGTGCTAACAGTATGCAGCCTGCTTGGGATTCTGTCTCTACCTCTCTCTGCCCTTCCCCTGTTCTCTCTCGCTTGCTCAGAAGTAAATAAACATAAAAAAAATTTTAAATATGAAAACAAAATTTAGACATTCTAATTGGCGTGCAATAATACCTCACTGTGGTTTTAATTTGCATTTCCTTACTAATTAACAATGATGAGCATCATTTGCTCATCTAACATGCAGAAATCTTTCATGAAATATCTACTCAAATCTTTTGTTTGATATTGTCAAATCCTTGGTGAAGATATGTTTTGAAAATAATTTCCCCCACTCTGTGGCTTTTATCCATTCTCATAATAATGTAGTTGAACAGAACCATTTTTAAATCAACTTTTTTAAGATTTTATTTTTAAGTAATCTCTCGCCCAACGTGTGGCTTGAACTCAACAATGTCGAGATCAAGAGTCATGCTCCACTGACTGAGCCAGCCATGTGCCCCTATGAATTGTATTTTTGCTGTTGTTACTAAGAGACCTTTGCCTAATCCAATATCTCAATGATTTTCTCCTTTGTTTCCTTCTGGAGTTTTATGGTATCACTTTTTCCATTTAAGTCTATGATTCATTTGGAGTTAATTTTTTGTACATGGCTGAGGTAAGGTTTGAGATTCATTTTTTAAAAAACTTTGGATATGCAATTATCCCAGTACTATATATTGAAAAAAATTATTCTTTACCTGTTGAATTGCTTTGGCATCTCTTTAAAAAAATTAACTAGCTATATATTTGTGGTTCTACTCTTATCTATTCTATCAGTCTGTCTGTTCTTAGGCCAATAACACACAGCCTAATAAGCAATTTAATTCAGGTTGTACAAATCTTCCAATCTTGTTCTTTTTCAAAATTATTTTGGGTATCCCAGGTATTCCCATATAAATTTTTGAGTCAGTTTGTCAATTTCTACAAAAAACATTGCACTGAATCTATACATTACTTTGGGAAAAACTACTACCACTTTAGAAATACTGAGGTTTCTAATCAATGAGTATATCTATTTATTTAGGTCTTTACTTTCCAGAGTCCTCTGAATGTTTAGTGCATAATTCTTCTAAGTATTTTGTTAAAATTTTTAAAGGTTTTTTTTTTTTAAGTTTATTTATTTTGAAAGAGGGAGAGAGAGAGTGCGAGAGCGTGCACACATGAGTGAGATAAGGGAAGAGAGAGAGGGAGAGAGAGAATTCCAAGCAGGCTCCGAGCTGTAAGTGCAAAGCCCAACATGGGGCTCAAACTTATGAACCAGATCACAACCTGAGCCGAAATCAAGAATTGGATGCTTACCCGACTGAGCCACCCAGTCACCCCAGCATTTTGTTAAATTTATCCCTAAGTATCTCATTTTTGTTATTTTTTTCTAAATGTTTGTTTTAATTACAGCTTTATTGATATGTAATTCACATACCATAAAGGTTATCCTTTTAAAGTATACGAGTCAGTGTGTTTTAAGAATATTCAGAGTTGTGCAACCAGAATCTAATTTTAGAACATTTTCATTGCCTCAAAAATAAACCTGTACCCATTAGTATCATTCTGCATATCCCCTGCCACCCAGCCCCAGGCAATCACTGATGTACTTTCGTCTCTATGGATTTGCCCTATTCAAAATATTTCACAAAAATGCAATCATGCTAGATGTGGCCTTTTGCAACTAGCTTCTTTCACTTAACATAATGTTTTCAAGGTTCATCCCATGTTACAACATTGATATATCAGTACCTCACTCAATTTGATGGATGAATAATATCCTATTGTACAGGTATACATTTTGTTTAGGCATTTATCAGTTGATGGACATTGGGGTATTTCCACTGTTTGGCTATTATGAATTATGCTCCTAGGAACATTCATGTACAAGTTTTTGTGTGGATGTATGTCTTTCTCTTGGGTATACACCTAGAAGTCAAATTTTTGAGCCATATTACAACTCAAACATTTTCAACATTTTGAAGAATGACCAACCAAAATAGCTGTACTATTTTACATTCCCACCAGCAATGGTTAGGGTTACAGTCTCTCAACATCTTTGCTCACACTTCTTAAAACCCGTGCTTTTATTACAATAGCCATCTATCCTAGTAGGTGTAAAATAGGATCTCATTGTGGTTTTGATTTGCATTTATCTAATGATGTTGAACATCTTTAAAATAGGCTTCCTGACCATCTCTATGTCTTCTTTGAACATATATCTATTCCAATCCTTTGCCCACTTTAAAATTGGGTTGTTGTTGTTTTTTAAATCAAAGTGTAAGAAGAATTATTTTTATATTCTGGAAACAAGTACCTGACAAATACATGATTTTTATTTATTTATTTTTATTTTATTTTATTTTTAAATGTTATTTATTTATTTTTAGGAGAGAGAGACAGAGAGAGACAGCGTGAGCAGGGGAGGGTCAGAGAGAGAGGGAGTCACAGACTGAAACAGGCTCCAGGCTCTGAGCTGGCAGTCAGCACAGAGCCCGACGTGGGGCTCAAACCCACAAACCGCGAGATCATGACCTAAGCGAAAGTCGGACGCTTAACCGACTAAGCCACCCAGGCGCCCCCAAATACATGATTTTTAAATATTGTTTCCTACTCTGTAAGTTATCTTTTCACTTTCTTGATGCTATAATTTGCAGCCCAAAAGTTTTTTTTTTGGTTTAGAGTTTTTTAAGTGATCTCTACACCTAACATGGGGGTCGAACTTACAACCTGAAGATCAAGAGTCGGATGCTCCACCGACTAAGCCAGCCAGGTTCCGTTGAAGCCCAAAAGTTTTAAAGTTTGAGTTTTTTTGTTATTTTTTTCTACACCATCAACCACTTCTGCAAGTCTCTGGATACCAACTGGGTGTCCATCCAACAATTCAGTTCAATCTTTTTTTTTTAATGTTTTATTTATTTTTGAGAAAGAGCGCACAAGCAGGAGAGAGGCAGAGAGAGTGACAGAAGATCTGAAGCAGGCTCCACACTGACAGCAGCAAGCCCAACGCAGGGCTCAAACCCACAAATTGCGAGACCATGACCTGAGCCAAAGATGGACGCTCATCCAACTGAGCCACCCAGGTGTCCCTTAAAGTTTAAGTTTTAAATTAGATGCAGTTAGGAGCGCCTGGGTGGCTCAGTCAGTTAAGCATCCAACTTCAGCTCGGGTCATGATCTCACAGTTCTTGGGTTCGAACCACACATCAGGCTCTATGCTGACAGCTTGGAGTCTGGAGCCTGCTTTGGATATGTGTCTCCCTCTCTCTCTGACCCTCTCCAGCTCAAGCTCTGTCTCTCTCTCAAAATTAAATAAACATTTAAAAAAATAAAGTTAGATGCAGTTCAACAGATTTTTTTCTTTTTTTCTTTGATGGTGTATCTGAAAAACCATTATCTAACTAAGGTCCTAAAAATTTATTCCTATGTTTTCTCTAAGAGTTCTACAGTTTCAATTTTTCCATTTAAGTCTACAGTCTATTTTGAATTAATATTTGTACATAGTGTAAAGCAGGAGTCCAACTTTATTCTTTTGCTAATTTTCAATATAATTTGAAATTCTTTAATAAAAAACCAAATGCTTAGCTGTTATTTTCAAAATATTCCTACCATTTTATATGCTTTTCAAGTTATCATAGCAATCATACTTTTATTAAAATAATCTATACACATATATTTCCTTGTTCCGTCAGCTGACGGAGTCTAGAAATGAAGACACCCTGGTAGCACAGAGAGTACTTAGTACCCAGATGGTTCCTAATACCTAATCTGGAATATCTTGTATGCCAGAAAGTAAGAAAGTGCTCAAAAAAAAAAAGAAGGAAAGAAAGATTGGAGGAAACCCCTACATTTACAAGGGCATGTCAAGGGGACATGGAAACCAGCTGAAAGAGCATTCATTGGCCAAAGTTGAAAGATTTTAACACTGATAAAAATCTGACAGTCACTGGTTTGTTGACATCATTTATTTTTTTGAAACTTGTGTTTAAGTTTTTTTAGTGATCTTTATACACAACGTGGGGCTCAAACTCGTGATTCCAAGATCAAGAGTCACTTGCTGTATTGACTAAGCCAGCGAGGAGCCCCAACAAAAGCCAGATTAAAAAAAAATTATCCTGGGGCGCCTGGGTGGCTTAGTCGGTTAAGCGTCCGACTTTCGCTTGGGTCATGATCTCGCGGTTCGTGGGTTCGAGCCCCGCGTCGGACTCTGTGCTGACTGCCAGCTCAGAGCCTGGAGCCTGTTTCAGTCTGTGACTCCCTCTCTCTCTGACCCTCCCCTGCTCACGCTGTCTCTCTCTCTCTCTCCTAGAAATAAATAAATAAAACATTTAAAAAAAAAAAAAATTATCCTGGTAAAAAATATATGTCTCAAAACATGGTCAACAAATTCCCATATATGAATGAATAAAAGATTTCCTTGAATAAATATACATTTATGTAATACAGGACCTACCCTGGCATAGTCCTTCCTAGCCCCCCAAATCCGGATGGGTGGTAGGGATAAAGACAGATAATTTATACTATCCCTGTACATACTTGAGAAATTATAGAAGCTAAGGCCTAGAGAAGAGGAGGAAGCCAAGAGATAGGAGATACAGTTTTAATCCTTCATATCCCCAGCCTAGCATAAAACTTCAAACTTCCATCCCTTCTCTACACACTCAAAGTAGGGTAGATTCATTGTGGAAGAGAAGGAGGATCAGAATTTTGCAAGGGTAAGTATCATCTTCCTTCAGTGGTTGTCACTTTAAATGCCAAGTTAAAAAAACTGACACTTTCCTAAAAATTAAAATGCGCCAAAAGATTACTCAATTACCACTCTCTACCTTACGTCTGAACATTCTTTCCCGAAACTTAATTTTAATCTAATATGTTTAACAAAGAAAATTAAGTTTTTCATTAATTTTCATTTTTACTTTTAGAGAAAGAGAAAGAAAGGGAGCAGATGAGGGACAGGGGTAGAGGGAGAGAATTCCAAGCTGGCTCCATACTCAGCATGGAGCCCAACGTGATGTTTTGGAACCCAGGCACCCCAGGATCTCACATTTTACCTTCAAGGGAATCAAAAGCCTCTAAAGAATTTAATCAGAGTTAAATAATTAAATTTGTATTTTAAAAAGAATGGTTTTTAACCAGGGGTATCCATTAGCATCATCTGGTAGTCCCCCCCTCCCCCTCAAATATACTCCCAGTTCTCACTTCCAGAAGTTATTTATTAATAGTTTTGAGACAGGACTCTGTAAGTCACTTTGAAAAAAACCCATAAAGTGATTCTGCCATGTACAAGCAGTAAGAATCACTGTGTTAGAAAGACAATCTAATAAGCAGTGTAAAGAACAGAGGAAGCCTGTGGGGCACCTGGATAGCTCATTCAGTTAAGCATCCAATTCTTGATTTAGGCTCAAGTGATGATCTCACAGTTTGTAAGAATCCCTGCTTGGGATTCTCTCTCTCTCTCCCTCTTTCTACCCCTCTCCAGCGCATGTGCTCTCTCCCTCAAAATAAATAAAGAAGTAAACAAATAAAGGACAGAGAAAACCTGAAAGCAGGAAAGCCAAGATTCTACTATAGAAATCCAGGTAAAAGACTGTAAGGACAGAACAGTGGCCACAGATAGACATTTGAGATCTCTTAAAAAAAAAAAAATAGAACTGACAAGATTTGGCCAACAATGATTTGTGGGAAAAGTCAGAGGAATCATGAATGATAGTGAACCACCCATAAGGCAGAACAAATTTGGAAGAGTTCAATTTTGGATGCATTAAGTTTGAGGTGAGGTGTTCGTAAGAGATAGAATGAGGAATACTCAAAAATGGACTGATGAGGGGCACCTGGGTGGCTCAGTGGTTAAGTTCCAACTTCAGCTCAGTTAATGATCCCATGGTTCGTGAGTTCAAGCCGTGTTGGGCTCTGTGTTGACAGCTGAGAGCCTGGAGCCTGCTGTGGATCCTGTGTCTCCCTCTCTCTCTGCTCCATCCCGCTCGTGCTCTGTCTCTCTCTCTCTCAAAAATAAAATAAACATTAAAAAATTAAAAAAAAAAAAAAACAGACTAATGAACATTCCCATTTAAAACTCAGGAAAGAAGTCTGAGATGAAAATAAAAAATTGGGAATCATTACCAGTTGGGTATTTTTGAAATCATGAAAGTGGGTGAAAATGCCCAAGAGTGTCGTACACGAGAAATGGACTGAGGACAGAAGCTATGGGGATACGGCTTTTGGAAGACACAGTGATCAGGAAAAGGTCTCCACGATATTAAACAATTCCTGTGCCAAACCAGAGGAAGAGAAAAGTTATGCAAAAGCCCGAAGTAGGGAAGAGTCTGCTATATAGAGAAGCTGAAAGAAGACTAACCTGTAGTGAGGGAAGGGGACAGTAGCAGGAGACTTATTCACGTGGAGAGCTAACAGGCAAGCAGCAAACATGTAAAAGCCTTGTGGGCATAATAAAGTTTGGATTTTATTCCAAGTGCAATAGAATGAGAGTGCCGAAATACATTTTTACAAGGTAACAGTAGCTGCTATCTGCTTTAAAACTTCCCTTAGCTCTCAAACTAAAGTTGAAAGCAAAGAGAATCCTAAAATCAAATACATCTTTCAATGTCATAACTACTCCCACCCTCATATACACATTACTACCCAAGTACCTCCAAGTTTCACTAAAAATTGCTTTAAAAATAAATGTTATGGGATGAAGAGTTTAATGAATTTGGCTACAAACTGCTGAATGATTCCATTATAATGTCCTTTAGTTTTAAAGAACAGTGAAAACAACAGGAAGAATGAGCTAAATGGGTAAGGGGTATTAAGGAATCTACTCCTGAAATCATTGTTGCACTATATGCTAACTAACTCAGATGTAAATTTTAAAAAAATAAATAATTAAAAAACAAACCAAAAAAAAAAAGTGAAAATAACAGAGTTGTTGATGACAAAAGATAAACCTTTCCTTTGTACCCAACTTTGCAGAAAATCATAGTGTGTTAAAATAGTGTAGAAAACCTATGTATTAAAAATGATGAATTTTCCAGGATATCACTAGCTATAATTAAAAGGATAATCACAAATATTGACAAGGATGTGGAGAAACTAGACCCCTCATACGTTGCTGGTGGGAATGTAAAATTGTATAGTCACTTTAGAAAACAACTTAGCAGTTCTTCAAAATGTTCAACACAGAATTTCCAAAAGACCCAACAATTCCACTCCTAGGTGGAAAATGAAGCATTATGTTCAAATACTTTCATGCAAATGTTCACAGTAGCATTATTCACAAGGGCCAAAAAGTGAAAACAACCCAAATATACAACAACTAGTGAATGGATAAACAAAATGAGCTACATCTATGCAAGCCACGGAATACCACTCTGCTAGAAGTACTTACAGTATTGACGAATGCTATGACTTTAGATGATGAATCTCTAAAACAGTATGCTTAGTCAAAAAATCCAGAAACCAAGGAATACGCATTTTATTATTCCATTTATATGAAATGCCCAAAAAAGCAAATCTAAAGAGACAGAAAATGGATTAATGGTTGCCAAGGGCTAGGTAGGGGTCAAAATGGGGAGTGATTATAAATGGACACAAGGTTTCTTTTTGGGGTAATGAAAAGGTTTGAAGATTAGATTGTGATTACACTGTGGTGATGTAAATATACTAAAAATCATTATACACTTAATACAGGAGAATTTTATGCTGAGTAAATTAAATCTCAATAAAGCTGTTAATTAAAAAAAAGGGGTGGGGCTAGGGCACCTGGGTGGCTTAGTCTGTTTAGTGTCTGACTCATGATTTCAGCTCAGGTCATGATCTCACAGTTTGTGGATTCGAGCCCCATATGAGGGAGGCTTCATGCTGACAGGGTGGAATGTGCTTGAAAGTCTTTCTCTCTGCCCCTTTCCCACTCATACTCTCTCTCAAAATAAATTAAGAAAAACATTTTTTAAAAAAGAGCTGGAAGGGGCGCCCGGGTGGCTTAGTCGGTTAAGCGTCCGACTTTCACTCAGGTCATGATCTCGCGGTTCGTGGGTTCGAGCCCTGCGTCGGGCTCTGTGCTGGCTGCCAGCTCAGAGCCTGGGGCCTGTTTCAGTCTGTGACTCCCTCTCTCTCTGACCCTCCCCTGCTCACGTTGTCTCTCTCTCTCTCCTAGAAATAAATAAAACATTAAAAAAATAAATAAATAAAAATAAAAAAAATAAAAAAGAGCTGGAAGACTCAAATGGCTTAGGTTCACTATCTCTAAGGGGACATTGAGCAATGTATATATAGGTTCTTTGGGCCTTCATTTGCTCATTAAAAAAATTTTTTTTAAGTTTATTTATTTTTGGGAGTGAATTGGGGGAGAGGGAGAGAATCCCAAGCAGGCTCTGTGCAATCAGTGCAGAGCACTATGTGGGGCCTGAACTCATGAACTGCAAGATCATGAGTTGAACTTGAGAGCTGGATGCTTAACTGACCGAGTCACTCAGGCACCTCTTGTTTGCTCAATTTTAAGACTACCTCAGAGCACAAGTAACTCCTTTTCACTGCATCACCTAGGGTCTTTTGGGGCCATTAGAAGTAGGTTCTGCAGAACATCAGAAGGCCGAAGTCTAAGTATTTTTTTTTAATTTTTAATTTTATTTATTTTGAGAGAGACAGACACACTGCAAATGGGAGAGGGGCAGAGAGAAAGGAAGAGAGAGAATTCCAAGCAAGCACCATGCTGTCAGTGCAGAGCCCAACACGGGGCTCAAACTCCTGTACCATGAAATCATGACCTGAGCTGAAACCAAGTCGGACACCTAACCGACTGAGCCAACCAGGTGCCCAAAAGTCTGAGTATTCTTTGTCCATTCGATCCATCACAACTATGGTTCCAGCCAAGCTACATTCCTCTACAACTACTGCTAGGTCTGGACTCCAGTAACTTGTTGCCCCAACCCTTCATGGGCCTAGAAGAGGCTTCACACTGCTGCAACTCATTCAAAATCTCATTATCCTTATTTTGGTTCCAACCCATCCCCCAACTATAAAACTGAGCCCCCTCATTAACATGAGGCCTCAGATGAATTAAAGTAACAAAATTATGTTTCAGGCAGGGCCTTTACCTGATAATTGGTGTAAAGGAAGTGCAATTGGTACTTGGTATCAAGTTATTATTAAATCAAGTGAGATTTCTTGAGATAAGTAATTTTGTTTTGTTCTTTTTTAATTTTTTAAAAAATGTTTTTTATTTCTGAGAGAGAGACAGCATGAGCAGGGGATGGTCAAAGAGAGAGGGAGACACAGAATCCAAAACAGAATCCAGGCTCCAAGCTAGCTGTCAGCACAGAGCCCGACGTGGGGCTTGAACCCACGAACCGTGAAATCATGAACTGAGCCGAAGTCGGACACTCAACTGACTGAGCCACCCAGGCACCCCAAGTAATTTTATTTTGACTGTTACATACATCTTTAATGATCTTTACCAAAACAATCCTACTCATTTTATACAAATGATATACTAAAGAAACTTGGTAAAACAGGTGTTTCTGTTTTCACTAAGGTAAAAGGTATGGTATTTCCTGCTTAGGTGGAGTGGTAGAGCATATTCACTAATCAGTTTATAAGTTCCAAACATTATTCACAAAGAGAGACAGATTTTGGCATTTGTAACAGATGCCCAAGAAAAACGATGCCAAAGTCAAGGCTATGAAGAGTTTCCGTCTGTTGTTCTGTCAGGAAATAAATGAAATGTGCTGGTGATGTGGCATATGCTTGGCTATATTCATATAAGAGACACTAAGGCCTGGATTGGACACAACTCCAAAATTCCATTTCATCATTTTCCTTTTTTATTTCTGTCATCACCTGCATTGCTGACCTTTCCTTTGAACAAAGACAAAATTTTCAGATCCAACTTTTCCCACCTTCAGTATTTTTCTGGAATACTTTTCTTTTAGAAGAAATACATCTGTACAGCTACATGCAAAAGAATGAAAGTGGACCACTTTCTTAGGCCATACATAAAAATAAAAGCAAAATAGATTAAAGACCTAAATATTAAGACCTGAAACCATAAAATTGAAAGAAAACAAAGGCAGTAAACTTTTGGACATCAGCCTTAGCAATATTTTTCTGGATCTGTCTCCTTAGGTAAGGGAAACAAAAGCAAAAATAAGCAACTGGGACTATATCAAACCAGTAAGCTTTTGCACAGCAAGGGAAACCAACAAAACAAAAAGGCAACCTACTGACTGGGAGAAGATATTTGTAAATGATATTATCCAATAAAGGGTTAATATCCAAAATATATAAACAACTCATACAACCCAACACCAAAAAACCCCAAACAATCCAATTAAAAAAACAGAGGATTTGAACATTTTCCCAAAGAAGACACATGAAAAGATACTCAACATCACTAATCACCAGGGAAATGCATACCAAAATCACAATGAAATTGTCACCTCATACAAGTCAGAATGGCTAGAATTAAAAAGACAAGAAATAACTAATGTTGGTGAGGATGTGGAGAAAAGGGGACCCTCATGAATGACTGGAATGCAAACTGACGCAGCCACGTGGAAAACAGTATGGAGGCTCTTCAAGAAATTTAAAATATCATACAAACTAGTATCACAATTACTAGTCTAGTTTAGTAATGACAATTTATGACAAGAAATGCCATACAATCTAGTAATTCTACTTCCAGGTATTTACCCGGAAGAAGAAAAAAACTAAAGAAAACTAAAACACTAATCAGAAAAGATACATATACCCCTATATTTATTGCAGTATTATTTACAACAGCCAAGATATGGAAGTAACCTAAGTGTCCATCCACAGATGAATGGAAAAAGATATGGTATTCGGCCATAAAAAAGAATGAGATCTTCCCACTTGCAACAACATGGTTGGACCAAGAGGATATATTATGCTAAGTGAATGAAGTCAGACAGAGAAAGACAAATACTATATTTTACTTACATGTGGCATCTAAAAACAAAACAAACACCAAACAGAAACAGATTCATAAACACAGAGAACTGGTAGTTGCCAAAGAGGAAGGGGCAAAATAGGTGAAGAGGATTAAGAGGTACAAACTTCCAACTCTAAATAAATAAGTCACAGGGATGACCAAAACAGCATAGGGAATAGCCAGTAATACTGCAATAACTTTGTATAGGGACAGATGGGAACCACACTTATCATGGTGAAAATTTCATAATGTGTATAACTGTCAAATCACTATGTTGTACCCCTGAAACTCATATAATAATATAGGTCAACTATACGTGAATTTATCTTTTTTTAAAAAGAAAACCAGAGGAAAAAACGCAAATACATCTGTCAAAGCA
Source organism: Hyaena hyaena (assembly GCF_003009895.1). Classification (NCBI taxonomy): domain Eukaryota; kingdom Metazoa; phylum Chordata; class Mammalia; order Carnivora; family Hyaenidae; genus Hyaena; species Hyaena hyaena. Next base: position 3,345,555 of record NW_024080706.1, read on the forward strand.
AATTATTTTGTGATTCAAATTGTTGTAATGTATTAACTACCTGTAATGTCCAGACATTAACATATTCATTTAAGAGGAAAAGAAAAATGGTCATGTGGGTCTTGGATGATTATCTCTCATTTAAGGCTCTAAAGAAATTATTGAAAATGAACTAGTATATAGTTGATTATTTCTCACAACACATAACAGTTCAAATTTCCATAATTCAATTTGTATAGGTGCTATGAAATGTCTTTTTATTTTAGCTTCTTCATTGTAACTTATTGTTTGTGGCCTAGTTCCCTTACCAAATTAAATTTCTTCCTTTTATGCGAAACTAGTACAGCCAAATTTTTACTGTGGTCACAATTTTGTTCACAATTATTCACATGGTCTAGGATTTTTGGCATTAGGTAAGTCAAGTCTGTCTAATACACATTTATCATAACAATTCACATTCACATTTATACTCTAGATTTCCAGACAAATGTCTATACACCTTCGGTTTAATATAAGAACCTACTAGTTTTAGAGTAGGAAAAAAAAGATTTTCAGGTGAATTAAAATCCAAAGTTATAACATTCATCTTGATATTCAGCATCCTGTTTCTTTGTTCTCTACAAATTTTAATAAAAATTAATCAGAAATCACCTATAAGTGCACTACTTCTGTTTTCTTAAGGAAATTTCCAGAAAATTATAACCCCATTAACCAAATACTTAGACTGCCTTAAAATATCCTATATAGTATAGTTATGTAAAAAAAAAAACTTAGGTCTTTATCTTTCGGAGACATACTATGCTTGAAAGAAATACAAACATGGCCTGAAATTTGCTTTGAAATAATACAAAACAAATACAAAGTAGGGAGAGAAAGTAGGTAGGGGTATATATGAAACAAAATTAACCATGTAGGAGGCATGTGTGGCCTAGTCAGTTAAGTATCCGACTCTTGGTTTTGGCTTAGGTCATGATCTCTTGGTTCATAGGTTTGAGCCCTGTGCCATGTTGGGCTCCACACTATTAGCTTGGAATGCTCATTCTCTCTCAAAATGAATAAATAAACTTTAAAAAAAAAAAAAAAGATTACCCATGCATTAAAGTTTTTAAAGCTAATGAATATGTAGGGGATTGTTGTACCATTCTCTCTAAATGTGTTTGGTTAGAAATTTCTCTTAATAAAAATGTTATTACCTGTAGTAGAGAAATAAACTTCCAAGTAGCTTATTTATGTTCTGGATTTCTGGTTGACAACAATTATGAATTCAACATAAGAAATTATAATGAACATTAAAGAAAATGTATATACCTTATTTTGAAAAAACAGATAAAAACAATTTCATAATTTACAAACTTACTATCTTAAAATTTCTGATAAACATGTCTGTTAAGTGTGAATAACACTCATACTCACTCCAAAGTATACTTTATGAGGATGATGCTAAAACGACCATAATAAGGTGCACAATAGATCAAGCTTAATTAGCAGATATACTAGATTAGCTTTTATTTTTAATTTTTTTAAGTTTATTTGAGAGAGAGAGGGAGAGCACAAGCAAGGGGGGGCAGAGAGAGATTTGCTTTTATTTAAAAAAAAGTAATACAAAGATAGTAAACAATCAATGACTAAACACCATCTCTAGTTTTGTTTTCTGTATAGCCACCACTCTATTTAAATCACTCTCCTTCCAAATCATTCACACTTTTGACATTGTTCCACTAGACCCTAAGTGGCTCTGGGCAAATCAACTGACTTAGTCTAATGTCTGTTTAACTGAGGATTGTACCAGCTGCTTTACCAGAGTAATACTCATCTTGCAGTCTGCTCAATATGAGAAATGTTTGAAAATGTTAAGCCATCTAATTTAAGCAGATCTAAGCAAAAGTATTTTAGCTTATCCACATTTTTGTGTTTGTCATGCTTCATTGGGTCAGACAAATCTGGTCTCAAGTTACTTAAATAGGATCAGTGACCACACAGTAATGAGAATGATGAATTCATATGAAAACTTCAGTATTTTGTTTAGTTACATCCCATAAATGCCTACAGGTCTACCAACATAGGACAAGCTACATGGTCAGCTAATGATTGCTAAAGAATCTTAAATTTATGGAGGCCAAATTTCAACTCTGAATATGAGATAACAAGTCAAAGCTGAATATATGCCAGCATTAAATATATATATTTTTTAATTAAAAAAAATTTTTTAATGTTTGTTTTGAGAGACAGAGCATGAGCAGGGAAGGGGCAGAGAGAGAGGGAGACACAGGATCTGAAGCAGGATCCAGGCTCTGAGCTGTCAGCACAGAGACCAATGTGGGGCTTGAACCCACAGGCTATGAGATCATGACCTGAGCCGAAGTCAGACGCTTAACCGACTGAGCCACCCAGGCACCCCAATATATTTTTTATTAAATCAATATTTATTGAAGTTATTATATGACAGATACATGGCAAAAAAGAAATTGCTCAAGGTAGACTGTCAAGAAACACCCAAGTTAATGAAGATGGACCAAGAAGACCAGAGAAACATATAATATCAAGGATGGATGAATGCTATGTAGAAACTTCAAGCAAGGTATCAGGCTATACACTGATGGGGGCTGGGGGTACACCCTTCCACTGAGCAGGCCTCTAACAATGTGATGATTTGAGCTGAATAAAGTGAAAGAGAAAACATGCAGATTATCAGAGGGAAGGGGTGGTCCTAGAGGGGAAAGAGCCCAAAGACCCCGAGGTAAGAGCATACTTACTACTGTCCAAGAAACAATGAAAAATATTTGGTTCATTCAAAGATAAAACGGAGGGCAAGGGAGAATCTGTGGTCATGTTCTACAAAAAATGAAAGGTAAACAAGACTGTGTCCTCCCATTTATCTCTTCATATTATGCAATATGTGCACACATATTAGCATACAGCTAGCACACTGGTTAACAAATGCTTACTATTGACCAAAACGAAAAGAAAGAAGTGATTGCAAATGCAAAGGCCTATGCTGGTCTGAGGGAAAATTAGGAAACTGATCAGAGCAGCCCTGTAACTAGAAGTCATCTAGCATGTTGCTAAAAATGAAGACAGCAGTAGCAGCAACCAAGAATAAACACATAACAATGAAGTAAGACTTTTTAAAAGTAGGTTTAGTAAAGGAGTAGACAAATTTAAAAATAAAACAAAATGTGGAAACCAACTTGACAATAAACTATTCGTAAAAAAAAAAAGTTTGACCAATAACTTTGAAAAGCCACCAAATGCTGAGCAGATAAATGGATGCCTCAGGGACTCTGCTCATGTCCTCTCACTTAGGAAAAAAAATAAAATAAAATAAAACAAAACATGTGGTCTCATTTGAATTAGTGGACAAAAAAGAAAACAAAACCAAAATACCCTTTTTGACGTACTCTGCTTCTCAATGTAAAATATTTCTTCTCTTTTCAAGATTACCACGTTCAGGTCCTTGTTCAAATATCACGCTTTCAATTAGTCTGGCCAGTCCAAACTATTTAATCCACATTGCCTCACAACCCACCTTCCGTTTCTCTTTACCTCATGTTTTCTTATTCTTCTAACACCTCCAAATATACTAGATAATTTATGGTTATGTTTATTATCCATCATCTGACTCACACCACATACCCCAGTGTAAACTAGTTCCAGGGCAGACATCTTGGTTTTGTTCACTGATGTATCCTAAACTCCCCAGTATTTAATATATGAGAGGTGCTTGATAAACATCTCTGAAATTCCCATACCTATGGCAACCGTTCAATCTGATATAAACTCACGTATCCAAGTTTTCTTCAAAAACTTTTTCATGAAAGCATGTTCTAGGAAATAATTCTAATTTTTAAAATGATTGAGAAAGCATAACCTTCTAGCATACATGTTAACTCCCAAGAGATTCAATATTCTTGTTAAAGTCTCCCATCACTAATGGTTCTGACTTTTCATTTGCCAATTCTACTTTATCCTAAACTCCCAGCCCTCTCAAAAGTTTTCCCTGAGAGACAGAACACCCTGTAATTAACAGAAGTCTCTGAAGTCACACTTCATGGGCTTAAATCCTGCCTCTGCCACTGACCAGCAGTGTGACCTTGAACAAGTTAACAGCTCTTTGCTTTAGTTTCCTTGTCTGTAAAATGGGCTAAGGGTACCTATCACACAGACTTGTGAGAATTAAATGAAGTAACATAAATATCAGAACGGTGCCTAGCACAAGGTAGGTATTCAATAAATGTTATTTATCACCAACAGCTAATGTTCAGTTCTCAGCCACTTACTCTTCATTCTAATAAATCTTAATATCTGAGATTTTACTATTGTCTTCTATACAAATGTCTATTCCAACTCCTATATTAACCTTTCTGGTCTTGTCAGCTGAGAACAAATATTTTATTTTTAAGTAGAGATAATGTCAAGAAGCCAAGGATGGTAAGATGACAACATTAGTATCACATAGAAATGAAAATTACTGGGCTTCACCCCAGATCCAGTGATTCAGAAATTCTGGGTCTAGGCCTAGCAACTGTGTTTCAACAAGCCCCTTGGGTGATCTGAAGGACTCTTAAATTGGACAACCAATGATCTAGGATAAGAACATGTCAGGGAATGGAATCATCAGACTTGTTTCTGCCTTAAGACATTAGCATGTGCCCTTTCCTCAAATCTTGGGGAAATACTAATTCCTCAGGTAGGACGTTTTCTTGTTTATTTGCTTGTCTGATCTCTCAACCCACCCTAAGAATATAAACTCCATTAAGAGCTTACATTTGTCACTTTTAATTGCCTAGAACCCCAATATGCCTTAGGAGGTACATGGTGTATTTCCTGGTCAAAATGAATGAACATCTCTACTTGTTTTTATTGCACCATTCTTCTAGTCACAAGAAAAAGGTCAGTATTTCCCTTTTGCTTACCTTTTAACATATACCCTTTCAACAATCTCAGGCAATTTTATCTTGAACGTCTCTTATACCTATCTCTTCCTTTCTATACCTCTCCGTGATGGTCAATTTTATATGTCCGCATGGAGTGCCCAAATTAAACATTATTTCTGGGTGTGTAAGACTGTTTTCTAGGTGAGGGGCACCTGGGTGGCTCAGTCAGTTGAGTGTCCAACTTCAGCTCAGGTCATGATCTCCTGGTTCATGAGTTCAAGCTCATCAGGCTCACTGCTGTCAGCCTGTCAGCGTAGAATCTGCTTCAGATCCTCTGTCCACCTCTCTCTGCCCCTCCCCAACTTGGGCTCTCCCAAAAAATAAATATTTTTTTAAAAAAAAGTGTTTCTGGGTGAGATTAGCATTTGAATACATTGACTCAGTAGAGCAGATGGCCCTTCTCAATGGGGGTGGGACTCATCCAACCCACTGAGAGCCTAAATACAACAAAAGGAAAAGGAAGGAGAAATTCATACTTTTTTTCCTGTCTCACCTGCTTGAGCTGGGACATCATATCTCATTTCCTCCTGCCCCTGAAATGGGATTTGCACCATGGGCTTCCCTGGTTCTCAGGCCTTACAGCTCAGACTGAATTATACCATCAGCTCTCCCGGGTCTCCAGACTGCAAATAGCAGATCATGAGACTTCTCAGCCTCCATAACTGCATGAGCCAATTCCTCATGATAAATTTTCATTATATAAATAAATCTCCATTTATATATTTGTATGTGTGTGTTTTCAGTCTATTAGTTCTGTTTCTCTGGAAAACAATGAGCAATAAAGATTTTGGTACCAAGAGTGGTTATAGAGGAAGATAATTTTAAGGATGAGTTTTCTGAAATGGTTCTGGGGTTTCTGCAATTGGCTGTCTAATCTGATTAAAGATGTGAATGACTCTTTCCAGTAGTAAAGAGAGCAACAGTAGTCCATGGCATGAACTATTTTATAGAGATATGCAAAATATCTGCACTGGATATGCCTCATCATCCCCTTAAAAGCAGCAAGGAGCTAAGTGACTTTATATAAGATACTTTCAAACATTTTCGGAAAATTAATGAATATAATGACATTGGCTGGATGCTCCTAATGTCATAGGACAAAGTGGTGAAAAGAGAGGATGAGCTCAGTAATTCGAATTCCCAGATCTTATGCAGGGTAAACGACCTAAGAGCTTCTAGGTGTTTCTGAAGGAGATCCTTACTTACTATAGGCAGTGGGCTAAAACTCCTGAGAATTCATGTAGAACCTCATCCTGTGGCAGATTTACAACACAAGTTGAACTCTCAGCTTCACTGGATGTCTACTGTTAAAGTGAGGGTACTGACTGGGAAAGAACGAGATCTTGCAAGTTGGGATGGCAAGGTGTGGGAAGATCTGATGAAGCTGGGGACACTGGGCCTCTAATTTCTTACCAGTGGAAGAGGTTTCCCCACTCCCAGTAAAAGCATCCTCTCCACCTCGATCTGATGGGATTAATCCTGCACTGCCTGATGAAACTGTAATAACGGCTTCCCCTGAGGCACTTGCTACAAGACAATGCTGATTCTCCTCAGGACCCACCCCTACCACCTCTCTGTGCTTCTAGATCTATAACTAGACTGAAATCCCAGCTGGCCCCTAAAGGTGAGGTACAATGTGCTAAGTCCAGGATGAAGTATATTACAGTCTAAAAGAACTACTTGGATTTCTATTTTACACAGACAGAAATCTGAGGACCATGTGTGGGAATGGGTGTGTATGTGTGTGTATCTAATGGTGGAAGAAACATGGTTTGATCAGGCCAAATTTATTGACATGGGCTCACTGAGCAGAGATTCTTCATTTAATGCTGCAGCTTAGGGAGCTTGAAAAGGCTCTAGCAGTTTGGCTGGTTAGCTGAAAAATGGACTAAAAGGAAGCCACCTTGAGCAAACTGGAATTGGCCACATGCCTTGGTTTAATGTAGAAGAAGGGATTCAAAGGCTTATGGAGATTAGAATGTTCCAGTAGGTTAGTCAAGACCTACTTCCCCACATTGGGAAGGTCCAGAAGACATACTTTTCACCAATACTGTGAGGAATAAATTTGTGAAGGGAATCCTGGCATCCATGGAGAGCTCTGCGACCACCCATCTCTGTGGGCCAAACCTCATTGTAGAAACTGAAGTCAATTAATTGGGAAACCTAAATACAATAGGTATAATTAGACTCCAGGGAGTCAGGGGCCAAGAGTCAATCAACCACCAAAGGCAAAGTGGACATGGTTACTGTAATGGACAGCAGACTCAAAGCAGCAATCAGAAGAGTCTGAATCACTTAGACTTATGATGTTGATAACGGTGTTCCTTGAAAGTGAAACAGAGGAAGCCTACCAAATTCTTAACCTACATAAGCACATAATTTCTAGGTCAAATGGATAAAAGCCTAATTCAAATAATAAAAAAAAGCCCCTAAGTCAATTCCCAGACTTGAACCAGACTGTAGACTCATAATTTTTTTTAATTTTTAAAAGTTTTATTTATTTATTTTGAGAGAGAGAGAGAGGGAGCGCGCACGTGCAAATGGAGGAGGGGCAGAGAGAGAGGGAAAGAAGAATACCAAGCAGGCTCTTCGCTGCCAGCACAGGGCCGCATGTGGGGCTTGATCTCACAAACCACAAGATCATGATCTGAACTGAAACCAAGAATCAGATGTTTGCTTAACCAAACTGAGTTGGTTAACTGAGCCACCAGGTGCCCCAGACTCAGAACTCTTTGAATTAAGAGGAGGCCAAGTCCCTGTGAGGGAGGACCATGGTACACTACTGAAAATGTATACGGCTAATCTTTCTCACAGCCATCTCCAAAGGGACTTATATATGTATTGCCTTTTACCAGGGTAACTGTATACTGGAAAAAAGGAAATAATGTCAAACCTTTCAGGAACCACTGGATGTGGGCTATAATCTGACACTAATTCCAGGAGACCCAAAACATCACTGTATCCCACTAGTCAAGAGTAGGGGCTTATGGAGGTCAGGTTCATGTTCATCTCATGTGGCTCTAGTGGGTCCTTGAACCCATTCTATGGTTATTTTCCCAGGTTGAGAATGCATCATTGGAACGACATACTTAGCAGCTCATAGAATCCCCACACTGATTCCCTGACCTGTGGAGTAAGGGTTATTATGGAGGATAAGGCCTAGTGGACACCATTAGAACTGCCCCTACCTCAAAAATATTAAACCAAAAGCAATACTAAATCCTCAGAGGGGCTGAAGGGATTGGTGCCATCATTAAGGATTTAATGATGCAGGGGTGATGATTTCCACCATATCTTCATTCATATGTATCCGGTCTATACAGAAGGTTGATGGGTCTTGGAAAAGGACAGCAGATTACTATGTTTAACCTGGTGATGAATCCAATTGTAGCTTCTGTACCAGATGTGGTTTCATTGCTTAAACAAATTATTATACATTCCCTAGTGCCTAGTATGCAGCTATAGATCTGGCAAATTCCTTTTTCTCCATACTTGTCCATAAGCAGTTTGCTTTTAGCTGGCAAGGCCAGCAATACACCTTTACTGTCTCACCTCAGGGTTATATTGATTTTGTAGCCCTATGTCATAATTTAGTCTGCACAGATATTTATCACCTTACATTGATAATATTATGATGACTGGACGTAATGAACAAGATACAGTAAATTCTCTAGACTTACTGGTAGGATATTTACATGTCACTGGGTGGGAAATAAGCTAAAATTCAGAGCTATTCTACTTCAGTGAAATTCTAGGGGTCCAGTGGAATGGGATATGTTGAAATATACTTACTAAGGTGAAGAATAAGTTTTTTGTCTCTGGCCTTCATACAAACAGGAAGAATGCACAAAATGTACCTAGTGGGACTTGGAGGCAACATATTCCTTACTTGGATATGTGTTGCTCAGGCCCATTTACTGGGTGACCCAAAAAACTGCTAGTTTTGAGTGACAAGAAAGGCTGTGTAACAGGCCCAGGCTGCTGTGCAAGCTATTCTGCCACTTGGGCCATATGATCTAACAGATCCATTGGTTCTTGAAGTGTCGGTAACAGACAGGGATGCTGTTTAGAGCTTTTGGCATGCCCTTGTAGGTGAATTACAGCTGTAGACCTTTAGGATTTGGAGCAAGGCTCTGCTATCATCTACAGATAATTACTCTCTTTTTGAAAAACTGCTCTTGACCTGTTACTGGGCCTCAATAGAAACTGAATGTTTAACCATGGGCCACTAAGTTACCACGGGACCTCAGATACCTATCATAAACTGGGTGTTACCTGATCCACCAAGCCATAAAGATGGACATGCACAACAATACTCTATAATCAAATGGAAGTGGTACATAGCCAATCAGGTCCAAGCAGGTCCTGAAGGCATAGGTTACAGTAAGAAATAGCCCAAGGGGACGCCTGGGTGGCTCAGTTAAACATCCTACTTCAGCTCAGGTCATGATCTCACAGGCTGTGAGTTCAAGCCCTGCGTCCAGGCTCTGTGCTGACAGCTCAGAGCCGGGGGCCTACTTTGGATTCTGTCTCCTTTTCTCTCTGTCCCTCACCCACTTGCTTGTTCTGTCTCTCAAAAATAAACATTACCAAAAATTAAAGAAAAAAAAGTGGCCCAGCAGCACCTGGCTGGCTCAGTCAGCAGAGCATGTGACTCTTCATCCTGGGGCTATAAGTTCAAGCCCCACCTTCGGTGTAGAGATTACTTAAAAATAAAACCTTTAAAAAAAAGAAGTGGCTGAAATGCCCATGGCCTCCATTCCTGCTATGCTTGCTTTTTCTCTCCCAGCCTATATACAGCCTTACAAATCATTGGGAGAGGAAAAGACTTATGCCTGGTTTACCTCTCTGTAAGATAAGTAAGCACTACCTAAAGGAGACAGCTGCAGCACTGCAGTCCCTTTCTGGGATATCTCTGAAGAACAGTGGCCTGGATGTCCATTTTCCTCGAAAAGACAAATGGCCAGAAGAGCAATTATATACTGATTCAGGTGCTACCACCACCTGGTTTGGCTGGATGGCCAGGGACTTGGAAGGAACATAACTGGAAAATTGGTGACAAAAAAAAGTATACAGATACACATCTGAGTGGGCAAAAAAAAAAAAAAATCAAAGATTTGTTTTCTCTGTGAGTGCTTACCAAAAGGTGACCTTAGCAGAAGAATATTTTAATCATTAGGTGGATAGAATGACCTGGTCTGTGGATTTCAGAGAGCATCCTTCACCAGCCACCCTAGGCTAATGAACAAAGTGGCCACGGTGGCAGGGATGGATGTTACACATGGGCTCGGCAACATGCACCACATGTTAAGACTGATGTGGTTATGCCCACTGCTGAGTGCCCAATCTACCAGCAACAGATACCACCACTGAGCCCTTGATACGGCACCATTCCCCAGGGTGATCACCTACTAGTGACAGGTTGATTACACTGAACAGCTTCCATCATGGAAGGAGCAACACTTTGTTGTTGCTTGAATAGATACTTATTCTGGATGTGGATTTCTGCCAAAACCATCATCTGTGGACTTATGGAATGCCAATGCCTGATCCACCATTATGGTATTCCAACACAGCACTGCTTCTGATGAAGGAATTCACTCACAGCCAAAGAAGTGCAACAGTAGGCCCATTCTTACGGAATTCATGGTGTTACCATGTTCCCCATCATTCTGAAGTAGCTGGCTTGACAGTATAGTCGTATGGCTTCTTAAAGACTATTTAAGTACCAACTAGATGGCAATGCCTTGAGGACTGGGGTAAGGTTCTCTAGAACCCTGTGTATGCTCTGAATCAGCATCCTGTTGCCTACTTTTGTTTTTCTGATACCTAGAATTCCGTGGACCTAGGAATCAAGGGGTAGAATGGGAGTGTCACCCCTCATTAACTCATTAACATCCTTAATGAACAACTAAGTGAAACTCCCTGTTTCAGTTACTTTATGCTCTGCAGGCCTGGAGGTTGTCTAAGGTCCAGCAGGAAAAATGCTTCATGAGAAGACCCAACAATGATTCTACTGGACTGGAAATTAAGGCTGCCACTTAGCCACTTTGGCTCCTCATGCCTCTGAACCAAGAGACAAAGAAAGGAGTTACAGTGTTGGATGGGGTGAATGATCCCCATCTACCAAGGGGAAATGGAAATACTCTGCAATGCAAGCAATGATGAGTATGTCTGGAATATAGGAGGTCCCTTAAGGTGATGCTCAAGTATTACCATGCCCTGTGATTAAAGTCAACAGAAAACTAAAACAACTAAATCCAAACAGGACTCATAATGGTGTATGCCCTTTAGAAATGAAGGTTGGGTCACCCCACCAGGTAAAGAACCACAGGCAGCTGAGATACTTGCTGAAGGCAAACAGAATAGGTAGTGGAAGAGGAAGTAATCATACCAGCTATGAGCATGTAACCAGCTAAAGAAACAGGACTATAATTGTCATGAGTATTTCTTCTTTATCTTGCTTATGTTTTTGTATCTATGTATATTTGTTTTCTTTCCTCTTACTTCCTTATCATGTGACATAAGATGTACTGATTTTCTATCACAGAACCTAAGTATTATTAATTTTACATCACAGTATTTAAGTTACAGAATATCAAGGAGAAGAGTAAACATCACTCAAGGACTTAATATGCTCTCCTGGGGAAGGGATTGGCAGGTTCTCAGTTGTACACAGGATAGTTGTATCCTGTTAGAAAAAATTATGATCTTATGGTTATCTTTATTTGGAGATTAGGTACAGATTAAATAGATGCCTAGAGGTGTAAAATTGACAAGGTCACCTTCACTGGCCACAGGGTGCCCAGATTAAGCATGTTTCTGCCTCCTTTTCCCCAGAAAGAGCCTGCCCCTCTTCCCTGACTCACTGTTTGAACTGGGACGTCTCATCTCATTTTCTCCAGACCTCACACTGGGATTTACTTCATGGGCTCCCCTCGTTCTCAAGTCTTAAGACTCAGACTGAATTACACAATAGGACTTCTTTGTCTCTAGTTTGCAAAGAACAGAGCATGGAACTTCTCAGCCTCCATAATTGTGCGAGCCAATTCCTCATGATAAGTCATACATGGATCGATACCACAATTATCATATATCATACATATACTCCATCCACATCCATAACAAGTCATATATTTCTCTGGAGAACTTGAGTAATACAACTTCCCTCCTGTCAGGTCTAATGAAGTGCCTCTCATTTGGTGTCCTACACTCTGCCTATGCCAGTTTTTTTAAAAAATTTCTTTTTAATGTTTATTTATTTTTGAGAGAGAAAGAGAGAGAGAGACAGTGCGAGCTGGGGAGAGACAGAGAGAGAGGGGGAGACACAGAATCCGAAGCACGCTCTAGACTCTGAGCTGTCACATCTCAGAGCCCAACACGGGGCTAGAACTCACGAGCTGTGAGATCATGATCTGAGCCGAAGTTGAACGTTTAACCGACTGAGCCACCCACAGGCCCCTACCTCTGCCAATTCTAATGCATTATGTACTTAACTGCCAAAATAATCTTATTACAACACTTATTTGCTCATATCATCATCCTCTTTGTCAAAAACCTTTCAAGGCTTCCTATTGAGATGTACAGACTATGTTCCATGGCCTGTCATCAAAACTCTCTAAATCTAACACTAATACATTGTGGTAGAGTGTTACTCTCCTGACCTTCCCAATGAAACACACCTTTGTACAGTCTCTCTCCCATAACTCTGCACTGGGACCAGAACTGCTTTGACCAGAAGTCATGCTATGCCAGTTTAAGGATCAGCCCTTAACTGATCTAGCAGATTCCACTTCCTCCCTCTTTTTTTTTTTCTTTAATGTCTTTATTTATATTTGAGAGACAGAGCACGAGCGGGGTAGAGGCAGAAACAGACGGAGACACAGAACCTGAAGCAGGCTCCAGGCTCTAAGCTGTCAGCACAGAGCCTGACTCAGGGCTCAACCCACGAGCAGTGAGATCATGATCTGAGCTAAAGTCAGACACTTAACCAACTGAGCCACCCAGGCACCCCCACTTCATGCTAATAATCCCTTATTCCATTCATGCTACATTAACAATAATTCAGGTCAGTTATATGTAATACATCTGACAAACGCTTCCGTGATTCCCTTGAACTTTATATAATATTTCCTTCTAAGTCCCCAAAGCATTTTGGTTAACACTTAAAAAGAAATAAATATTCTGCTTAGTAGTACAGGGTTTCAATTCACTTGCTGAATGCTTAGTAGACACTTAACAATGTGTCTGCCAGACACTCCCCCACTTATGCTCACTCTCACACTCTCTCTCACTCTCTCTCTCATGCACATGCGTGCACACACAAAAAAAATAATGATAATAAACTTTAAAAGAAAATATGCTCGGGGTGCCTGGGTGGCTGAGTTGGTTGGGGGTCCAACTTTGGCTCACGGCTCAGGTCATGATCTCACAGTTTGTGGGTTCACGCCCCGCGTCGGGCTCTGTGCTGACAGCTAGCTCAGAGCCTGGAGCCTACTCAGATTCTTATCTCCCTCTCTCTCTGACCCTCCCCTGTTCTCGCTGTCTCTCTCAGAAATAACTAAACATTAAAAAAAATTTTTTTAATTTTCTAAAAATAAATAAATAAATAAAAGAAAATATGCTCATTTTATACAAGGAACTCTGGCACATATAGATTAAGAAACTTATTTAAGATCATAGTGCAAGTAGAGTCAAATTATAATCCCCAAAATCTGACTTCAGAATTTACGCTATCAACCACTACTCTAAGCTTTTTTTTTTTTTTTTTTAATTTTTTTTTAGCATTTATTCAGTTTTGAGAGACAGAGAATGAGTGGGGAAGGGGCAGAGAGAGAGGGAGACACAGAATCTGAAACAGGCTCTGAGCCATCAGCACAGAGCCTGATGTGGGGCTTGAACCCACAAACTGTGAGATCATGACCTGAGCTGAAGTTGGATGCTTAACCGACTGAGCCACCCAGGCACCCCATCTCTAAGCTGTCTTCTGAGGTGAACAAGACAGACAAGATCCGTGTCTTCATGGAACATGCATTCTATTAGTGGTAGAGGGATGAGGAAAGGGTGGTAACAAATAATACACATAAATCTACAAAATTACTTCAGACAGTGATAATGCTATGAAGAAAATAAAACTCTATGATATGATGCAATGATGAGAGGTTACTTTAGATAGCTTAGTCAAAGAAAGACTTTATGAGGCAGTAACATCTGGGAGAGGACCTGAATGTCCAGAAGAAGTGGCAAAGCAAAGACCTGTGAAGAGAATACCAGATAAAGAGAACAGCCAGTGCAAAATTCCTAGGACACAAATAATCTTTCCATGTTTTAGGAACAGACATAAAGCCAGAATGGCTGAAGGATGGTACAGGGAGTAGAATAATGAGGTTGGAGAATGAGCTGAGGCTCAGATCACACAGGGCCTTGTAGGCCATGATAGGACTTTGGATTTTCCTCTGAGTAACAATGGAAGGTTTTAAGCAGGGTAACAACATTACCTGATTTATATTTTGCAATGTTAACTGGCTGTTGCAAGTTTAATAAACTCTAGAAGGGCTGGAGTGGAAGCAAGGAAAGCAATAGGAGGAACTGCAATAGTCCTGTGGGAAATTATGGATATGGAGATCAAACCAACAGGATTTACCGAGGGGATGAATAGGGGGGAAAGAAATGAATCACAGATGGCTCCAGTCTTTGGGCCAGCACTACTAAGCAAGTGGTATTTACAGAGGTTGGGGAAGGTTAAAGGAGGACCAGGTTGGGGGGTTAGGACGATAACCCTGTTTTGGACATACTATGTTTGAAATGCCTACCCAATACCCAAGTGGAGATGATGGGGAGGCAGGTAACTAGATAGGAAAATAGCCATATATATTTGAAAGTTAAATGATGTGCATGGAAACTTCACCTAGGGTAAGTGAGGAGAGAAGGAAAAAGGATAGAACGCCAAGCCCCTGGGCACTTCAATATTTAGAAGCCAAGGAGAGAGGCAGCAAGGTGACATTACCCTGTCTCCTCTCTGGATCACAAATAAGTTCTTTGAAAGGTAGGGTAGTGTCTTTTTCATTTTTTGGGTAGCCCATAGAACTTAGCTCAGTAACAAAAACTCAAAGATGCTCAATACATTCTAATGAATGACTGAATGATTTCTCAAGTTTTCACTGAAGAAATATATAACACCAGGAATAAAGACAACAGTGTCTAGTGTACTGTGGGCACTCAAATATTTGTTTAGTGAATGAAAAAATGGACTAAGTTTTGCTAGATACATTTTAGTATTCATTGTTCCAGACAGCATAGCAAGGAAAGGTAGAAAGCAAGCAGCAGCCTACATCCTCACTTCTAACCAATGATAATCACAAACATCCTAAGCCCTTCGTCTTGGTTCCTATTACAGGGTTGAGCAGTAGAAGCTGCAGCAGGAAGAAATGGGCTTCTAATTCCCACACTAACTCAAGAGTTCAGGCTTTCGTGTCATAAATATGTATTAAGCACCACCTATATGCCCGACACTAGAGTAAGTACTAGATATACAGCAGTATGCAAAACAGTGACCCTCAAAGAACTTCGATTCTAAAGAGGAGGGTATCTATTACATAAATAGCATATAGATATATGACCATAGTCCTAAGAATTACATTAAAGTACAGTAAAATGGGGGCGCCTGGGTGGCTTAGTTGGTTAAGCATCCAACTTTCGCTTGGGTCATGATCTCGCGGTTTGTGGGTTCGAGCCCCGCGTCGGGCTCTGTGCTGACTGCCAGCTCAGAGCCTGGAGCCTGTTTCAGTCTGTGACTCCCTCTCTTTCTGACCCTCCCCTGCTCACGCTGTCTCTCTCTCTCTCTCTGTCTCTCTCCCCTAGAAATAAATAAAACATTAAAAAAAATAAAATAAAGTACAGTAAAATGTACTGTGAAAACATATATACCATTGCACAAAACAACACAGGATGGAAGGCAGTGGATTTCTGACATAAATACCTTAAGAGGACAGGTAAAGGGGTGGGGAAGGGTGAGTTATCTAGGTGGAGGTAACAGCACGTATGAAAGTTTTTAAGGTAGGAAGGAATTTAGAATGGCCCAAGGAATTTAAAATGGGCTAGTAAATGCAGGGCCATATATGTCATTTTATAAATTTTTAAAACTTGAGGGGCGCCTGGGTGGCTCAGTGGGTTGAGTGTCTGACTTCGGCTCAGGTCATGATCTCACGGTTTGTAGGTTCAAGCCCTGCATCTGGCTCTGTGCTGACAGCTCAGAGCCTGGAGCCTGCTTTGAATTCTGTGTCTCCCTCTCTCTCTGTCCCTCCCCTGCTCACACTCTGTCTGTCTCTCTCAAAAATAAACATTAAAAACAACAACAACAACAACAACAACTTGATCCTAAGATGCAGGGGTACCCATGGAAAGGTTTTATAAAGCAAAAGAGCAACATGATTGAACTGGTAAATTTATGTTTAAAAAAAAACAGTCTGAATTCTAGAAGAGCTAACTGAAGGAAGAAAAGGCTCAAGATTATTTAGTTTGGAGCAGACTGCAGTTATTGTGAAAAATAATGGTGGCTTGGATCAGTGGAAGGGAAAGAAGTACAAAGAAGTAGACAATTTCAAGATATATTTGAGAGATAAAAAAGCAGTAGGGATTGGTGACTGAGCACACATAACTCCCAGGTTGACCTGGGCAACTAGATGGACAAAAGTGACTTCCTGAGACAGGCCTCATTAGAGAAGAAGCAGTGGAATAGGTGGGGAGAGCATGAGTTCATCCCTAAATGGTCATTATATACCCAAGTAAAAGCTCAGAGAGATAGCTGGTTATGTGATTAGGTGATCAGAACAGGTTTGGGCCTTAGACATATACATAGGCATCCCCTGAGATGGTATTTAAAGTCATAGGGCGCCTGGGTGGCTGAGTCAGTTAAGCTTCTGACTCTTGGTTTCAGCTCAGGTCATGATTTCACGGTTTGTGGGGCTGAGCGCTGCATCGGGCTCTGCACTGACACTGTGGGTCTGCTATGGATTCTCTCCCTCTTTCCCTCCCCAGCTCATTTTCTCTTTCTCTCTTTCAAAAATAAATAAATAAACTTTAAAAAAAAAAAAGTCATAGCATGGATGTAATTATCCTCAGGAGAAAGCACAAGAAATCATATCAGTTTAAAGTCCGGAGAAAGCAACAACATGTAGAGATTACAAGAGGAAGAATTGGTGAAGAACAGGGGAAAGCAGTGGGTTAGAAAAGTGAGAGGAAAACCAACAAAGCACAGTGCTATGAAAGTAAAAGAAAGCATGTTTCAGGGCTCCTGGGTGGCTTAGTCGGTTGGGCATCCAACTACAGCTTAGGTCATGATCTCATGGTCCACGGGTTCAAGCCCTGCATTGCTCTGTACTGACAGCTCAGAGCCTGGAGCCTGCTTCAGATTCTGTGTCTCCTTCTCTCTCTGCCCCTCCTCTGCTTGCACTTTCTCTCTCTCTCAAAAATAAACATTATAAAATAAAATAAAAATTTTTTAAGAAGCACATTTTTAAAAGGTCAATGGTGACATGAACACTGAAATCAGGATACTAAAGATGGTAGGTTTCTAGACCAGCCATAAAAGCTCTTTTAACCCATAACATAGGCAGATTACATTGGTAGACTATCTTACCATGAAATAGTGCAGTATAGGAATTAAACAAAATGCTCAGGTTTAAATCCCAGCTCCCCTACTTACTAGCTAAGTGGCTATAAATATATTATACTTAATTATACTTTCAGTTATACTTTATGTCTATGTCTCTATGCCTTAGTTTCCTCATTTACAAATGGTAAAAATAATATCTACCTCAAAGGACTGTTAAGATTAAGTGTGTATGTGCATGCATGCACATATGTATCACTTAAAACAGTAAGTAGGACAAATTAGTTCAGTAAATATATCTATTATTACTTACAACATTGTCTCTATGAGAAAATACTGTCTGAACAACAAAAGTTTGTTTGCAATAAGCTTTTGCTAATTTGGGATTTTCTCTACTCATAAACTGTGATCTTACGAGGCCTTTTTCCAAAAGCCTTGAGAGAAACTCTAGATTTAAAACTTGCCCAAAGTCCTCAAGATAGTAGTTGACCAGTTTTAAGCTAATTATTTTTCTGTTTTTTGGAGGGGTACCTATCCCTACTCATTACACATTCATACTATAATCAGAAAGAACTTATATATGAGGAAATTTTTAAAAACTGGTGGCAAAAAAATAGACTGACAAAGTTACAAAAAGATATAAACCTACTTTAAACAAAGCATTTTTATTGAGTCACTTTCTGGTACACATTCAAACACAAACATATCTATCATCACTATGATGAAAACTGCCTCTCGATGCTCTGTACAAGACATAACAAGAGAAAAGGCAGCAGGTCTGCAGTTTCCTGATGATCATCTTATTTCCAGAAGTATGCAAAGGTATTAACAGTATCTAAGACAGCCCCACAGAAAAGTATTTCCAAATGCATGATGATAGGGCAAGATATGTCCATTCGGACCCTAAAACTAATGGAGAAGAGCACACACAAAAAATGGAGATTTATGAGACCAATTTTTGTCCCTGAATTTCCCATTTACTTCACAAGTATTTCAGACATATTCAGAAATATTTAGAAAACTCTCTATATGCCCAAAGGTAAAAGGCTGGAGTTTCCCATTAGCTCTATATTTTTTAATTGTTAAAACAAGAGAAATCTCATATTTGATGGAACTGTTATGCCAAAAAAGTATTACTTCAAAGTAATGCAGAATTGTTTACAATGTTCTTTCCCATCAACTGATGAAAATGCTCCATTTCGGGACTAAGCAAAGACACAAAGTAGGATGCTAGATCCCATGTCAGTAGCAACTGAATGTCATTACCATCTGTTCACTTCTGAATAAGTTAGTGGAAACAAGGTGACAGACTAATTCTTTATGGATAAGAATCCATATCATATCATCACACTAGTACTCATTTGCACCTTCAAGAAGAAACTGCCGCAAAGGGGAACAAAAACATTCAACTGTTATATAAATTATGAAAAAGAGTTCTAAAATGTTATAAAAATATGAACAGGCTTCCGAAAATGCAAAATACCTGAAGACTTACAGGCCATATTTCAGATTCAGTATTTTCTATATAACTGAAATGAAAGAGGACATTGCACAATTTGAAGAATAAAATGAGGTACAATTAAGAAGTGTGCATAGCCCTGTACAGATGGCCTGATCCTAACACAAGATGTTAACAAAGCAAGTTGGTGGGGGAGGGGGAAAGCCTGCATTTTCTATGTAAAATTTAGTTGACTCCACCCCCAAAATACATATTTTTAAAGGGGGGTGCTTAGCAGTTAAGAATCAATAACTTCCAAAAAACAGAAAATAAATCTCTTTTAGATTATGTGTCCCAAATGAATCTACTTACTGTTTTCAAATGTGTTTGGGAAGTCATTCTTTGTTACTTTGATAAATAACATTTGGAAAATATGACAAGTAGATTTTAGTTTCTTGCCTCAGAAGTATTCTGCTAAAAGAAACAACAGAAATAACTAGGTAGAAATTGTTCCATTTACCTAATAAAACACTTTTCATTTAAAACATAAAGAATGCTACATAAATACCTATCATTACTGTTCACTGAAGAGAAAGTAATTTTAATTTGTAAATTATCATACTCATTGCAAAAGCTACTTGAAAAACGATAGTCAAATTAGCATAAAAAAATTAATGGGAAAAGTGCCAAACATCTTTCATAAAACTCCTTGCAATGTCTTAATTGTACATAATACAAAGTTATGACTATTTCTGAAAAGTTTCAGCAATTATTTAGCTCCAAATTGGCACATCACATTATTATTCTTTTTAAAATCCCAGCTCTTTTAAACAAAGGACCTAAAATTTTCTAAGAAAGCTTATTTCCCTTTTCTTGAACCAAAATTTTCTCATTCTCTCACAATCATCCCGAGCTAGTATTTAAGACAAAAGACCAGCTATTCTTCACACATTATTTTCCAAATCATGAACGTGGAACTTTCATAAAAACAAAGAAGATAACCTAGAACACTGCAATATATAAAGTAAAAAAAAGTTCACTTCTGTTGTGACAATAGTGAAGAAATCTGATGAGATCATAAAGCCACGAAGCTTCCTGTTGGTAGCTGAGGATGAAGTCATTAGCAACCCAGGATTCCCTGGTCCTTGTAATCAGAAGCTGCACCTACCAGATTCTGCATTGTTCGGCAGAGGTGGCTTTAAAACACCCCGCTCCCGAATCGTCCAAAGCAGACCACGCCTTCAGTTATCATTCAAATGGACCATTTCACAGTGTGGCACTACTACACATTTCTCGCGAGCTTAAATATCTAGTAAGAGCCAACATTTTGGATTCTCTTGGTCATGATGGAGCAAGGATGAACTCTTGAACCCCGCGCTACATAATGAACCAGGGTTTCAGAAGCCGAGACGGAGAAGCATGCTTCTGTTCTTCAACCTTTATGGCCTTCGCTGACCCCCGCTCCAATTTCTTCCCAACTCTTAGTCACCCCAAGATACAGAATGCAAAAAAGATCCCTTACTTCCTGCTGTTGTTAAAAGGGGAGGAAACCCAACAGTAACTTTGAACGCGTGGAAAAGAAAAAGCTTAATCTTGGCCACCGCTGCAAACATATGTCACCCAGCCCCTTCGCAGCTTTCGCGCCCCTCCAGGCCCCCTCCCGGGCCCCACGCCCCAGGGGTTCTCCAGCAGTCCAGTCCTCCCGGGTCCCCCAATGTCAGGGACACAGCGACGCCTCTTCCTTTCGCGCCTCCCCCACCCTCACACTGCCGGGGTCCCCAACCACATTGTCCGTTTGAGTACAATGGAATGTCACTGCCCGGAACTCCTCAGAGCCCCTCTTAGCCCCTCGGAGCCAGTCCCGGGTCTCCCTGATCGCCGAGTTTAGGCACGAACCCAAACTTCACCATGTGAGAGAGCCCAAGACCCGCGAGGTGACGGAGACCCACGACTCCCGCCCAGCCTTCCCTTTTACTCACAGTCCCCAAGGAGCCCCAGGCGCGAATCCTGCCCTGGGCGCCCCCACCCACTCCAAGACCACCTCAGAAGAGTCATCAACAGCCTCTCCCGACGCGGGCATGGGGGAGAAGAGTGGAAGGCTCCCCGCCCGGCCCGGACCCCTGGGCGGCGCTGCACAGGGGCGAAGGCCCCAAACGCATCCCCGGCCTTTCCTGGCCCACGACGACCCCGCCGCCCACCCTCCCTACCTGGCCTTGAGGCTGGGGCTGCTGCCGCTGCTGCAGCTGCTGCTGGCGGCCGCGGCGGCCGCGGCTCGGGGTTCGTAGGCCCAGGCGGGGGCGGGGGGTGGCGCGGCGGCGCTGGCGGTGGCTGGGGCAGCGGGGGGCGCGGGCGGCGGCGGCGGGTCCGCGAAGCCGGAGGTCGCGTAGTTCCTGTCCATCGTGGGGGTTGCGTAGGGAGGGCGGGCAGCAGTGGGGGCTCCTCTAGGGCCCAGTGTGAGGGGGGCGGGAGGGGAGGGAGGGGGCGGGGGGAGGAAGAGGAGGAGGCGGCGGCGGAGGGAGCTGCCCCCTCACATGGCCCTGGCGGGAGGACGGGCGGAGGGCGCGCTGGCCGGTCTCTGCCAGGGGAACCCAGGCCGCGGCGCGCCGCGAGGCCCCAGCTGGGCGTCAGGGAAGCGGCGGCATCCGCGACCAGGACTCACGGCGGCGGCGGTGGCCGCTTCGCCCCATGTTGGTGGATTTCCCAGGATGCACCTCCCGCCCCCCTCCGCCCCGCGGCCTCGCCCCGCCTCCCCTCGGCGCCCCGCGCTCGCGGCTCGCGGGCCAGACGGGCGGCTCGCGAGGCCTCTGCCGCCACCGGCCGCCTCTTTCTGGCCAGCCGAAGCGGAGAAGGCTCGAGGCCTGCCGGGCCAGCCGGCTTCGGGCACCCGGAGGGGTGCCCGCCCGCGGTAGCCAGCGGGCCGCGGACTTCCCGCCCTCGGCTGCTCCAAGGGGAGCTGTCCACGCTCGCCGCGCCCCGCGTGGGAAGGGGCCGCGTCTGCAGTTCGCCTCGCGCGAGGGAGGGGAAATTGAGCGGAAACCCAGAGTAGGTGCTGCAAAGGGGGAGGCTTGTCAACGCTTTGCCTGGAGTTCGTTATTTGACCCTTCGAGTTATTTTGAGTGTCTCAAATACTCATTTCCCACATCGCGATTTCTTTCTCTGCGCCCAAGTCCCAAACCAGAAACAGCTGAGCGGGCTGTTTTACAGTTCCGTTTACTCCCTTCCTGCACAAAGCTTACTGGGCTAGAGGACCCTTTTCCTGCTGTTAGGGGAGATTTATATTCAAAGAGATTCAAATTCAAACGTATTATTTTCCAATCCTCGTTGAAAGGACCTTTCCCAGGGGTTCTTATTAACTGTCCCCACCCCCACCTTAGGGATTTTTCTCATTCTGGATTTCAGAATCTTCTATCCCAAGGTAAATACTGCCTCTTCATTGACTAATCCAACTACCATCTGGATGACTTTAATTACAATATATTTAAACTCACTGTGCACAGTTTGTGTTGAAGTTTTTTGTTTGAGTCTTGGGACTTCAGCAAGACTCTACCCAAACATTTCTTACCTGACCTTCACGCTGTTTGGCAGTGGTTAATTTAATGATTATTTGAAGATCTGTGTTAAATCAGAGCTGTGTTTCTTCTATAACTCATGAATAGTCAACTTTAGGGATCCTAGAAGTCATTTGGTTCTTAAGGCATAAAGTAAAAGTTAAACAGTAAAGTTAAAGTTTATATTTATTGACCATCACCCTTAAAAAAAATAAATACTAGTTTAATAACTATTACGTGGTTAGCACCCAAAATCTGCCCCTCAAGATAAGCTTAAAGGTTTAAACAGACAGGCATAGTAGAAGACCTAGTAAATAAAACTATCGCTGTTCACCATTTTAGGAATCAGTTTAAATTTCAGTAATACCTGATACCGAATCTGCTATTCCTTCTGAGATTATTTTTGTTCTGGGAGATTCTGTTTTCTTCCTGGCGCCAACATCCTTTTGTTTCTATTGCTTCCTTTTTCTAGGTCTTTCGGCACCTGTGATGCTTGGGAGTCTGGTCCGGGGTGGGAAAGCAAGGAAGTGAGTAGTCGTTATTTACAAATGAATTCCAACGTGTAGACACAAGTGATCTTGCCAATTTTATGTTAATTCCAGTATGCATTTACTGAGGGTTTCTTTGAAAAGTAGTTTTCCTTGGGGAAGGAATTTGCCAGATAATCTGAGATCCTGCGGAGAAGTAACATAAATCTTCCTTACAACATTTTATTTTTCTTGCTACAGACTAGAGATCTGTAATCCAAATAAAAGAAGAAAGTTCTCACTACTAACTATTACATTTATAAGTATTTTTGTGAGCACTAAAGTTTTGTCTTCACGGAAAGTGTAGGAAGTGGGGCGGCATGCTGTAAATGTTTTACGGCACTTAGTTTGAGATACCCACAACTCAGAATGAGTTATGCAACCAATACCAAACAAGTGGTAATAAAACCTTTATAGTCTCTCGCACCATTATGTAGTTTATTTATGTCACATAAATCAGAAAAGAAAATAAGAGAAATTTTTGGTGAGTATTTTAAAAATAATATTCCTCTGTCACCATATGTGATGTTCCTTTGCCCACTATTTCTATCTCAATTCTAAAATTGGGGAGCAAGTTCTGAAAAATCAATGAAATCAAAGGCAGTGTGGTCACAAATTAAATTGAAATCTTACACTTTAGAAGGAGTCTTTCCTCTTCCTCACCTCAATCTTCATTTCCTTCTGAGTTTATTCTCTAGGAGTTATTAATGCCTCAGAATATATCATGAACAGTGTCCTCACATTTCCCGGCTTTCCTCCCATACCATTAGAAAATCACAAAACATTTCAACTTCTAGGAAGCTTGAAGTTACACTGAGTAGTTCATCACCCTTAATTTGTTGTTGAGGAAACTGAGGCCCAGCGTTCAGCCACTTGCTTTAAGTTGATGGAGGCAATCAGGTGGAGGAAGGAACAATGGAACTCCATCTCCACTGAGGCAGCCTTACTCATTAGTTTGTTGGGAAAGGCAGTCAATAAGTTCATATATATATGTTTTTATAGTTTATTTATTTTTGAGACAGAGCACGAGTGGGGGAGGGGCAGAGAGAGAGGGAGACCCAGAATCTGAAACAGGCTCCAGGCTCTGAGCTGTCAGCACATAGCCTGACACAGGGCTTGAACCCACAAACTGTGAGATCATGACCTGAGCCGAAGTCAGATGCTCAACTGACTGAGCCACCCAGGTGCCCCAATAAGTTCATATATTTTAATGTTATAAACAGACCAACTGCTAACTGGAAAGATCCAAGGAGGTCAAGTTTGTGGTTTTACCGAGAATATCAGTAGTATGTCTGTGGGAAGTGGATTGATGAGGGGAGTTGGCTTGGTTAGTTTTTCATTTTTCCTTTCTTTTCTGGCATTGGGAACTATAAGCCCCATCTTTGCCAGGGCAGCCCTAATTTCAGTCCCTTAGGTCAGCATCAGAAATTAAGACATCAGAAATACAGTAAGTCCCACTATTATTTTCTCTGTCTCTGGGGCTTAACCCTATCAGTCATCTTTGACTGCTCTCTATTGCCTGTCATATCCATCAGGGAGATAGCTAGGGAGTCAGAAGATCCTGCTTCTTTGGAAGCCACAGCCTCACTCAGGGGTGTCATTGAAAGACAGTGATGAGGTGCATTCCTCTCAATAGCAGAACTTCAAGAAGCATACTTGCTCATCAGTTTTTTATGTGTAAGTAATGGTCTGAGCTATGGATATGGATGGACTCAGGCTCTGGTGAATGGCTTAACTGATGAGGGGTTGAAAAAAGGAAGGTTGAATAGGAGAACAGGAGGTCTGGGATGAAGAACAATTTAAGTATGAGCTGGAAAGATAGGGGTATGGCCTGATCATGAAGTCTTTCGTTGAATGTATCTTTTATCTTCTTGAATAGATTATAGGAAATTTAAACCTCATTCTGTAGATGATAGCTATTCTCATCAAAGTAACCAATAAATAGGGGCACCAGCCTTGCTCAGTTGTTGGACTGTACCACCCTTGATATTGGGGTTGTGAATTCAAGCTCCATTTTGGGTGTAGAGAACTCAAAAATAAAATCTTAAAAAAAAAAGAATAACTAATAAATATTGAATACATATGTGCTAGGTCCTGTGCTATGGGCTTTACATAGATTGTTACATTTAATCCTCAAAATATCCTTAAGATGTGGGTTGGTTTTTATTATCTCCATTTTACAGGAAATTGAGGCATAATGAAGTTAAGTTACAAATTGATGATGGTGCAAGTGAAGCTTCAAGCCAGCTGTTTTTTTGACTCCAAAACTCCATAAGCTTGGTCCTGCCAAGTTTCTTCACTGAAGAGTTACTATATTTTCCTTTCTAATTAATACACATCAGGGTACCTGGGTGGCTCAGTTGGTGACTTTGGCTGAAGTCCTGATCTTACAGTTTGTGAGTTCAAGCCCCACATAGGGCTCTGTGCTAAAAGCTCAGAGCCAGGCTGGAGCCTGCTTCCAATTCTGTGTCTCCCTTTTTTTCTGTCCCTACCCCACTTGCACGGTCTCTCTCTCTCAAAAAAAGTAAACATTAAAAAAAACTTATAATAATACGTATCTTGTGGGTACTTTAAGACTATGTAAATTTCTGAAGCATTATTCTTTTACCACTGTTTTTAGCTTCTGCATTAGTTTCTGTGGCTTTTGCAACAAATGATCACAAACTATCTGGCTTAAAACAACAGAAATTTATGGTCTTAAAATTCTGAAGTCTGATATCAAGATGTCTGCTGGGCTGTGTGCGCCCCCTGAAGGCTCTAGAGAAGAAATCGTCTCTTCCTCTTCCAGCTTCTGGTGGCATTCCTTGGGTTGTGGCCACAGAACTCCAATCTCTGCCTCAGTCTTTACAAGTCCTTCTCTTCTGTATAGTTGTCTTCTCATGTTTTGGGGTTTATTTTATTTTATTATTTATTATTATTATTTTTTTAGTAATCTCTACTAAAACATGGGGCTTGAACCCATGACCTGGAGATCAAGAGTTGTTCTTTTTTTAAGAGTTGCTCTTCTGACTGAGACAGCCAGGTACCCCTTTTCTTATGTTTTTTATAAGAGCACTTGCCATTGGATTTAGGGCCCATTTGGGTAATCCAGGATGATCTCATCTCAAGATCCTTAATTTAATTACATCTGCAAAGACCCTTTTACCAAGTAAGATCATATTCACATGTTCTGAGGATTGGAACATGAACACAAAACCTTTAGGGGGTCACCAATTAACTCAGTGCTGCCTCCACTAATGATTCTTTTCTTGAAACAACTATTATATTTACCAAATAGTAATTTTTCTAACTCCATCATTTATTCTGTAATCGCTAGTTATCATTATTCCACAGGAATGAATTTTCCTTATCTATTTCAGTACAGACTCATGGATTCTTATTTCATTCAATGAATTTGTGTAGTAAAGGATTAACTAAACAGGTCCAGTTTGTCCAAACTGGACAGTTTGTACATTGCAAAGAAAGATTTGGTCCTTGCCAGGTTCCAGGGCAGTAACTTCTAAGCACTTGGAATGCCCTGCCCATTAAGAGTATCTTTGTTTACCTGAAGCCTTGGTTCATACCAGACACGCTAATGATGTGATTTATGGTGGGGGTCTTTGGACCACACAGTATCGGCTTGACCTCTGGAGGGGCTGGAAAATTAACGTCAGCCACCAGGGCAGTCAGCCATGTCTATGTGACCTACGCCCAGTAAAAACCCTGGACACCAAGGCTCAGGTGAGCTTCCCTAGTTGGCAATACTTCACTGATTAATGCCCACAGGACTCCACTGGGCAGGACACTACAAGCTTGCACCTGGTCTCCCTTATCCTCTGCACTAGGTGCCTTTTTCCATTGCCAATTTTAATCTGTATACTTTCACTGTAATAAACTATAGCCATCAGTATAACAACTTCTCTGACTTTTGAGTTCCTATATTATCGAACATGAGGGTGTTCTTGGGGAGGGTCATTATCTGTTATGATATTTATTGATTTAAAACGTAGGATTAATAATTTGTTGCCATACTTATTTATTTATTTATTTTATAAATTTGGTATTTATTTATTTATTTTAATGTTTTATTTATTTCTAGGAGAGAGAGAGAGACAACGTGAGCAAGGGAGGGTCAGAGAGAGAGGGAGTCACAGACTGAAACAGGCTCCAGGCTCTGAGCTGGCAGACAGCACAGAGCCCGACACGGGGCTCGAACCCATGAACCACAAGATCATGACCTAAGCGAAAGTCGGACGCTTAACCGACTGAGCCACCCAGGCGCCCCCATACTTATTTATTTTGAGTGTGAGGGTGGTCTTGGAGAGGGGTCCTTGTACACAGGATTATAATCCATTGTCATATTTGTTTATTTTTATGTTGAATAAGCACATATTTGGCCCAGTACCAAAATATTTCATTACTTTAGCATACTTCCTCACATTAAGGAGCCATGAGAACCTTTTAAGCATGGAATGACATGATCAAAACCATGGAAAACACTCCCTTGCCCTTCCTAATGTTTCACTCTAGTCTGTGTCTTCAGGCTAGATGGAACATTGATGCACCAACACGAGAAGCGCAGGCCCTTCATGGGTTTACACACATACACACACACCATCAACAACAACAAGAAAAGAAAAAAACATTTCACTACTTAAGATAGTTCCACTATATTCCTGTTGTCCTACTTGTTTACAAATACAACCTGAGGCAAATACTTCCCAGGGGTTTTGCTGCTGAGGGACTGAACTTCAACTAGGGATGATAGAGCATGTGTTCTCAAGTCTCTAGATTCTTCAGCTACAGCCTAGGTTTAAGACCCTAAAACACACTCTGCCTGAGCAGAAAGCCCCTTGCAAAGCTGGTTTATATCCCCTCCCTTGTTACTTCTCTGTTCCTTTTGTCCCAAAGCCTTAGATACGATGGTGGGAGTGGTCTAGACTTCACCTAATTATCGTGCATTTTTTTCAATGTTTATTTTATTTTTGAGAGAGAGAGCACCAGAGCATGAGAGGGGGAGAGGCAGAGAGAGAGGGAGACCCAGAATCCAAAGTGAGCTCCAGGCTCTGAACTGTCAGCACAGAGCCCAATGTGGGGTTGAACCCACGAACTGTGAGATTGTGACCTGAACCGAAGTTGGACATTTAACCAACTGAGCCACCCAGGCGCCCCTATCGTGCATGTTAATGTTAGTTATAGCTACTAAATACTAGCATCTCATTACTTGGTATCAGATTCAATTTTGTCTTATGGAATTTCTCAGTTACTCAAGATTAGATATGGTAGGCTCACCTACCTTGTAGAAGTCTAAAACTTCTCCCAAATTTCTGCAAATTCTGGGGAAACTTACACTGTCTTGCTCAATGTGTCTTCAAGTTTCAGAGTGATGTCTCTGTTCAAGGTAGAAAATGAAACTCCGTCTCTTCATAGTTTTGCACGCATGTACATACACATGCAAATCCACTCTTGGAGAACATTTATGAAAGTAACAAGGTAAGCACTGGACTATTCATTATCCCAATTTTATTATATTTATGTGTCTGTACTCATTTTTCTACTGCTCGTGTAACATGGCTGCTTGCTCACATTTTTAAAAACTCAGAGGAAGCATTGCTTATGACATGTTATAGCAGGCCCGTCTGGTGCCCACATCACATCCCCCCTGGCTCATCTCTTAGACAGTTCTGACTTACTCATGCTCACAGCATTCTATCCCAAAACCCTGCCATGTGTCTTTCTGTATTCCACTTTTTATGACACCACTGGAGCTTGCTGGAGTGTAGGGGAGTTTGCATCTCTCCATCAGTGGAGAACAGAAGTCAGTGGATAAGTTGGCCTCCTGGCTTCCAGACAGGCTGCTATGAGAGGTATTTTGCACCCTTTCAGTGGTCCTCGTGGAAGGAAGCCGTTGTTGCTAACAGCAACAACTTTGGTAATATACCCTTTGCCTTGTCCTCTTGCTTAGTCCCACTTACTGCTCTGTCATTCTTGCTGCCTCCCAATTAACTACCTGCATTCAAATCATTGTCTCAGATTCTGCTTTTGGGGAAACATGTCTTATATTATTATTGGATATAACTAATTAATTTTAATGCTCTAAATTTTTATATATGCCTTTTCATAAGTGGCTGTCCCCAAGTCAACGTTGTTATTGAATCTTCTCTTTTGGGTGTGGACTGACTTAGGGAACAAGGTAGAATAAAAGAGTATTGCCAAAAGTGCTAAAGACTACATTCTAAAGGCATCTTCAAGAGGCAAGAACTGGGACAAACAATCCCAAAGAAGTCATCCATATGAATTATGAAATAAGTGAGCTTGGGTCTTTCTTTAAAACACACTATAGTTCTTCCAAATGAAAGCTTATATGCCCCCTTAGTATATAATACTGATAAAAGTGGAATCCTGAGCCTTACTGGCCCTCTCCCTTGCTCCCCACATGCAACTACCAAAACACCTTATAAAACTCTGAGGTCTCTATGAAGTTGGTTTCAAAACTACAGGGCTAGAAAAGTACTAGACCTCAAGCAGAAAGCAAAAACAGGGCCCAAAAATAAGAGTTACTGAGATTCAGGAAATGGGAAAGTGGCTGGTTAATTCTTGGTGCTAAAATTTTATCTATTATAATAGTTTTCTTATTTTGTTAAAATTCTGATAGCTACATCATAGTCTACTATATTGACATGCCATAATTCAACTAACTCTTCAAATGTTGTTGGACATTCACTTCTATTTTTTTTAAGTTTGTTAATTTTGAGAGAGGGAGAGAGAGCATGAGCAGAGGGGCAGAGAGAGAATCCCAAGCACGTTCCATACCATCAGCGAAGAGCCCAATGTGGGGCTCAAACTCATGAACTGTGAGATCATGACCTCAGCTGAAACCAAGAGCCAAATGCTCAATGGACTGAGCCACCCAGGTACCCCCATTTCTAATTTTTTACTTTTTACACTGCAATGAGCAGCTTTCTGAAAATATGTAATCCTTTTGATTCTTTAAGCTTTTTTCCTAGAAGTGGACTTTCTTTGTCATGGAGCACAAGTGCTCCTCAGTGCTCCTTAATGAATGCTCCTTCATGACCTTCATGCTCCTTCATGTCCTTGATCCCATGTTGTCAAATTATTTTCCAGAAAGAGTGTATCAGTTTCTCTTCCACCAACAGTCCGTGAGAGCACTATGTCAGCATAAATGCATGGATCCATTTATTTGTTTATTTATTTATTTATATTTTTACTTTTTTTACAAATAGTTTATTATCAAATTGGTTTCTATTATAATACCCAGTGCTCATCCCCACAGGTGCCCTCTTCCATGCCCATCTCCCCACCCCCCCATCCTTCAGTCCTGTTTGTTTCTCAGCATTTAAGAGTCTCTTATGGTTTGCCTCTCTCCCTTTCCCCCACCATTTCCCCCCTTCTTCTCCCCCATGATCCTCAGTTAAGTTCCTCCTAATCATCCTATAAGTGCAAACATATGATATATGTCCTTCTCTGCCTGACTTATTTTGCTAAGCATAACACCCTCAAGGTCCATCCATGTTGCTACACATGGCCAGATTTCATTGTTTCTCATTGCCATGTAGTATTCCATGGTATAGATAAACCACATCTTCTTGATCCATTCGTCCGTTGATGGACACTTAGGCTCTTTCCATGTTTTAGCTATTGTTGAGAGTGCTGCTATGAACTGCATGGATCCATTTAGACTTACCTTGTTGAAAATAAGGCCACAGCAGCCACACGTGTACTATTTGCTTTATAGTACACTGATGAGCTTAGAATCACAACTCGTCCTTTTTCTCTTTACAGTTAGTTTTAGACTTAAGCCCCTCTGCTATAAGTGCTATACAAGGTATCCTTGTAACCTGAGCATCCTCACTGTCTGTGCCATCTTGGTTAGAGTGACAGCTCTCTACCAGTTTATGCAGGCACTTATCTGTTGAAGTCAGTAAAGTACAGTGGTTCTTCTCCAGCTGCTGCAACTCAAATAAACAAAACAAAAACCTGAGGTTAAGAGGAATTCCAGTTGAGAAACATAACCTAATAGAAAATAAGTTAGAGGGGCTGACCTATGAATGTCCTTGTGAATAAAAACTAAAGATGCAGTGTTTGGAGAGACAGAATAGCATAATGGTTAAAGAGCATACACTCTGGAACCAGGCTGCTGTGATTCAAATACTGTTCTGCTGCTTACTGTGTGGCCTTGGGTAAGGTACTCAACCTGTCTGTGCCTTCATTTCTTCTTTTGTAAAACTGGGTAATAATAGCTGCTTCACAGAAGTGTTGAGAGAATTAAATAATTTCATGTACACTTAGAACTGTATGTGACACATAGTTTTTGGTTTTGATTTTAAACTTTTTGTTTTGACATAAAGATAGCTAAAGAATAGTACAAAGAATACCTTTGAATCATTCATTAACATTTCATAAATGTTAATATTTGCCACATTTTCTTCCAATCTCTTTCTTTCATACACCGTTTTTTAGAGGTTTAGCCAGTACTATAAAATGAAAAAATATAAATGAAAAAGTAAAACTCTATTTGTGAATGTCATTATGTCATAGAAAATCCTAAGGAATTTCCTGAAAAAAGTAGAACTAATAATTGAATTTAGAAGATCACAGGATACAAGGTTAATAAATAAAAAACATTATGTTTGTAGATAGTAACAACAAACAATTGGAGAATGAGATTTTTAAATTGAGACATAATACACAAAACAAAATTCACCATTTTAAAGTAAACAATTTAAAGTAAACAATAAAGTAAAATGGATTTTAGTATATTTATAAGATCGTGCAGCCACCACCACTATATTATTCTAGAACATTTATATCACTACCCGAAAATCCCTCATAGCCATCATCAAACACTCTTTCTTCTAACCTCTGACAACCACTAATCTGCTTTCTATCTCTGTGGATTTGCCTCATCTGGACATTTCATGTAAATGGAATCATATGCTACATGTGGCCTTTTTGTGTCTGACTTCTTTCACTTAGCATAATGTTTTCAAGGTTCATCATGTTGCAGCATATATCAACGCTTCATTCCTTTATACTACTGAACAATATTCCATTGCATGGTTATGCCACATTTGTGTATTCATTCATAGGTTGGTGGACATTTGAGTATTTCCATTTTTTGATCATTTATGAATAATGCTGCTATGAATATTTGTAGGCACATTTTTGTGTGAATGCATGTTTTTAATTCTCTTGGGTATACACCTAGGAGTTAGAAATTAAAATTTTAAAATACCATTTGAAGTAGTGTAAAAATACATGAGCTACTTGAAGACGGACTTAACAAAAATATATGCAACACTTAATACACTGATACCTATGAACTTTGATGAAAGAAATTTGAAAGGCCTCAAGATCTTGAAAAATATATTATGGATTGGAGGACTTATAATTGTTAAGATATTGATTTTCCTTAAAAAAAAAAAAGTGGGGTGCCTAGGTGGCTCAGTCAGTTGGACATTTGACTCTTTATTTTGGCTTAAGTCATGGTCTCATGTTTCATGAGCTGATAGCTCAGAGCCTCCTTGGGATTCTCTTTCTCTCTCTCTTTCTCTCTCTGACCAACCCCACTTTCTCTCTCTCTCTCTCTCTCTCTCTCAAAAATAAATAAATAAACATTTAAGAAAGAGGTTGATTCTCCTTAAATTTTTCTTTTTTTCTTTTTTAAAAGTTTATTTTGAGAGAAAGAAAGTGCAAGTGGGGGAGAGGCAGAGAGAGGGAGAAAGAGAGAATCCCAAGTAGGCTCCACACTGTCAGCATGGAGCCCAATGTGGAGCTCGAACCTACAAACTGCAAGATCATGACCTGAGCTGAAGACAGACACTTAACTGACTGAGCCACCCAGATACCCCAAAGTTGTCTTTTTTTACAAATGTTTATTTTTGAGAGAGAGAGAATGAGTGGAGTAGGGGCAGACAGAGAGAGGAGGACAAAGGATCTGAGGCAGGCTCTGCACTGACAGCAGAGAGCCTGATGTGGGGCTTGAATTGACAGAATTATGAGATCATGAGCTGAGCTGAAACTGGATGCTTAACTGACTGAGGCACCCACATCCCCTCCTTTAACTTTTCTATAAATTAAACTCAATCCCATAAAATTCTCCAAAGTATTTTGATTTAGAAGTTGACAAGCTGATTCTAAAATATATATGAAAATGCAAAGTATCTTGCATAGCCAAAGTGGTTTGGGGAAAGAGTAAAGTTGGAGGACTTATATGACTTATTTTCAAGACTCAACTACAAAGCTACAGTGAGAAAAACAGTATGATATTGACATAAGGACAGAGACCAACAGAACAGAGCACCCCGATGTATCTTCAATTGATTTTTGACAAAGGCTCCAAGATCATGTAGATAATTTGGTGGGGAAAAGATAGCCTTTTAAATAAATCCTGCTAAAACAACTGCGTAGTTCAATGGGGGTAGGGGGAATGAGCCTTGCTCCTGAGTCCAATACACACAAAAATTAAACTTACATGTAAAAGCTGAATGTAAGCTATAAAATGTCCAGAAGAAAACATAAGGAAATCTTCACAACTATGGAGGCAGACAACAATTTCTTGGCAGGACACACAAAAAAACAATGAACATTAAAAGAAAAGCTGTTAATTGGACTCTTCTGCTCTTTGAAAGACACTGTTAAGAAGATGAAAAGGATAGCCATGACCTAGGAAAAATATCTGCCAAACATATAACATGACAAAGGACTTACCTCCAGAACATATAAAGAACTTTAAAACTCAAAAGTTAAGATAAACAAGCCAATTTAAAAAATGGCCACAGAGAGGCGCCTGTGCGGCACAGTTGGTTGAGCATCCAGTTTAGGATTTCTGCTCAGGTCATGATCCCAGGGTCCCCAGGGTCATGGGATGGAGCCCTGCATTGGGTTCTGCACCGAGCCTGGAGCCTGCTTAAGATTTTCTCTCTTCCCCTCTGCCCTTCTCCGGATGCTTGCCTGCTCTCTCTCTTTAAAATAAATAAATACGTGCATAAGGAATGTTTATATAAATAAATAATGTTTATTTATGTGTTTATTAATATGTATTTAATAAATAAAGTGGCCACAGATTTTAACAAAAACTTTATAAGAGAAATTATATGAATGGTTAATAAGCATATAAAAAGGTACATTCTGTCATCAGCCATCAGGAAAATGCAAATTAAAACTACAATGAGATACCACTACATACCCACCAGAGTGCATAAAATTAAAAGGCTGGTAATAGCAAGACTTGGCCAGAATGTGGAGGCATTGGAACCTTCATACATTCCTTTTGGAAGTGTAAAATAGTGTAAAACAATTTTATAGTCTCTTGTAAAGTTAAATATACATTCATCTATTTCTATCAGTTCTGCTCCTAGGTATTTACCTGAAAGAACTGAAAACATGCATCTACACAAAGACTCATAAATTAATGTTCATAGTAGCATTATTCGTAAATGCTTATTAGCAGGCGAATGGATAAATATCAGTACAATGAATTCAGAATAAATAGAAATAAACTACTAACATGTTCAACGATATTCCACTAAATGAAAGAAACCAGACACTAAAGAATACATGTCATGTGATTTTATTTATTAAAAATTCTAGCATAGGCAAACTAATCTATAGTGATATAAAGTAGATCAGTGGTAGCCTGAGGCTAGAGAGTCAGGAAAGGGAGAAATGGGAAATTTCTGCACTTGGGATGATTATTACGTTGGTGTCTACATTTGTTAAGATTCATGGAACAGCTCACTGAAGATGGCTTCATTTTTGGCATGTAAATTACACACCAATTAAGTTGTTATAAATGTAAAAAACAATTCAGAGAATACAAACAATGCTCTTGGAAATTAAAAACATGACAATCTCAAAAAGTTAAAATTCGGGGTGCCTGGCTGGCTCAGTTGGTAGAGCTTGCAACTCTTGTTCTCATGGTCATGAGTTCAAGCCCCACATTGGGGATAGAGATTATATAGAAAAATAAAATCTTAAATAAAGGTAAATTTTAATAGAGTTGGAAGTTAAAGTATAAGAACTTATACAGAAAGTAGAATAAATGGAGAAAGAGATGGAAAATAGTAGATCAATCCAAGAAGTCCAACATTCAACCATTAGGGATCACACAAAAAGTGGAAGAAACAAAGGAGAAGAAAAAATTAAACACAAAGCCACAAATTATATGTGAAAATGTCCTAGATTTGGGGGAGTAGAGGTGGGACGCAGATCTCTATATTGAAAGGAGGCATTAGATACCATGAACAATAAATGAAAACCTACACCAAGGCTGAGAATCGTGAATTGGAGATCACCAGGGATAAAAAGGTTTGAAAAGGTCCCAGAGGATAGAAACTGGACTCGAGGAGACAAGAACAAAAACAGGAGACCAGTGTTATGGGCTGAACTGAAGTTGAAGCCCTAACCTTCAGTACCTAAAAGAATATGAATAGATTTGGAGCACCTGGGTGACTCAGTTGGCTAGGCAACTTACCTCGGCTCAGGTCATATCTTGTAGTCTGTGAGTTTGAGCCCCCTGTTGGGGTCTGAGCTTAGAGCCTGGAGCTTGCTTCGGATTCTGTGTCTCCCTCTGTCTGCACCCACTGCCTCCAACCACACTCTGTTTCTGTCTCTGTCTCCCTCAAAAATAAAGAAACATTAAAAAATTAATAAAAAAGAATATGATTAGGTTTGACAATAGGATATTTAAAGGGGTAGTTAAGTAAACGTGATGGCTTTAGGGTAGACCCTAATCCAATATGACTGGTGTCCTTTTCTTTTTTTTTAAGTTTATTGATTTATTTTGAGAGACAGAGAGAGTAGGGGAGGGGCAGAGAGAAATGGAGAGAGAGAATCCCAAGCAGGCTCTGCACTGATAGTGCAGAGGGGCTCAAACCCACCAACCAAGAGATCATGACCTGAGCTGAAATCAACAGTCAGATGCTCAACTGAATGAGCCATCCAGGTACCCCTGATGGGTGTCCTTCTAAGAAGAGGAGATTAGGACTGAGACATATACTGATGGAAGGCCATCTAGAATCATGGAGAAAGGATGACTATCTACAAGCCAAGAACAGAGGTCTCCAAAGAAATTAGCTTTGCTGACCTTGATCTCAAGAGTTCTAGCCTCCAGAATTGTAGGAAAATAAATTTTCATGCTTTAAGAGGAAAAAAGGTTCTATTGGAAATAAAAGGTCATATGTAAAGGAATTGAATGAGAATGCTATTAGAAATTTTTAGATTTTATTTTAAAGTAAGATCTACACCCAATGTGGTGCTCAAACTCATAACCCCAGGATCAAGAGCCAAATGCTCTTCTGACTGAACCAGCCAGGCACCGCAAGAATGCTGTTAGAATTCTCAACAGCAATTAGAGGGTAGAAGATATTAAATTATCTACAATATGCCAAGGAGAATGATTTTTAACCTAGAACATTACACAGCCAAATTATAATTCAAATGAGAGTAAAAAAGACATTCAGAGGCATTCAGGGACTAGGGTCTGACCCACTCTTTTTTAGTTCCTGTTCCTTTGGGTGTGCCTTGGCTAGCTAAGGAATAGGACCAATTTCCCCAAATTGTTCTCAATATTATTGTCTTTTAGGGGCGCCTGGTGGCTCAGTTGGTTAAGCATCCAACTTTGGCTCAGGTCATGATCTCACGGCTCTCATGAGTTTAAGCTGTGCTGGCAGCTTAGAACCTAGAGCCTGCTTTGGATTCTGTGTCTCTCTCTGCCTCTCCCTCTCTTGTGCTCTATGTCTCTCTCTTTCAAAAATAAACATTTAGAAAAAAACCTTTTAAAAATATTGTCTTTTATATAAATACTTTAACCTGTTCAGGACTATTTAATGCTAAGAATTGTAGGAAAATGAACAAGATGGATGAAAACGGTAAATAATGAGACATTTCACAATCTTCAAGAAACAATAATAATAGTATTAGGTGTTTACTCACATTTCTATAACACTTTATAATTGAAAGACTTTTTTAACATACTTGTATGAACTGAGAGATAGTGGAGAAACTATTTGGCTTAGAAACTGGCATATGATAGATGCCTATGGTATACAGATCCTAAGGTGATCCCCAGTGATTCCTCATGTCTGGTATTCAGACCTTTGTAACTCTCCTCCCCTTGAGTTCAGGTGGAACTTGTGACTTTGTTCTAACCAATAGAAAGTAGCAGAGGTAATGGGATATCACGGCTGGGATTATGTTACATCACATAAGGCTTCCTTTGGCTAGCAGACACACTCCAGAGATCTCCGCTGGCTTGATGAAGTGGCCACATTGATAAATCCTATGTGGAGGGAACTGTAAGCAGCTTCTAGAAAAAGCAAGTAGCCTCTGCAGCTGAGGTTGGCCTTTAGCTTCCAGCCTCTAAGGGCCTTCAGTCCTACAGATGCAAGGAATTGAATTCTGGCGTCAAACTGAGTGAGCATGAAAGTGGGTTCTTCCACACTGAAGCCTGCAGATGAGAACACAGCTTGGCCAACACCTCGACTGCAGCCTTGTCAGACCCAGAGAAGAGGACCTTGTAAACTGCATCTGGACTCTTGACTCATAGGAACTGTGGGATAATAAATGTGTGCTGTTCAAAGGCACTAAATTTGTTATACAGCAAAAGAAAACGACTACAGTGCTCAACAAATATAAATGGTTTGAAATGCAAATGAGGTTAGGGCTACTGTCTAATAGCCTTCTTTCTTAAAAAACTTTTTTTAAATGTTTATTTTTAAGAGAGAGACAGACAGACAGACTGACAGAATGTGAACAGGGGAGGGGCAGAGAGAGAGGGACACACAGAATCAGAAGCAGACTCCAGGCTCTGAGCTGTCAGCACAGAGCTTGACAGACAGCACAGAGCCCGATGCAAGGCTTGAACTCACAAACCATGAATTCATGACCTGAGACAAAGTCAGACGCTTACCCAACTGGGCTACCCAGGCGCCCCTAATAGCCTTCTTTCTGACTGTCCTGTTGTTTCTGGAGTGTTTAGCCCCTGCCCGACCTCATCTGGTTTGGTACAAGAGATTCTGATTGGTTTTTCCACCTGTCTTAGGATGATTTTTTTTCTTAAGACTTTATTTTTAAGTCACTTCTATACCCAACATTGGAATCGAACTCATAACTCCAAGAGTCTCATGCTCTACTATGCTCTACCGACTGAACTAGCCAAGCTTCCCAATGATGGTTTTTAGTGTGCAATGTAGAGAGCTTCTGGTTTTTCTGCTCAGCATCCATTTGCCCCTGATTTAGTAACAGTATCCACTTCTTTGGGCGGGGGGGACTGTCTCTCCCCAACTTCCAATCATAATATGCTACACTCTGGATCTAAGATGGGTACATGAACCAGGCCTGCTCACAGATTGGACCAGTTAAGGTCCTAGGACCCATGCCTGGCCAATTAGAATCTTGGTGTTTTTTCTTTTTTAGAATCTTTTTTATTAAAAAAAAAATTATTACTATTTTAAATTGACTCCATGCCCAATGTGGGGTTGGAACTCACAACCCTGAGATCAAAAGTCCTATGCTCTTCTGACTGAGCCAGCCAGGCGGCCCAGGCTTTTGTGACTTTCAACTAGTGTTCTGACTTCTGTCTTTTAGACCTGTCTCCTAACCAATTTACAAGTGACCCCATCATTTCTTCCAATCTTTGAGTGAGAAAAATATGTTTAGAGTCAGCAACGGATTCTAGACAATACTGTACTAACTACTTTGTAGGGGTGTCTCTAATCAATACCACCTTCTAAATCTTTATGGTTGTAGTCACCAAAGTTCTTCTTCTCTGGATTAGTGTTTCTTTTATTTTTTAAATATTTATTTATTCTTCAGAGAGAGGAGGACAGGGCACGAGTGGGGGAAGGGGAAGAGAGAGAGGGGGACACAGAATCCAATGCAGGCTCCAGGCTCTGAGCTGTCAGCCCAGAGCTCAATGTGGGGCTTGAATTCATGAACCATGAGATCATGACCTGAACCAAAGTTGGACACTTAACCAACTGAGCCATCCAGGGGCCCTGCAAATTAATGTTTCTGTTGGAAGCATATTCACTAAACTCTTAGGACAGGTTCTTCCTTCAGATGATGTGGCTATACCACATAGTTTTAAAATGTTTGTATCTGTGTTTCTTTCACAATCTTGTCACAGTAGTAAAAATCTAGGATATATTTTTGACCCCCTTGAAATTTCACTTATAGGCTTTGCCTAGTTAAATATACACAAGAATAATTATGAAGCCAATTCAATTTCCCCCCTA
Organism: Hyaena hyaena; assembly: GCF_003009895.1. Lineage (NCBI taxonomy): Eukaryota > Metazoa > Chordata > Mammalia > Carnivora > Hyaenidae > Hyaena > Hyaena hyaena. The sequence goes on from NW_024080706.1 coordinate 3,384,829, forward strand.
ATCTTTAAGAGCATATAAAGAAGTATTTAAAAAAAAAAAAAAAACCTTTCAATTGGCCCTAGGAAAACTTTGTCTTAAAATTTTTTTTTATTAATAAACTTTACTTTTTAGAGTAGGTTTAAGTTCAGAGCAAAATTGATTGGAAAGTACAGAAAATTCCCAAAACCCTCTGTCCTCCTCCCACAAACAATATCCCCCACTGTCAACATCTCCCACCACAGTGTCACATTTGTTTTAATCGATGAACCCACGTTGACACATCATTATCTCCCAAAGTCCATAGTTTACATTGCAGTTCACTCTTCCTGTTGTGCAATTTGTGGATTTGGACAAGCATGTAATGACATGTATTTACCCTTAAAGTATCATACAGAGTAGTTTGCCCTAAAAATCCTCTCTGCTCTACCTATCACCCCTAATCCCTGACAACCACTGCTCTTTCTTCTATTCCCATAGTGTTGCCTTTCCAGAATGTCACATAAATGGAATCATATAGGATATAGACTTTTTAGATTGGCTTCTTTCACTTAGTAACATGCATGTCATGTGTTGATAGCTAATGTCTTTTTAGCATTGAATAATATTCCATTATCTTAAAATTTTTTTTAAATGTTTATTTATTTTTGAGAGAGAGAGAGAGAAAGAAAGAGCACAAGCAGGGGAGGGACAGAGAGAGAGAGGAAGACACACAATCTGAAGCAGGCTCCAGGCTCTGAGTGTTAGCAAAGAGCCCCACTCGGGGCTCAAACTCATGAACCATGGGATCATGACCTGAGCCGAAGTTGGATGCTTTCAGTCATTATCTTTGAATGCTTGTTAATTTTCTGAGAAAGAGAGAGAGACAGACAGACAGAGGGTGAGTGAGGGAGGGGCAGAGAGAGAGAGAGAGAGAGAGACATAGAATCCAAGGAAGCTTCCACGCTCTGAGCTGTCAGCACAGAGCTCGACCCCACAATCAAGGGAATGAGAAGAGAAGCTAGTTAGGAAAAAATATTTGTGAAAGACTCATCTGATAAAGGACTGTTGTTCAAATTATACAAAGAACCTACAAACCGTGAGATCATGACCTGAGCCGAAGTGTGACCCTTAACCAACTGAGCCACTCAGACGGACCTCCCCCCCCCCCACTTCATTACCTTAATGTACCATGGTTTATTTGCCCACTGAAGGACATTTTCGTTGCTTCCAAGTTTTGGCAATTATAAGTAAAGCTGTTCTAAACATTGATATGCGGGGTTTTGTGTAGATGTACATTTGGGTAAATAACAAGGAGCATGATTGCTGGATCAAGTGGTAAAAATATTTAGTGTTGTCAGGGCGCCTGGGTGGCTTAGTTGGTTAAATGTCCGACTTTCGCTTAGGTCATGATCTTGCAGTTCGTGGGTTCGAGCCCCGTGTCGGGCTCTGTGCTGACTGCCAGCTCAGAGCCTGGAGCCTGTTTCAGAGTTTGTGATCCCTCTCTCTCAGACCCTCCCCTGCTCATGCTGTCTCTCTCTCTCTCCTAGAAATAAATAAAACATTAAAAAATTAAAAAAAAAAAGAATATTTAGTTTTGTAAGAAGCTGCCAAACTGTCCTCAAAAGTGACTGTACCATTTTGTATTTCAACTAGCAATAAATGAGAGTTCCTGTGGCTTCACATGTCACCAACACTTAGTGTTTATGTTATAGATTTTAATCATTTTAATAGGCATGTAGTGGTAACTCTTTGTTGCTTTTATTTGCAATTCTTAATGACATATGATGCTGACATCTTTACTTGACATCCATACATTTTCTTTGGTGAGGTGGCTGTTCAGTTCTTTTGTCCAATTTAAAAATCAGATTGTCAGTTTTCTTATTGTTGAATTCTAAGTTCTTTGTATAATTTAGACAACAGTCTTTTATCAGATGAGTCTTTTGCAAATATTTTCTCCTGGTAACTAGCTTCTCTTCTCATTCCCTTGATTAAAGTAATTTTAAGGAGGGACGCCTGGGTGATTCAGTCCGTTAGTGAGTTAGTGATCTCGCAGTTAGTGAGTTCAAGTTCTGCATTGGGCTCTGTGCTGAACTCAGAGCTCTGTCTCTCAAAAATAAACATTAAACAAAAAATTTTTTAAAAATAAAAAATAAGTTAAAAAAAGTATAAAGTAATTTTAAGGAGTATAAGTAGTAACATTTGTGTATAACTCAATTGATCCAAAGAAATTTTGAGGTAGTCTAAATGTTTAGCATGAATATTTAATAAAAACCAGTGTTTATGTGTATGATTCTTAGTATTGCTTTTTAACAATTTTTATTTTCAAATAATCTCTAGACCCCCATAAGACTTGCCCCCATGATTCTGAGATCAAGAGTCAGATACTCTGCTGACTGAGGTATCCAGGTGCCCTGATACTCAGTATTATTTAATGTGTTTCTCTTAAGCTGGAAGTAATGTTATTCCCATAATTTAATGTAACATTACTATATTTTCTTCTGATTTTTAGGTTATGTATAGAGATAGGCCACAGAAATATTTTAAGTTTTAATGAATAATATATGTGCCTCAAACAACATATTAAATATTAAAACTATGTTAAGGAACACCTGGGTGGCTCAGTTGGTTGAGCGTCTGACTTCAGCTCAGGTCATGAACTCATAGCTCATGAATTCAAGCCCCATGTTGGGCTCTGTGCTGACAGCTCAGAGAGCCTGGAGCCTGCTTCAGATTCTGTGTCTCCCTCTCTCTCTCTGCCCCTGCCCCACTCCCACTCTGTCTTTCTCCGTCTCTCAAAAACAAATAAAAATATTTTAAAAATTAAAAAAAAAAACTGTTAAAGAAAATAGCACATTCAGGGGACCTGGTGGCTCAGTTGTTTAAGTGTCCAAACCTTGGTTTTGGCTCAGATCATGATCTCATGGCTTCGTGGACTTGAGCCCCATATTGGGCTCTGGGCTGGTGGCATGGAACCTGCTTGGGATCCTCTCTCTCTCCCTCTCTCTCTGCCTCTCCCCCACTTGCACTGTCTCTGTCTCTCTCAAAATAAATAAATAAACTTAAAAAACAAAGAAAATAGCACTTTCACAAGTGCAACCCAATTGTTTAAATAGAAGGCCAGCCCCACTTAAATAGATGATATACATAGCAATACCATGCTGTAAACATTGTTTTGAAAATGTGTGATGCAATGCGCTGTTCACATTAAATTCATATAATTATATGCTATTACATAAGAAGAACATTTCATTGAAACAAGCAACAGATAATTATTTAGTGTGTTTATTCACATGTATAAAAGTGTCTGGATTTAAGGAAATCCATTAAAGCCAAAATATAATTAAGGCTATAAGAAAAATGTGCATTTAAAACAATGGTTTGAAGATGGAAGGTATCGGTATATGTCATACGTGTTCCTAAATGCCACATAGATAGGATCTACAAAAGACTCTAGTTTTTAAGGGGCACCTGGGTGGCTCAGTCGGTTAAAAGCCTCTGACTTCAGCTCAGGTCATGATCTCACGGTCCGTGGGTTTGAGCCCCGCGTCGGGCTCTGTGCTGACAGCTAGCTCAGAGCCTGGAACCTGCTTCGGATTCTGTGTCTCCCTGTCTTTCTGATCCTCCCCTGCTCACGCTGTCTCTATCTCTCTCTCGAAAACAAACATTTAAAAAATTTTAGAATGTCTGTAATTCTTAAAAACTAGAGTCTTTTTTTTTTTTTTTAATTTCTGAGAGAGAGGGAGAGAGAGACAGCGTGAGCAGGGGAGGGTCAGAAAGACAGGGAGACACAGAATCCGAAGCAGGCTCCAGGCTCTGAGCTAGCTGTCAGCACAGAGCCTGACATGCGCCTCGAACCCACAGGCCGTGAGATCATGACCTGAGCTGAAGTCAGATGCTTAACCGACTGAGCCATCCAGGCGCCCCAAGAATTACAGAAATTCTAGACACTCCAACAGTATAAATGCCATACACAATATTTCCAAGCAAAAAAATATAAAAATAGAATTCATATTCAATTAGAACAAAAACAGTATAGATAATATAAAATTAAACTTTTGAGCAGCACTAACAAACCTTTTCTTATAAATAAATTCTCTTATATAGGAGAAGTATACACACACATAAATTATCTGAGAGGTAGAAAACTTGATTTGAATTTTACAAGCTAATGGGAAACCAAAGATAAAGAGGACACTGTTGCTCTAGTTTTTATAGTTTCAAGAGTTTTTACCCCACTCTGTATTCACTTAGAGGGTACAATGTTGTTTTTCAAATTTTATTTATTTATTTTGAGGGGGAGAGAGAGAGAGAGAGCGCGCGCACACACAAGTGGGGGAGGGGCAGAGGGAGAGAGAAAAAGAATCCCACATACACTCCACAGGGTCAGCACAGAGCCTGATGCTGGGCTTAGTCCCACAGACTGAGAGAGATCATGACCTGAGCTGAAATCAAGAGTCAGACACTTAACCAACTAGGCCATGCAGGCGCTCCTATTATTATTTTTTTTAATGTTTATTTATTTTGAGAGAGAGTAAGAGAGAGAGAGGCACTTGTGTGCACATCTGAACAATTGGGGGAGAGGCAGAGAGAGGAAGAGAGAGAATCCCAAGTAGGTTCCATGGTCAACACAGAGCCCAACACAAGGCTTGATCCATGACCATGAGACCACAGTCTGAGCTGAAATCAAGAGTTAGATGCCACCCAGGTGCCCTATCAGAAGGTACATTATTAAATGCAAAATTTGACACAGTTTGTGCTCTTTGATTTTTTTCATTTGGAAAACAAAAAGAATATTCTGTGTAGAATTATATATCCTACTGAAGGTATTACCTTATAAATGCATACTTGTCTTTTTTCTTGTCCAGTTCCTTTTTATACCCGTATTCCATCATTTCCTGATTGTAATGGAGGAGCTGTAATGATCTAGTTAAAAACAAACTTTATTTCAAAGTTTTTTAAAAATTTATTTAAGTAATTTCTACACCCCACATGGTGCTTTAATTCACAACCCCAAGATCAAGAGTCCCATGCTCTTCCAACTGAGTCATCCAGGTGCCCCTTAATACAAACCTTATTTCAAAATAGATTTAATGGTTAACACTAATCAGTTGCTTGGGAAAGAAGCACAAACAAAACAGATCAAACATAAAAATCCACCACCAAAAGTACAAGAATGCAGACTGCTGAAAGAGAGAAATATATGTCAATAATTTTATATTAAGATATTTTCCTTTCTATCATTATAAGCATTCACCAGTTATGGAATTAATATACAATCTTATATTAGTTACAGGTGTACAACATATGTTCAACAATTCTGTACATTATTCAGTGCTCACCATAGTAAAGGTAAGTCACCATTTGTCACCAAACAACATTTTAAATACTATTGACTATATTTCCTATGCTATACTTTTCATTCCTGTCACTTATGTATTTTATAACTAGAAGTTTATACCTTTTAATCCCTTTTATCTGTTTCATCCCATCTTCCCACCCACCTCCCCTCTGGCAACCATCAGTTTGTTCTCTGCATTTAAGGGTCTGTTTGTTCATTTTGTTTGTTTCTCAGATTCTACCTATAAGTGAAATCATATGGTATTTGTCTTTCTCTGTGTGATTTCTTTAGCATAATACCCTCTAGGTCCATCCATGTTGACTTAAGTAGCAAGATCTCATTCTTTTTTAATGGCTGAGTGATGTTCCATTATATGTATGCCACATCATCTTTATCCATCTCTTGATGGACACTAGTGTTGCTTCCATATCTTGGCTATTGTAAACAATATTGCAATGAAACATAGAGGTATCTTTTTGAATTAGCATTTTCATTTTCTTTGGGTAAATACACAGTAGTAGAATTACTGGATCATAAGGTTTTCTATTTTTACTTTTTTGAGGAACCTCCGTACTCTTTTCTACAGTGTCTGCACTAATTTACATTCCCCACCAATAGTGCATGAAGTTCCTTTTTTTCTACATCCTTGCCAATACTTGTTATTTCTTATTTTTTTTGATACTAGCCGTTCTGACAAATATAAGGTGATAGCACATTGTGGTTTTGATTTGCATTTCCCTGATGACTAGAGATGTTGAGCATCTTTTCATGTGTCTGTTTGCCATCTGTATGTCTTCTTTGGGAAAATGTCTATTCAGTTCTTCTGCCTACTTTTAAATTGGATTGTTTGTTCAGTGTCACTTGTATAAGCTATTTATATATTTTGGATATTAACTCCTTATTGGATATATCATTTGCAAATATCTTCCATTCAGCGAGTTGTCTTTTTGTTTTGTTGATGGTTTCCCTTGCGGTACAGAAGTGTTTTCTTTTGGCATTGTCTCATACCGCATTTTCCTTTATATAAAGCATTATGAGCTCAACATTGGATGTTTTACAAATACCACTGATTTCGCAACCTTAATGATGAATTCTAGATTAATTCAAGTTAGAGCAACAGTTTTACTCTAAATGATAGAAAACACATCTAGGCTACTACTGGGAGAAAGGGGTTGTCATAGTTTCTGAAAGTCAGCTTTATAATTAGACTCTTGTGTGTCAGTGGTAGTAAACAAGTTCAAGGACTATTTCAAATCATGATTCAATAAGAGATAATCATATCTTCTATTTTTTTCTTTTAAAAGTTTATTTATTTGAATAATCTGTATACCCAATGTGGAGGTTGAATTTATGACCCCAAGATTAAGAGTGGCATGCTCCTCTGACTGAGCCAGCCAAGTGCTTATTTTTCTATTCATCTTCTATTCATCTTCTATTCATCTATCTTATATTTCTATTCATCCTAAGAAATACTTGTGTGAGAATACCTACACATATATGTACTATATGTACCTATATATGTTTATGTAAATATGACAAATGCTTATAAATTTCTCATACAGACTTAGTATTAATAAGATCCCTGTTTTTCATAATTTGAGACAATGCAATTCTATACATACACATATATGTACTTATATACATTTACGTATATATGACAAATGGTCATAAATTTTGCATACAGACCTAGAATTAATAAGATCCCTGTTCTTTGTAATTTGAGACAGCATAATTCTATAGGTATGAAATGGGCCTGGAAAAGTGTGCTTGCCCCTTCTAAGCCTAGCTTTCACCAGCATGTTAGATTTAGGGCAAGTTATCCTTCTATACCTCAGTCTGACTGCTACAAAATGAACAAAGTAGAGTTTTCCTCTTTAAAGAAAATTAAAATAAGGGCAAAGTGCAAAGTTACATCAGAAAAGTACTTATGCAAAGTCAAGGTATGACTAATGGTAATTTTTTTTTAAAGTAATCTCTACACCCAATGTGGGCCTCAAACTCATGACCTCCAGATCAAGAGTTGCATGCTTTACTAACTAAGCCAGCCAGGTGCCCCATAATGGTAAAAATTTTATAGGTGATGTAGGAGGCTTTGAAAAGACTAATTTTGGGGTACCTGGCTGGCTCAGTCTGTGGAGTATGTGACTCTTGATCTCAGGGTTGTGAGTTCAAGCCCCACATTGGGTGTGGAACCTACTTAAAGATTAAAATAATTTTTTAAGGCTACTTTTCCTGGGGTGCCTGGCTGGCTCAGTTTGTGGAGCATATGACTGTTGATCTTGGGGCTGTGAGTTAGAACCCCACATTGCATGTAGAGATTATTACTTAAAAATAAAATCTTTAAAAATTTAAAAACTTAAAAAACTACTTTTCTTAATTATATCTAAATTTTGCTAGCTGATTTCTTTGTGCCAAGCAACTGAAGAGACCCCAAAATCTAGAAGGATAAAGTGGTTGGCAGTCTGAAATTATTAAGGTCTTGCTTGTATCTGCCTTAAGATCATGTTGTCTTAAAAGAGAGACATATACACTCACACACATATTGTAATGATAACTTATACTTTGTAAACATTTAATTGGAAGGAATTACCAAATACATGTGGGTTTTAGTCTCACTTCTGTGAGAATAAAAATTATAAAACAAAATACAATTTTACACGTGGTCTTAAATAATTGGAAAATGCAATGCCTAGCAAAACAAAAAGAACAGGATTTTCTATTTTATCTCTCAGGAGTATGTTATTTGAGTTCCTGCAAAGAGAAAACAAATTCACATCTACATCCACACCCACTTACATAAATGTGTGTAAACACACTCACTCCAGAGGTTTATAGCTTATATTCTACTACAGTCTTAAGGAAGACTAGTCATATCTACAATTAGAGGAGGAGACAAAAAGTACAGGTTAAAACGATTACTTATGGTGTTTTGGGTCCAAACATTAAGAGGTACAAGGGGTTGCTGATAACTTTAGTCAGTATTATTATTTTTTAAAGGTTATTTTATTTTTTTTAATGTTTCTTTTTGAGAGAGAGAGAGCACAAGCAGGGGAGGGGCAGAGAGAGAGGGGGACAGAGGATCCAAAACAGGCTTCGTGCTGAAAGCAGGGAGCCTGATGTGGGGCTCAAACCCACAAACTGTGAGATCACAACCTGAACCAAAGTCAGACACTCAAATGACTGAGCCACCCAGGCGCTCCTAGTCAGCATTATTTTAATAGCAGAAAAGTAAATTAATTTTTCTAGGTTCTCAAACTGTTATTTATAAACTTCAACACATTTTCAAGATAAACAATTATATATAGCTATATATAGATAATTTAGCAATGAAAATGGATGTGTCTACTTGCCAGTAGTATGGGCAACTTTATCAAGTGCTAGTCACTCCTATATTTGAAGCCTGTGTATTTATTTGATAATATTACAGCTCTTACAAATCCTTGCCATTGCAACCCTGTACCCTCTGAAGAACTAACTCCCTAGCAAGTGATTTTTTTTTTAATGACTTACCCTACTCCCCATAACAAAACATGACTGACAGTAATTGTTAACAACTAAAACCTACAAAATATGGTTCAATGCTATGCAATTATTTAAAATGTAAAACCCGGTGATTATATTAAGGCCACCAATTTATACTGAAGTATCAAATTTTGTAAAGTATTTCCAACCAAAAAGAAATCCTAATAAATGGTGAGTCCAACATGCTGACTTTGGATAATCTACTGATCAGAAATTCTTTTTTTTATATTCAACACAAGAAATCTATAACCTTTATCTATACAAAGGATAGTTTACCAGTTCTAGCTATGGCATCCATAACACAGAGTTTTTGAACCATTAAAATAAACAAAAAGTGCTCTCTTCTTTACTGCAAGGACATGGAGTCAAAGTTTCTTATCAAGCTGAAAATGATCAAGTTCAGGTCCAAGATGCCAACATAACTTCTGCAGTGTCATACACATGCTTATTCTTTCTTTGCTCCTTAGAGTTTGTCATAAGGGCTGATATGACATGTCTCTTTGGTGCAGGGAAAACGAACCATTCAAATAACATGAATGTCCTATACCACCACAATGGGCTTAGTGAGATGGGAGCGACATAGACTTTTTAAATGCTCGAAACCCTTTTGCTGGCCCAGAATATGGTGGCGGTGGGGAAACATTGTGTTTTCTGGTTAGTGCCACTGCCTGTTCATAAGAAGGTAATCCTGTGTCTTCCATGGAAGGTAGTGATGGAGTCAAGGCAGCCTCCTCAGGTCTTCTGAAAATGATGGAGGGAGTGGGTCGGCCCCTTCTTACATAGGTAGCTGAAGAACTAAACAGAGAGACTGTGGTTACATCTAGAAAGCCAGAATTTTTAGGTTAAAATGGCAATATTAAAAAACCCAACTGACTATTCTGATGAAAGTTGATCAAAAGCTTATCAAAAGTTGAACTTTTCATAAAAGTTGTTGTTATTAATATAACAGTTTTTTCTTACACATACACTTGGGTGAAAGATCAAGTGCTTTGGAGTCAGATGTGGGTATGAAACTGGATCCTATCATTTCATAGCTACGTGACCAAAGGCTAGTTACCTAACTCAGTTTCCTCCTCAATAAAACGTGGATAATAATAGCTGCCTCAACAGAGTTGTTTTGTGGGGATTCAGAAAGATGTCGTATTTAAAATATCTACGCAGTATCTGAAATACTATAATAAGGGCTCAAAACATCTTAAGTCCCTTTTTCTCCCACTCCTGACTGAGAACATTCTCAAAATATGGTGCGAAATCAAATTCTTTCTTGTTGAAAGGCAGCATTACTCCTTTCAGCCAAGGGAAGTGATGTCACCAGAATAATCACAACAGGTGATGTGTGTCCCTCTCTGCAGCAGGTCCATCCCTCCTAAACAGCACTTCTGTCATATCCTTCTCTGCAAAAGTGTAACCTGCAGCCTACTTTCCAGAGTCAAATTCAACTGCTATGCCTTTTTAGAGCCTCCCTTATTCTGGCCTCACCTTATTTTTTACAGCTTTTTGCTCTTGCCAAAGTACTATGTGCAATGAATTCTGTCCTGCCTCTGTGCTTTCACTAGTGTTGTTTGCTTTCTTGGATTATTGTCTTTTCCACACTCCATTGACCTAAGACCAACAATTTTTAAAAAATATGGCCTAGTTCAAGCCCCACCATTTTCACAAAACTTTGTCAGCTACACCAGCCAATGAAAACTGACATGCAACACATGGTTTTGAACCTTTGTTTTCCCTTCTCACTACTGAATTACCAATTATTTAGTAAATTTATGTTTAGACTATGAAGTGGGCTGTCCATAAAGCACTTGTGAGTAAATTAAGTTCCTAGAGCTATGGCTGATAAGGTAGTTAGAATTAACATATAATCCGGGGCACCCGGGTGGCTTAGTCGGTTAAGCGTCCGACTTTCGCTTAGGTCATGATCTCGCGGTTCGTGGGTTCGAGCCCCGCGTCGGGCTCTGTGCTGACTGCCAGCTCAGAGCCTGGAGCCTGTTTCAGAGTCTGTGTCTCCC